>NC_132780.1:3243665-3573453 GCF_048418805.1 Vulpes vulpes
CTCGAAAGGCAATAACATTCATAACTAACCCTTTGGCAGATGGTTCCTGCACAGCTTTAGTCAGATTTTCCTATCACAGACGGTACAGCTGTGTCGCATGTCACACTGCAGTCTGTCCGCAGCTGGCACTTGTCGAACTTCGCCTGTCTCTGTTCTTACAGAATGAAGTACCTCTGGACGTCGCACATGTGTGTCTTCGCGTCGTTTGGTTTATGCAGCCCTGAAATATGGGAATTACTTCTGAAGTCAATCCATCTGTATAACCCAAAGAGGGTCAGTGCTGTCCCTTTGCCATTTCACTTTTATTGCTAAGAGTTTTAGGATTTCTTTCATACCAATTCTTGTTGTTTTCAGTAGTTGCCTGATGAAACAGAAACTAAAGTTTGAAGCTGAAAATAGATAACTGACACATTATGATTTTTTTTTTTAATTTTGAACAGTGATCGTGAGCAGGGGGAGGGGGAGGTGCAGAGGGAGAGGGAGAGAGAGAAACTCAAACAGGCTCCATGGCCAGCAACAGAGCTAGAGGTGGGGCTCGGTCTCAGAACCCTGAATCATGACCTGAGCCAAAATCAAGTGCCCTGACACATGATTTTATAAGGAGTTATTTTTAAAATAATTTTATTATTAATTTTATTTTTTAAATCCTTTATTTTTAACCAGACCATAAGTTAGATATGCTCATTATACTGAATTTAGAAATACTGTAAAGCACACCAGGAAAAATTAAGAATCACCAATAACCCCACAGTTATCCAGACTTATCACTATTATAAGTTATACCTAGAACAAATATTAATAAGTGCATGGTTATGATTAATAGGCTGTAAATGCAGTTTTGAGTTGTTCTCCCGTGTAATTTCACAAGGTGGCAACATGATAGAAGCTGTATCTCATGAGTGATTGGGACCCGACCCTTACATTGACTTAGATGGTGGGCAAATTGGAGAATCGGGCTCTATTAAAGTACATTTCTGTTGTTTTAAAAAAAAAAAAAAAAAGTCATATGTTTACAAAGCAACACTGTAAGGCAAAAATACCTGTGATCTAAATAATGTCTTTCTTATATAGATATGTATAATGCGATATTCAGTACCGATATTAATACTGCTGTATCTGTGCTATAAGGTAAGACTGATTTTCCTCATTCTTGCCATCATTAATTTAGCAGAATAATTGCTTTGATTCATTGTATTCTGTGTGTTATTGGCAAATAGAATGGTTTGCTGAGGTCACAGACATCTCCTTTGCTTCTCATGAAGGCATTTGGCACTGACAGGAAAGCCGATCTGTTTCCCAAATAGAATTTAACAAGTAAAAACATTATAGCAAAAACAACCACAGTTTAATTTTTCTAATTAATTTTGGTTTTGACTTACTATTCAGCTAATGCAAATTTTGAAAATAAAGGTATTTTCTGACCTCTATTGAAATGAATAAAGTAGAAAAATAATTTACCCCCGTTACCTGTTTTATAGAGTAAGAGATACCGAAATGCATCTTACTTTAACCTGCATGTTTCATTAGATGCTTACGATCATCTTTGTAAGAGCCTGGGCGTATGTAAATATGTACAGTCCCAGATTAGCCTCTTAGCCTTCCTTATTAGCTGTCCTTCAGTTTCAATAGGAAATTGTGAAATTCTTCATAGTCTCAGTTGACTGCTTTCTGAAATAGCTTTAACTGTGTGCTTCAGTTCTGAGAATCTTCTGTAAGAGACAGGGAGTCGCCAGTCAGGCTGACTGTTTGGTGACCCTTTTGTCATGTCTTTGAGATTTAGAGGCTCGAATCTGTACCTGGGCAGGGAGCCCAGACTTTGCTATAGAACTGAGCTTTCACCCACTCTTTTTAAAGAATCTGACATATTTTTCTAAGTTTAGGGTTTTTTTACTTTCATACTCTACTGTGTCCAGCCCCTCATTTGGGCGGAGGCCACAAGGAGGAGAGGGTCCCCCATGGAGAGGCCCAGCTAGAGCTGTGCTCAGCTTCTGGTTTTATTTGCTTAGCCCTTCACGTAAGATTTTATCTGAAGCCAAGGTTTTAAGCTAAAAATCATGTTTGGTAATATGGGATGATTCTATTGTAAATACTTCCAAAAAGTATGATTTATCATGTTCCTATTTATCAAAACATTTACTGTTGCAGGTAGAGCACTGTGCTAACTCAGATACTAGAAAACATAGAAATAGGTTATTTCTTCCACCCTGCCCCTGGGAATTTTATTACCCTAAATGTAAATAAATGAAACTTCCTTAAAACCTCTGGAAGGCAACAACTAAAGATTAAATAGAATATATGTTTAGTAACGAATGAGGTAACTTGACCTCTTCACATTGGTTCTGAGTGATAAAACGCCCTCCTCGCAGGAAAGATTGAGCTCATCATGTTTCTTGTCTCGCACTAAAGATATACGCACACAATCACAATCTTTTTTCCTGAGTCTCTGTGTGCGTAGACTGACTTCTTAGGTCTCAGCCATGTATTTGGAATTTTATTGATTTTTTATTTTTACAGCTATTTGGGGACTTAAATCTCTTGTTCTTGGTGAAATTGAGGAAGGACAGTATAGAATAAATTACACTATACAGTACTGGTTCTCAGAGGATGGTCCCCAGTCAAGCAGCATTAGCATCACTTAGGAACTTGTTAGAAATACAGAGGTTTGTGGCTCACTCCAGACCAGTCCTACTGAATCAAAAATGTTGGGAGTCTAGAAATGTGTTTTCCATGGCCCTCTGGGTGGGGGCTAATGCATAGAATGGGGCTTCTTGGCAGTGGCGCTACTGACATTCTGGCTAGATAAATCTTTGTTCTAGGGGGCTGTCCTGGGTGTCAACATCCCTATTTTCTACCCCTAAGTGCCAGTAGTACCTCCCTCCAATCGTGACAGTCAAAAGTCTCCAGACATTGGGAAACATCCCCTTAGGGGTGGGGCAAAATCTTTTCCTCCACCCACCCCTCTTGAAAACCATTACTATATAAAAAAAAAAAAATGATAGCACCAAAAAAGCTGTTATTTCCAGGAAATCTATGTAGACATTCTATGAGTAAGAGAGTCAGGAACTTGGAAGACTCCGTCCAAAGATTGGCCTGATCCACATAGCCCTTCTTAGTACTGGACTTCAGGAGAGACACTGATGCATCCAGCTTTCACTGTTCAAATGGTTTAGATATTCCAGCCTCTCAAAATTTAAAATCACAAAGACGATAAAGATGTTATGTATATTAAGAAGTACCCTGAAACTGAAGCTGTTTTCCAACTCTTGAACAGAACTACCTTTAAGTAAAATGAACTCCTATATTTCAAAGCCTGATTTTGAGTTTTACAGAGTGATTATAATAAGGATTTCAGATTTCCTTGTTAATGGTAGCAATTTTGCTTTATGTCTCTTTAGGACAATACTGTTTAGAAGGGAAAAGCATGCACTTCACTCAAAAGTCGGGAGTTTAGTGAAATTACTACCCTCATGTTGATTAACTTACTAGTGTTGCTGAAATCTCCTATCATTTGGAAACAGCAGTTAGTTAATCTAACACTTATATTCACATTGTTTAAGAAGTTTACAGGTGATATTACTAGATTTGAACATTTTCAGAATTAACAACAGCGACTCCCACGCTAGAAAAATATCTTACATCCATTGGATTCACAGATTTTGAAATATATTTTATACCAAAAGAATGAGGATGTGTCATTAAAAAATCGACATTCTGTTGATTATCCCAATTTATAGGAATAATTGGAATATTACACAGGTATCATTGAATCACTCTGATTACATCTCTTCTAAAACTTGGAGCCAGCAGTGATTTTCCATCACCAGCGTCTTTCCTGGTTCATGCACCCAGGAAACAAGATGAGAATGAGCATTAAAAATGGCCAAAGATGAGATGAGAAGAAGGGAAAGTGACAGGGCTAAAATACAGCCACCAACCGGTCGGGTGCCACTCTGGTTCCAGTTCCTGGTTCTTAAATAAAATTATTACATTTTCCACTTTAGTGAAGCACAGACCCATCGTCAGTGGCCTTCTTCCAACATAGGAATTCTGCTGTTCACTCTAGGATGTATATAGATGATCAAGGCTTCTTAGCCAATTGTCATTTGATACAGCAGTGAACATATAATTAATTGTTGAATTAAACAGGCAATTATGTTAGAAAAGCCGTGGGCTCAGAGTGGGATATTTACACTCTCTCTGCATCACCCTAACTCTCTCAAGTTGAGTAGGAGGCACCAGTGGCATAAATAGAATATTCAAATGCACCAGATTTTCCTGGAGAGTCCTACTTTGAAATACTCCTCTCTCCCATTGTACCTGTAATTATATTAAAATACAACAAGGCATTTGCCCAGATTTCTAGCAGGAACCGTGTATGTAATCACAGTGAAGGGGGGATGGATTTGGAGTCAGGCTGCAGGCGGTAGCTCTGCCACTTTGTGACCTGGCTAAGTCATCTGTCTGAGCCACTGTCCGCAGACTAGTGAAATAGCAGTAGGGAGGACGCCTTCTGTGTCCACCTTCTCCCGGGGTAGCTGCGGGGATGAAACGAGATTCTGTGTTCCAGCGCATGTCTGCAGCTCTAAAGCAGTGCTGTCCTGTAAGGGCACTTTCTGTCTTGAAGGGTAGAT
This sequence comes from Vulpes vulpes, assembly GCF_048418805.1. NCBI lineage: Eukaryota > Metazoa > Chordata > Mammalia > Carnivora > Canidae > Vulpes > Vulpes vulpes. The sequence goes on from NC_132780.1 coordinate 3,248,297, forward strand.
GGCACAGTGGAAGTCACAGTTTCCAGTACCTGCTGAGCTTCCTCGCAGTTGCCATTGCTGTCACATCCAAATTAACGTTTTCCTAGATACTAACCCCACCTATGGCAGCATTTTTACTAGAGAAAATGAAAGCTCTTGTTTTAAAAGTTGACCACCCCTCTAGGCCTTACTAGCTTTGGCTCAAGGTAGTTTGGCGAGCTGGTCTCCGACTTTGGCTCGTTGGCGCTAGGAGGGCGGACTGTGGAGGTGAGGTCGATCCCGCGCTGCAGCTGCCCTGTTGTCTAGTCCACCAGTCATGCAGTTTCTCCTCTTTCATTTTAACCTTAGTGATAGTTGTGGGTGTGGGGGTGGATTTTGTTTTTGTTTTTGTTTTGTTTTTAATTTCAGTTCTGGCCAGGAATGATGGATGAACTCTCCGAGTTGAGAGAATTCTATGATCCAGATACAGTGGAGCTGATGAACTGGATTAAGTAAGAGGATTTTTTTTAACCTTTAAACTGTAAAGTGCCTTTTAAGAGTCACTATAGACCTCACTTGGTGTTTTCTTCTTTCTGAATCTAATTGTGAAGATATATTCATTTTCAAGTTTTTCTTTAAAACTCCCTGTTTGGCAACAGTTTCTTTCCATTTAAGAAATAGTCTCTCTAACCACGATCTCATGAAGGGAAAAAAACCCACAAGGAGAGGGAAACAGAGCTGGAGGCCATACTCCAGGCCGCTGACAGCCATGGAAAGAAACCTTTACACTCTCCACCAATTCCACCTTTCTCATTTCTTTCATTTTAACACCATTCAGACTTTCTGTGACGGCTGACACTTGAGACTATTCTTTTTCCTTGTTGATCATTTAAAAATTACACTGTAAACCATAGAGTCCTACTAGCTCCAAGCACATTTCAGCTAAGCACATTTCCCAAGCCCAGGCCTAAGGAAACCGAAAACGCAAAGTCTTTTCTCTCTTGAACACGGTCGTGTGCAGCATTACATTGGTTTTTATTGTTGCCCCCGTTTTGTTGCTTTGCCTCAGCACTTGCATCAGGATGAACTTCGTGTGCTTCACAGCTTTGTTAGTGAAACCTGCCTCCCACCAGCACGGATGAACTTTTCTACCCAGAGCACTGTTCCTGGGCCCTGTACTGCTGTATTTCCCTGCTTTATAACCAAAAAGCAGCGGTGTAATTATTCACATGTAAATAGATGTCACCAATCTTGTGTGACGTACTCCAAAGGCATCGGCTGTGTCGTCTCCATCACTTAGAATTTTAGTAGCCGTATTGGCACTTGCTCATGACGAATGTTTACTAACCAGTACAGTTTAGCACCGCTTGTGTATTAAGAGATGGTAAATGTTTGATAGCTTAGGTCTCCTGAGTGTAATACATGGGTTTTATAGAGATTTATGCCTAAAATATATATATGTGGCTTTGGTCCCAATGTCGGACTGGCTCTGACTAGATGTGGTGAGTATAATTTTTCATATATTTCCAGTGCTGAGATTACAAAGCAGGGCTTTGTCTTTATTTATTTATTTAACTTTAAATCATGGCAGACAATTATAGAGTAAATAATTCCTTCAGTATTTATTGTGTGTGTGTGTGGGGGGGGTTATTCATGTAAAGAAAAGCTAATTACCTTTGCATTAACTGTAGTCAACTAGAAATTTATGACACGTACATCTGAAGGTGAGGCTGATATTTGCTGTTTTTAAAATTGCACTCTTGCTGCGAATGGTGCAGGGCACCCGCTGTCGGGTATACTCCTGAGGCCGGGGGGCCTGGTGCATCTACCTACATCGTGTTGTAAACATCCCACCTCCACTGGCCAGTCCTACAGGAACGAACGGTAGCGTCAGTGATAAAGATGTACTCGAGCAGAGCCGGGGTTGTGTTTGGCACTGTCGGGCTGGGCATACTTACTGTAGAGCCTCTATTCTCGTGCTTGTCCTCGCAGAAAATTATTTAAAGTAACATTTCTGGTTCTGAAAAATTGTGGATGAGAGATTATATTCCGGGTGTAAAGAAGGCAGTCTGTTAGTCTGTTAGTTCTCTCATTTGGGAAAGCAATCTTTGCTCTTTACTTTTCTCCTCTCATTAACCTGGTTCTCTCCCCGTATGTAGACCATCCTCTTTTTTACTCTCTAAAAAATCCTCAGCAACTGGAAAGCTTTGTATTCTTCCAAAATATTGGTTCCATTGTGATCTAATCCTGCTTGTTTTCCCTTGAAATTCTTCAAATCCAAATTATTGTTTTTGCAAAAATAGCTGCTGGGCATGTTTGTGAAATAAGCTTAAGTGATGATGAATATATGCCAAAATAGGGTCTATTTAGACACAAAATGTATTTGTTTAAATCAACATTTAAATTGGCTCTGGTCTGTCGCCTTCAATTCCAAACACAAAGGAATGTACTTAATATTCTTTTAACTCGCCTTGATTTCTTCTGTTTTTGAAACATAAAATATGACCTTCAGCTTTCATTTTAGTACTTTGGTTAGTCACATGTGCCCACGACATTAGTAGGTCTGAGCTGTGCTGGGGATAGGCCGTGGCCTAAGGATACATGGCCTGTATCTGAAAGTCTGTCTGTAATTGTCTGAAGGCAGCCACCAGCCTCCGGTGGGGACCCAACCCTGTCAGCGAGGAATGCCTCCTCCTCTCTGCTTTGTCTGCTGCTGTTGTCAGACAGCCACCGTGGTGACAACACATCTGTCCTCCATCAAGTGGTCACGACAGCTTCTACCGGGGTGGGGATGTACCTTCTGATACAGGGTGGCTGCCCTTGATGGGTCAGGATGAGAAACAGTGACCTGGAGAAACCTGAGGGGACACTTCAAGTGACCCTCCATGATGGCTCAGGGCACTTCCCCTGTGAAGTGTTGAGAAGAAGCTTACCTGCCATGTCCTGGTCTCTGGTTCCTGTACTTGATGCCGGAGCAGACCACACACCTGCCTTAGGCATCACGCTCATGCTCCAGGGACGCTGAGCTTCCATTTGCAGGTTAGGTCTTGCCGAGGATCCACTTGGGCTTCTCGGGCTTGGCGGGTAAATGGGAAAAAGATCCCATCACCTCAGCAGGAGTAGGTTCTGCTCTTTTGTTTGGAGGGGCTCAGTTATGACCTTTTATTGGCTAACCAGCCATCCTCCAGGGAAGGTAAAGGGCATTATATGGGGATACCACTTATTAATATGACAGGAGCTGTAGTGGAGGGATTAGATTTCTATGAAAATGTTTAAAGCATTAATACGTGAAGTCATATCTTTTTTTTTTTTTTTTAGATTTTATTTTATTTATCTGTTGGACAGAGAGAGTGTGCACAAGCAGGGAGAGCGGGAGGCAGGAGAGAGAGGCAGACTCCCCATGGAGCAGGGAGCCCGATGCGGGGCTTGATCCCAGCACCCTGAGATCGTGACCTGAGCTGAAGGCAGATGCATAATCGACTGGGCCACCCAGGCACCCAACATGAAGTTATATCAGAACTTGTATACTTAGGAATACAATTCAACAGCTGTTTATGGAGCACGGGACATGATGATGAGTGTTTATAAATGGGGTGGCTGTCCCTTCTTTCTTTTTTTGAGAGCAAGAGAGAGCGAGAGAGGTGGGGGAATGGCGGGAGAGGGAGAGAGAGAATCTTAAGTCGGGCTCCACCTCGCAACCCTGAGATCATGCATGACCTGAGCCAAATTCAAGAGTCAGCTGCTCAACTAGCTGAGCCATCCGGGTGCCCTCCATCCACTTTAACTCTCTCTTCACTGAAGCAAAACTTGAGCCTCATGTCAGCCCTATATTGTCTCCATTCTTTTTTTTCTTCTGTATTCTTATTGTTGACTCCATTTAAAGATTTTTAGAGGCTTACCAGGTTTCAAGAGAAATTTTTTTATAGTTCTAATTTTTAGTGATAGAAATTTCCTAGCTTCAGTTCCTTGGAGACTTAAGTTTTAAGTATAAAATTAAGAACACTTTGAGATTCAATTTCTCATTAATCAACGAGGACATTTAGTTGACATCAGCCCCAGAATCTTCCCTGGGAGGACAGAGAGGCCACTCAGTCCTTCCCTTGCAAGGCGCCTGGCGGCATGCTCACCTGGTGACCTGCATCCCGCATGACGCGGACGTGCCATAGGCCTTGCTCCCCAGCTGATTTTGCCCGTGTTCATATTAACTCTTTTGCCAATAATGTTTCCCAAATACAAAGATTAAAAACCTGATATGTTGGCCTTTTGGTTTTGGGGTGTCAATTTTTTTAATGGTCTGGTATCACTTTGAGCCGGACTCAGGGGGTGCTCGTTGGGCTTTATGTGTGTCTGGGAAGCACATTTCCTTCCATGAGGCCAAATGCCACAACAGCAGTGCTTCGTACCTCATTCCTTTGTGACCCCGAGTGGTTTCATTCTTGGTTCCTGAAATTCTTCTTGGACGTGGTGCAATTAAGACACTCCTATAGATTTGAAGATTTTGAGATGTGACATTTTAACTATGGGGCTTTAGAAGATTTCCCACTGGCAGTAGGCTCTCTTCAGTGATGAAGCCTGCATGTGCCATATTTTCTCAATGGAACTAAGAAAATTGCCCAAACTTCCTTAGCATTTTATCAAAGCAGAAAGAATTACTGGATATTTTGAAAATGATGAAGGTTAAGTTCAGACCTTAAATGCCTATAAGCCTCTTTTATATTTAATGAATCATTTTGTGGTATTTGCATAATTCTATAAATTTTTGAAGTGTAGATAAAGCAAATGTTCACACATTATATTATAATGCTCAGTTTACCCATTAGTTCAACAGTAATTAACTTGTTGAAGCTTAGAGCTTCAAAAATAAATGAGATTATTTGTTCAAAATGCCATCAGGTCTTCCTGGAATGACATTTAAATTATGTAATGTAAATCCGTTTGACCTGTGAGTCCTTGTCATTATTTAGTGACATTTCTTACAGAATAAATTGTTTGCAGGTTGGGCAGCCTGCTACAGAGCTTGGCAGAGAGCTATAAAAACAAATTATCCTTTCATTTTATACATCATTTGTTCAAACATTGGTAAAAATTGCTTTGTTTTCCTATAATAGAGAAGTGTCATTCAGTGGTTAAAAGCACATTAGCTATTTTAGACACAGACCACAGACTGTGTCAGCAGAAGTATCTCTGAAGGAGGAGTAGCCAGCGTCACACCTGCCGTGCTGCATATCTGAAGGACAAAGAACGCCTTTCCGCTTTGCCTGCTAAGTTCACCACAGAAAATAGAAAACACGGTGGATCTAGGCTTTTAAAGTTCAGAAAGTGTGTCCTTGTTTTTTGTTTCCCTTTGCTTGTTTTCCTTTGCCTTTGCTTTATGAGTAAACTGAAGTATTTAAAGTAGCAGTGAAGTACCCCAGATTGACCATGGGGCTGGCATATCAAACCGAGTCCGTAGGAGAAAGCGAATAAACCTCATCTCTGCCATGCTTGGAAGTCAGTAGTTTTCAAAGAAGTATTATTTCTAGTCCATTTTATAGGCATTAGGATACTTGTATTTTGCTACTTTAAAGTAAAACTAAAGGGGGATCCCTGGGTGGCTCAGTGGTTTAGCGCCTGCCTTCGGCCCAGGGCCTGATCCTGGAGTCCCGGGATCGAGTCCCACGTCGGGCTCCCTACATGGGGACTGCATCTCCCTCTGCCTGTGTCTCTGCCTCTCTCTCTCTCTCTCTCTCTCTCTCTCTGTCTCTCCTGAATAAATAAATAAAATCTTTAAAAAAAATAAAGTAAAACCAAGGATCTTGGTGAAAGACTGTTAACAATCCAGAAGATTGTTACACCAACAGTTGAAACAGATGACATTAAACTTTGACTCTTTACTAATGGGGGGCCACACACTAAAACACGTGACAGATGAGTGCAGTTTATTTCATTTTTCCCTCAGCGCCTCTAAGCAGTCATGTGACCTACCCCCCTGCCCTCCAGGGCGCTGCACCCACTGTGGGCAAGGGGACACTCCAGTGCGCTCGGACCCCCGGAGGAGAGAGGCAAGATTGGCCACGATGGGACCTTGTCTGTGTGTTTTGTTTCCCAGCATAGCTGAAGGCCCACAGAAAGCACTGGCAAACACGCGCCGCACCGACTCATTTGTTCAGAAGGGTCTGCCTGTAGAGGGAGCCGAGGCTGGCTCTGGTGGCTGACTAGCTAGCATGCTGCGGCCTGGCACCTAGTAGGCCCTCAGCACTGTCTGGACAGAGAATGAGCCTGTAGCTCTCCGGCAAGCAGTTCAGGCCTTTTGACATCTCAGACCTCTGTGAACTGTGAAGTTCCTCCAAGTGGTGGGATCATAGCCCAGGAAGGGAGACGAAACCTTGGTCGTGAGCCACGAATAGAGAACAGGCCAGTCATCGGTATGTGCCACAGTTACAAAATAGACACTAGAAACAGCTCTGCGTCTCCCCGCTGCTGCCCCCCGTTGGAATTCAGAATAGTGATGCTGAGTCTGAAGATTTGCATGGATCTTCTCAGCTCAGCCACGGGCTTTGTCATTTGGGTAGAAAGGCCAGTTGGGCACCCTCTGGGCAGTAGGACTGGAGAGGCCGGGGTTGCCCCCCCACCGCTCGCTCTTGCTCTACCCCTGCTCTGCCAGATGGGGAGACCAGACTTCATTTCTTCCTGCGTCCTCAGTCTGTTCGGTTCAGTGGTCCCAAAGAGCCACTTTTTGGCATCCATCTAATACGTGGCATTAACTGCATTATTTATTGCAGTGGAATGGCTTAAGCCAGTCCGGAGTGTACGAAAGGAACGAAGGAGGGCTTGGGGAAACCTTGCCATTCTCGGTAATCAGTGTTTGTCGGTGCTCACCGTCTGGCAATTCCAGCACGCGGGGATGGGGGTGGCCCGATGAGCTGCTTAATAAGGGTCAGTTGCATCAAGCTAAGTCTCCTGCTGAGGAGCGCCCACTCCGCCTCCACGTGTGGTCCCTGAAGCCCTCCTGTCCCCTGACCACATGGGGCCGATGTCAAGAGTTCCCTGTAAGTTGCCACTTCGAGGGGACAGAGCAAACATCTGCTTGTTCTCGGGCCCCTGGGCCTGCCTGTCAGAACACTGACCATCCATCGAGCGCAGCCACTCTCGGAAAACGCTCTTCCGTGGCAGTCCACGCGCCGCGCTCTGGGGTGCAGGGTAGGGAGGGGTGCAGGCTGTGTGTCCTCCCCGGGTGCCCACTGCGCTTGGACCCACGTTCCGTCGTGTGAGACAGCTCCTTGAAATCCAAGTGAACGAGGGGGTCATGGTTAGAAAACCCCGAGTTCTTCAAGGAAATTATTTGTAAGCATTGCAGCTTGGACCGTGGGACGTCTTCCAGGCATCCCGAGGCCTCCGTTGGGTGGCACTCGCACCGCGGTCTGAGCCTTGCGCTGACGCACGTGCACCTGCTCGTGCCACATGGGGATCGATGGCAGCCTCTCCCAGAAACCTAGCGCTGGGGTTTCTGCCCTGATCCCCAGGTTCGCTGAGAGCAGCCTGCTCTGGTTCTTTCTACAGAGTATGCTGAGTTTTAATGATTGCACTTAGACTCCTTCTCAAAACTGTCTCCGTCTTTTAACTCCCCCTGGCAGGCCGGGGCTCCTCTTCCTTAGCCCGGGAAGGGCCCGTGTGGGCTGCGGTGCCCCCCGTGGGCTCCAGCGGAGAGTCGTAGAAGGGCGCTCGTGTTCACAGTAAACCGGCACCTCGTTGATTTGCAAGAGACTCCCATGTCCCAAAAAAATGGAAGGGAATTAAAATCCACTACTAAGATTCTTTCTTTCCGGGGGGCGGGAAGGAAAAATGCCTTCACTGTCATCAGGGAGTCCTTCCTTGACCCACCATCCTTGTCCCTCTCGCCCCACGCGGAGGCAGAGAATCGCAGCTCGGTGGCCCTCGGGAGCCAGAGGGTCATGATTTAACAGCAGGAGTGCCCCGTGTTCCCCCACAGCCCTTGGACTTTCATCCTCAGGACTAAGGCAAGGAACGTAGGAGATCCTTGCGTTGCCACATCACAAATGGTGGACATCCCCAAACGGAGTAGTACATTCCCTGCTTTCCAGAATCTTCTGTGTCCTTTTGTTGTTACTAATTCTCTTTCTCTGGAAAGTAATTTATCACGTATCTGTGGTCCATTTTCTTGTTTGGAACAAAACCGAGTTGGGAGGAACCCGTGATCGCGGCAGTGTCTGGCTTTGTCATCCGTCTGACTGTAGGCAGCCTCTTAGTTAAGTCTCGTACAGAAGGCGATGACCGTCTGCGGAGGTCTGTGCGGTCGGGGTCTGCCCGTCTGGGGCGAGACCAGGAGGGGACCGGGGGACTCGGCCTGGAAGGCCCGAGGGCCGGGAGATGCCCAGGCCCGAAGGCCGTCCAGCGTAAGGAAGCCCAGCAAAGCGTCAAGGAGAAGCTTCCCGCCCGCTGCCAAAACCAGGGGAAGTTTCATAAAACAGTTTGGGTGCAAGTGTCAGGCAGCCAGGTGCTGCGTCTCCCCCCAGGTCTCAGGCCTTCCTGACGCAGCCGGCTGAGTCCGGCAGCATGAGGTTGTCTTGTTTGTCTTCTGTGAGGAAATCGCAGCCGTGGGGTTAACCAGGCTCTCGTGACCTTTCAGCTCCAACACGCCAAGGAAGGCCGTGTTCGCTGGGAGCATGCAGCTGCTGGCCGGGGTCAAGCTGTGCACGGGCAGGACCTTAACCAACCACCCCCACTACGAGGACAACAGCCTGAGGGAGCGGACCAAAGCGGTGAGGGCGGGCCCTGGCCTCCTGGCCGGGCCGTGGGGTGGCGTGGGTGGGCCGCGGGGGTCCCTGCCCCGGGTAGCTCGGTGGCCGAGGCGGGCCTGAAGCCCCTGGCATCTCCTGAGTCAAGGCCTTGCCCTGCCCACGGCCCCTACAGGCGCCCGGAGACCTCCTCCGGCTCAGAAGGGTAACGAGAGCCCCAGCCTGCAGTGTAGACAGGGGGCGTTTGAGAACAAACCCGTCGGGGAGGGAAGGCAGAGGACGAGGGGCGCATCCTGGCCCCAAGTCAGCCGAGGAGGCAGCGAGGGTGCCTGGCTCAGCCCCAGAGTTAGGGCGCGAGGGGGCCGTGGGACTGGGCCCGTGGGGCTGGGCCTTGGGAGCCCGCGTCTGGGGACTCACAAAACCGACGCCCTCAAGGTACTGGTGCCCTCAAGTCCTGGGGCCGCCTCGGGCGTGAGGATGGCCCACGGCCTCCAGCCGCAGGGCTGAGGCCCCCCTCTGCCCCCCACACACACACCTGCAGGCTGGCGCGTCCGTGGACATCCGCGTGCAGGAAAGCGGCGGACGCCCCTCCCTGTCACCCCCCCAGCCCCCTGCACACGTGCACACGCGGAACGTCCTCCCAGTGCCGAGTCCCAGAAGGGGGGGTGCTCACCTCATGGGTGCTCGCCCGGCATGCCACGCTGGCAGCGAGCGGGAGGGTCGAGAGAGCGGGGTGGGCTCCCCGGACCACGCAGCGGGCACCTAGCACTGAGGCCCGCGGCGTTCTTCCTGCGCGACCGCCAGGCCACAGGCTGGGCTCCTCGCGGTGAGGGCGCCGCACGCTCCCCCGGGATGCCTAAGGCGCCCCGTCCCCCCACTGTCTCTCTAAAGGCGCAGCGCTGTCCTACCTGCGCCACCTGCACTTGGCCTCTCGTGCCGCAGGACCCCGGGGACACCTGAGTCCGTGTCTGCGGGTGGCTGCGCCCCCCCCCCCCGCCCGGGCTCCGTGATGACAGCCGCCTCTTGGGACCCCCGTCCCCCCGCGCTGCTCACTCCCGGCAGCGAGGGCCACTGCCGCCCCTGCCACGTCGCTCTCCCGTTGCAGGTGTATCAGATATACGCCAAGAGGTCCCCGGAGGACGTGCACGCCCTGCTGAGGTCCTTCGGCGCCGACTACGTCATCCTGGAGGACAGCATCTGCTACGAGCGCAGGCACCAGCGGGGCTGCCGGCTGCGGGACCTGCTGGACGTCGCCAATGGGCACGTAAGCACGTCGTCCCCTCGCTTCGTGCGGGGGGCCACCCGGGTGTCTGTACCTCCTAGAAGGATGTCCCCAGCCACGTCCCCCGCCTTGCTGCATCCTGTGGGACTCGCGGCCCTGCGCTTGGGTCATGGCTGGGGCCTGCAGGTGGGGCGGGTAAGGGGGTGTCGGGCCCTAACTTCACGTCCCGCAGAGCAGCTCTGCCTTCAGCTGATCTGCGTCCTGGGGCTTTGCATAAAATTCATCTCTAAAGGCTTTGCCGTTAAAAACAAGAGCTCAGCCTCCAAAGACCTGAGCTCCGGAGCATCGTCTGGGCCGGCACATGAGTGTGGCTGGGACGGCAGGGCCGCACCCACGCTGCTCCTGGCACTGCCCTCAGACACGGCTTCCTGTGGCCGAGCCTGTGTCCCCGAGCAGCAGGCTGTACCCCCCCTCCCTCCGGAGGAACTTGGCCTCGGAACCCCGCCAGGCCTCAGATGAGAGCACAGCAGAGGAGTTGCACCAAGAGGCCGTGTGTGCTGAAAATGAGGGGGGAGAAATGATAAGCCATTTGGAAATAATAAATTCTCAAAAAAGAAAACTTGACCATACAGAATTAGAGACTCAGAACGCTTAGGATCTACTCTCTTAGCATATTTTTTTTTAAGATTTTATTTATTTATGAGAGACACACAGAGAGGGCAGAGACACAGGCAGAGGGAGACGCAAGCTCCCTGCAAGGAGCCCAAAACGGGACTCGATCCCCGGCCCCCGGGATCACGCCCTGAGCTGAAGGCAGTCGCTCAACCGCTGAGCCCCCCGGGCGTCCCTCTCTTAGCATATGTCAGGCATGTGGGTAGGACCATGAACTGTGGTCACCATGCTGTGCGGTCAGAGCCTCAGACCTAATTCACCTTATTACTGCAGGTTTGTCCCTTTGACCGACGTGGAAGTATTAATTAGCTTGATTGTGGTAATCACCACCATGTATGTGTGTATCAGGTTATCGGGTTGTAGCCCTTAACTGTATGCAGTTTAGTCAGTTACGCCTCAGTAAATCCGGGGGAAACAGAACATGAGATTCAAATTTTTGCCCAAGGAAAGTAACTGTCTATAACTATCTTGAATTCAGAGGAGATAACAGACCCAAGACTTGCATTTAAATTTTGATTTGTGTGTAACTTTCTCTAACTAGACCATCTGATGAGTTGGAGGATTTCCTCTGGTCATAGTAATTCTTCTCTGCATTTCACTTTTTTTTTTTTTTAAGTATACGTGCTGCCAAAGCGAGCACTCTGCATCTCATTTTTGTGAGAGTGACAGTGTAGTACGTCCCGAAGAACAAGGAGATCCAAGTTCTACTTCTCGCCTTGCAGTTAAAGGTGGTCATTGTGCGACCGTCAGCTCCCCTTCTCCGCCTTGGTTTAAACTTGCGACGGGGAAGAGGTAGACCAGATAATCTTGAAGTAGCCGCCGACATTGAAATAATACAACTTACGTAGCCGTAACACATGACTCTCAAAGAAACCCAACACCTGTTCCTACTTCTCTCATCTCCTGTCAATACGATTTTGTTTCCCAAACCGTGTTTGGTTTTGTTTTGGCTTTAGATGATGGATGGCCCAGGAGAGAACGATCCCGACTTGAAACTTGCAGGCCACCCTCGCTTCTGCGAAGAGATAAAGAGAAACCTGCCACCCTACACAGCATACTTCACTAGAGTGTTCCAGAACAAGACGTTCCATGTTTACAAGCTATCTAGAAACAAGTAACCAAGCTCTCTGTGCAACCTCTATTTTTGATATTGAAATTCCATCCTAATGCAACTCAACAGTAACATTTCATATGTCTTTAGGTAGCCTGTACCACAAAGCTGTGATAGGAGGAAGTTGTAGAGATGTTTACACAAGCGTTACCGTCCTCAGAAGTATCTTAACACAAGCTTCTCTTTTTTATCTCGTTTCATTAATGTTCTTTAGCCTAAAGGTTCTCACCTTTCTAGGAGTGGTCTCAGATATTGTTGTTGGGGAGAAACGTAAGTGTGCCACAGGTAGCCTGAACAGCCACACGTCATTCAGGAAATCCAGAGGCTGTTCGGGATTTGAAATACTTTCAACTGACTTCAGACAGCTATGGTTGAGTCGAATTAAGGGGACGCATAGTTAAATTCTTCGGTATCGTTTCACTAGTGAAGACCAACGGGGAGCTTTTTAAAAGCTCTTTATCGTCCTGTTTCACCTAAACATTTTATAATGTTTTCCAATCGTCATGCTTTTAATATTTTTTTTAAAAAAAATCATGTTAGGTCTTTGTATATATATCTAAAACTTTTCGTTGTGCCCTGTCTGAAATGTAAAGTTTAGCACTTCAGTGTGTGTGTGTGTGTGTGTGTGTGTGTGTGTGGGCGAGCGCGCATGCATGCAGGTGCATGTTTTAATGTGGGATGCAGAAAAGTGTGACAAATTCCTTATTGTAAGTCGTGAAAGGAGCGGAAATGTTATGTAGCCGAGCAGAATTTGTTACTGTTTAGTGTTATTTTAAAACCTATTGATACTATTTAGCCTATCCTGCAAGTAAGAAAATTTTTCTTCATTTCTTACTCATTTAAATTTACTGGGTTTGCAAAATTTTCTAAACTTTTTGTTTTTAGCCTTTGTATTTTTTACAGCCTAGAACCTTGCAAAGTCTGAATATTTTTAAAATGTTCTATCTTAACTAATTCACGAATACAATATTTTTGGCAGAGAGCATTTTCATACCAAATTTGATTTGTGGTCTCCAATCTTAACTGTGAGGGCCCGGGTAATGTTATTCTTTTTCTTACTAAAAGGTAACTAAGTGCCTCTAAGTCATGCTTATTTGTAAACAACAAAGAGGATTATGTATACCTGTTCAAACATTTTTTGATAATTGCTTTTCTAATTAATTTCTAATGAGGGGGACATGTAAAAGTTGCTGATAAAAGCATATTGCACATTTAACTAAATCAAGGTGGCTAATGAAATTAACTTTCTCCCCTGTTCTTGCCAATTGGAAATGATGGAAAGGTCTCTCCTTGCACTTGTACTGAAGTACCCTAGGCATCAAGCTAGACAGATCACACGTTCAAGTTATTTCACATTCAGTTACTACTTATTAAACAGTGTTCAAAAAAAGAAATTTTAGACTGTCATGTTGGACTCCAGGATACTCGGCTTTTTTATCCAAACTTATTTAAATAAAAAAAAAATTGGCTGGGTTACTAAATGATGCAGCTGAAACTCCTGAATTATGTCTCTCGTGTATTCTGTAAGAAGGTTGGAGACCACTGCAGTTTAGGGTAACACAGTAACAAAACACTTTAATCAGTAGGAGAACTTTAAGCCAGGAATGATGCATGCCTGGTGTGGCTGACAGCATGGGTCAGCACATCCTTCGGCGAGTGCCTTACTTTTCATTGAAACGAAGCACACGTAAGGTACATGTTAGACTACGTAGTTTGTTTTTAAAGTCCTCGATCACCTTCCAGATATATTCCAGTTTTATTTTAAATATTTCTATATGCACTAATCTAAGCGTTTGTGTACGTGGAGTCTCAGCATAAGAAACACGTCCTTAAATGTGTATGCTTATCACCATCTTGATGGCACGCAGGAATCTTTTTCTCCTAGTGTAGGTGCCATTGTTGCCAAGATATTTAGTGTTTAGTCTTCAGCGAAAAATATAAAGTGCCAAAAAAAAAAAAAAATCTTGCAAGACAGAGTCCATACATACACTCTTTCCAAGACACTGTGACCATGTGTAATAGACATTTTTCTTTGCTGATGAACAAGTCTGTCAACAAATCCCATTAAACGTTCTTAGTGTTCATCAGTATTCTCTTGTATGATCTTCTTGTTGGAGTCCGCAGGAGGAAAGGGGAAGAGTGGCTGACGCCTGGCTCTGTACCAGGCCAGAGCATGGCACCGGGGGCCGTCGCTCCCACCGCACAGATCTCAGCAGCTGTGTTAATGTTTGGTCGTGGCCTCAAACGTGGCTGTTTTTTTACGGGGAGGATAACCCCTTGATGTTGCTTCAGAGCTAGCTAGCTAGAAGAACCTCTCAGTGCAATAAGTGCTCTTAATGATCCTCTACTTACGTGACTCCCCAGATTCCCTGACTGTCTCCACCCGTCTTGTGAGCTGACGAACCAGGCTGCTCCCCAGTGTCCTCTCATTCCCGAGCTCCCTCCTGTGAGTTCTGTACTCGTACCAAACTGCCCTGTGCGAGTTCCCCCTTCTTATAGTAAGTACACACTTCAACACAAGCATAGGAAATGGGGTAAAAAGGGTTATTTCTGTGAAAATTAATTTGACTGCTTTGGTAAGGCTTGATAAGGTTGAGTCGCTAATAAAAACTGCTTTTGAGTAAATTACCTGTGGTTGGGAAAATTATAAAATATTGGGAACATGAAATTCAAGAAAATTTCAGAGCTCAGATTGCTTTATAGATTTAAGTACCTGTTGCACCTTTAAAAACATCTCTACTGACCAGAGGTATTAGAACATACCCAAACCACATTCCTGGTACAATTTATGCAAGAATAGAACTGGAATCATTGAACCCTTATTGCAAAGGAAAGACCCTGGCTTCACAGCAGAAGATTAGCAAGTGAATGGACTATTACACATTTAAAGTTACGATTCCCTCCTTAGATCTACTTACTTCATTAAATGGCTTCATTAAATGACTGATACTGATCACAGTGGCTATTAGAGATTCTAGTATAGTTGAAAGGTTCCAGTCACTTTTATTACAGTCCGAAGAAATAGGGATTCGTTTCAGATATATTAGCCAGGAGCATAATTAGGTGTTAAGTAGGCCATCTGTTGTCCACTTACAGACGATTTTCTTTCTTTGTGAGGTCAGCTAGGGGTGCGCGTGTGTGTGCACATGTGCGTGTGTGCGTGTGTTGGGTCGGTGCTGCCGGAGGGCTAGGACTTATGTAGATATTTCATCTGGTCTGCATCTTTACTTCACAGTTAACTAAAAATGTTTACTCTCATTCCATGTGAACTTTGTCTAAGATGTACCAATTTTAGCTTATCTTTGGCCAAAACTTACCTGAGTTAACATAGAAATACTCCCATTTTTAAAATTCAGTTGAAACCTTGGAATTAAATAGGAAGATACAAAATGTTCCCAGATCATGTATCTTGGTTAATATGCTCCCAAATGCTTTATATATGACAACCTTTTTGGCCTAGAAGAGAGTGCTTATCTGTTGATGGAAAAAGCTTTTAAGATGAGAGTGGCTTGCTTTCTTGTGGCAATTGGCAATTGATTTTCTGTATTTAACATCCTATGGGTAAAATCTTACGAAGAGCTTTTATAATTTGTTGTACTGAATTGTACGGAGATTATATACTAAATAAAGCTCTTTTAAAGTACACAAGATGAGTGTTTTTCCTTTCTTTGAAGGTCAGAAACCAAGGAACCAGCTACTGAAGTTATTAAATACGTGCTACATAAATTCTGGTCCCTAGAGATGGATGTTCCAAGGTCTCAGCTGGACTTGCTTAATGTCGAAGGAGTTTGTTTTTTCATGGAATTTGATAGCTGCTTACTTGTTTCACTTGAACCTCAGGGTTATAGTTTGTATTTCTAAAGAGAAGGCTGATGTCAGCAGAATTTATCCTCAAAGAGGTAAAAGCTGTTTGCACCTTCGGAATTGTTTCTACTTGTCAATTAAATTATTAGTCTTCAGTGATTCAGGAAGATGGGTGGTAGTCCATATTTGGGTAAGAATTCATGGATAAATGTGCTTGACCATTAACGTTATTCAAAGCAGATACTGAAATTCTGAGCAGAAATAGACTAGTTCACTTCCAGATAGAAGAAACTGGCAGTGGGGGCTCAGATATTTTGTGCTGACTCTTAGAAAGCTCTTAAGCTGTTGATTACCCTCTGCCAGAATGGTCTTCAGCACAGGAAGCGTTACAGATGAGTGAGAGATTCCAGACAGCAGTGCACTGAACGTGGAACGGGTTGGCATCTGACACCAGGCACCCAGTAGATGAAAAGCTGTTTCTGCCCCTTCTTTCAAAAGTGGTATCTGTAACTCATCCCAAACCTTTTCAGCTAATAATAGTTAGAAGCTTGAGGGGGCACCTCTGTGGCTCAGTTGCTTAAGCATCTGTCTATGGCCCTTGTCCCTGGGATCAAACCCCTCATCTGTCTCCTGGCTCAGCCAGGAGCTTACTTCTCCCTGTCCCTCAGCTGCTCCCCCTTGTGCTCTCTCTCTCTCTCTCTCTCGAATAAATAAATAAAATATGTATTTTTTTAAAGTTTGCTTTGTGGGATTTCAAAATGCAGATAATAGAATCATAGTGAAATGTGAAATCAATCTTAGTGGGTTACAATCAGCATTAGAAGATTGAGAGAAAAAGAGAAAGAAGAGAAGGGGACAGCCCAGATGGAAATGTAAGTATTTTGGGAAGTAGTTGTTTGTTCCACAGGTGGGCGTTATTGAACTGAGGTGCCTTATACAATGTATTTCTGGGTGTTTGAAAGCCACACCCTTACAGCAGGGAGTTCCTGCGTGGATGGCATCTTGACCTTGGCTCTGTCCTTGTCCCTCCATTGTACTCTAGTAAAACCCTTTAAATGATGATATTGAAGAATTAGTACAGTTTTTTTTTTTTTAAGATTTTATTTATTTATTCATGAGATGCACAGAGAGAGGGGCAGAGACATAGGCAGAGGGAGAAGCAGGCTCCATGCAGGGAGCCTGACGTGGGACTCAATCCTGGGTCTCCAGGATCATGCCCCGGGCTGAAGGCGGCACTAAACCACTGAGCCACCCAGGCGGCCCATTAGTACAGATTTTTAGGTGTTGGTATAGCCATTGTTACTTTTTAAAGTCCTTCTCTTTTAGGATTTATACAGCCATATCTTGGAGATACTGTGGGTTGGGCTCCAGACCACTGCAATAAAGTGAACATTGCAATAAAGCAAGTTAAATACATTTGGTTTCCTAACACATATAAATGTCAAGTTTACGTCAAACTAGTCTATAAGTGTGTAACAGCATTATGTCTTTAAAAAGCAATGTACATCTGAGCTTTCAGCAAGTCTTTGTCACTGATCACAGATCATCATAAATATAAAAGAGGGGCACCTGGGTGGCTCAGTCAGTTAGGCATCTGCCTTCAGCTCAGGTCATGATCCCAGGGTCCTAGGATCCAGCCTGGCAGCTGGCTCCCTGCTCAGAAACTCCCTGCTTCTCCTCCCCTCCCCCCCCATTCTCTCTTTGTCTCTCTCTCAAATAAATGAAATTTTATTTTATTTTTATTTATTTATTCATGAGAGACACAGAGAGGTAGAGACACAGGCAGAGGGAGAAGCAGGGAGCCCAATTTGGGACTAGATCCCGTGTCTACAGAATCACGTCCTGGGCTGAAAACCACTAAACCACTGAGCCACCAGGACTGCCCAAATAAATAAAATTTTAAAGAAATACAATAATGAAAGGTTTTATTATTTATTTTTATTAAAGACTTTACTCATTTATTCATGAGAGACAGAGAGAGAGAGGCAGAGGCCATAAGCAGAAGGAAAAGCAGGCTCCGTGCAGGGAGCCTGATGTGGGATTGGATCCCAGGACTCCAGGATCACACCCTGAGCCAAAGACAGATGTTCAACCGCTGAGCCACCCAGGCATCCCATGAAAGATTATAAATATTGCAAGATTATCAAAATGTGACATAGAAACACAAAGTGCACAAATACTGTTAGAAAAATGGTGCCAATAGAATTGCTCATTGCAGGGTTGCTACAAACCTTCAGTTTTGTGTTTTTAAAGGTGATATCTGCAAAGCACAATACAGCAAGCGCAATTAAACGAGGTATGCCTGTACTCAAAGACTTGCAGATGGAATTATAATGATGGTTTACATCCAAATGGTTTTGTGAGGGCATATGGGTGAAACAAGACTGAGTTGCTATAGTTTAAGCTGGTTTGGAATTTTTCATCATGAGAAAGGAGAAATTACAATCAACAAATCAGGAAACTAGTAAGATTAAAATTTAAGACTGGAGTCCATCAACTAGGGAAATAGGACAAATCCCTAAAAGAGCTGATGTTTAACACTAATTCTTTTTGAGAGACTAATGAAATAAACACCTGGTAAATCTAAGCAAAAATACATGAGGCCACTCCTCCTCACTCACACTTTACAACATGGCTCTTGGCCTCTGCAAAGGTAGCAGGAGAGCATCTCTCCAGGAAGCTCCAGTTCCTTTTTTAAGGCCTTTCACTTGAGCAAGTATTCTCCATTTCTCCATTTTTATTAGCTCAACTAGGACCTGAATTACATCATCAGCGAAGTCCCTTTGCCTTTGCCATACGGTGTAACATAATAATGGGAGTGATGTCCATCACATGCACAGGGCCTGCTCCTACTCAGGGGAGAGGATTGATTATACAGAGCATGTTCACCAGGGGGTGGCAATATTAGGGGCCAATGCAGGAATGTGCCTACCACAGGTAGGTTACAAAGAGAACCAGAATCTGACCAAAACCAACTATCTGGCAGCACCTAACCTGGGACCATAAACTAAGAGAAGGGAAGCACACAAGGGGACTTCCAATCTCACCCAGGCTTTCTTCCTTGGAGTCTTCTAAACCATGGCACAGGGAGATGGAGCTCAAGCAGTGGCAGTCTTACTGAAAGAAACAGAGTTCATTGCTAACGTAGCTGGGATTTTGTAGGAGTTGGAGGGTCAGGGCACCAGAGAGGAAGGTGTTGCAGAAAAAGAAACCTGAGAGGTTTCCTATGGGTCCCTGGCTAATTCCTAACCTGCACATGTGTGTAGCTTGCCAAACAACATCTGGTAAATGGCAGCCAAACAGATTTTAGAGGTTATGCGGTGCTGAGGACACATTGGAATTGTGGTCCAACAAGCATGGAGAGATTATGATGAACCTCCCTGGCCGCTGAACCGAGACACCAGAAAGGCTATACTTTATCCTAGGAGTGGAAGCTGTTACCTTAACTGCCTGTCAATAACAAATGTAAATCTGTTATGAAGGACGATAACTTAATCCATGGCCTCAAATTATCTCCACATTTCCAAATATGTAATGTATAGCATTCAGTAAAAAATAATCAGAATAATAAAAAGCAAGACTGAAACAATTGAAATAGAAACATCCACGGCCTAATCAGATACTGGAGTTTAAAGCATAGACTTAAATAACTATGCTTATTATATTTAAGAAATTAAATGACAAAGTGGAGAATTTGGGTGAACTGAAAACTCTAGGGATCCCTGGGTGGCGCAGAGGTTTGGCGCCTGCCTTTGGCCCAGGGCGCGATCCTGGAGACCCGGGATCGAATCCCACGTCGGGCTCCCGGTGCATGGTGCCTGCTTCTCCCCTGCCTGTGTCTCTGCCTCTCTCTCTCTCTGTGTGACTATCATAAATAAATAAATAAATAAAAGTTAAAAAAAAAAATTTAAAAAGAAAAAAAGAAAAAAAAAACTCTATGAAAAAGAACAAAATGGAAATACTAGAACTGAAAAGTGTAGTGAATCGAGTACTCAGTAATGGGTTAAATAGCAAATTCGACACAGCCGAAGAGAGAATTGGTCAACTGGACAATAAGTTAGAAGAAAATAGCCAGACTAAAACCTGTGGGGGGTTGGAGAGGTGGGACACGAAAAAGGAAAAAGCATGAGATGTTTGTTAGAACATGTCACTTTATCCTGGAAGCATAACTGAAGTCCCACAAGGGAAGGAAAGATGATGGACTATATGACTTTGGGCAAGCTCTTAGCTTCAGTTTTTTGTTTTTTATTTTTATTCATTTTTTTTAATGGAAGTGCAATAATAATCTACCTATAGGGTCATTGAATGGATTAAGTGAGGCAACATTTAAAACACTAGGCCCAACACTTTGCGAATGATAAAGACAGTAGGTGGAAGCCACAGGATAATATCATCATCCTCATCATTACCATCAAAATTAGAATGTCGAGGAGAAAAGTCTGAAGACCAGTTATATTATGAGTCAGATACTAAAGAGCCCTTAGTAATTTTATGTAAACTGTTCTTGTAGAAAAGATCTTTAAAAAATAAATATAACACTTTACAGGTTTAGGAAGAGCTTAACAAGAGCAGTTTGTAAGGAAACCAACTTCTTAGTAATCTTTCAGGTACATATTTCCATCACAAGAGAGGTGTGTCTGTGTCTCTGTGCACGTCTCTGTGGGAGAGGGAAAACAGAGCCGTGGACAAAGACTAGGGCTGCTGGTGCATCTTTTTGGAAGACAATTATCGTTGACATTATCTTGATGATAAATGTCAAAGCCCTGCCAAGATGCACATACAAAGAAAGAACTGTCAAACTGTGTATGGCTCTGCTTAAGAGAGGAAAAAGGAAAAAAAAAAAAAAGAAAACAACGTGATTTTGGAACTAGCACGTACTTAGAGCAGCAGTGTGCAAATTAGGGCTCATACATTTAATGAAACTTAGCATTTCCTCCTGTGAGAAAAGGTGGATTTTCTTCCCCTGGAAGTGACATCTGTAAATAATTATCTCACTTACTGCTATTAAGATTATGTACAAAAAAAAAAAGATTATGTACATAAGTTGTGTTCATTTACCACTCACTGCCATTAATTAATTTTTTTTACAAGACCTGATCTCACACTAGATTCTCTCTGGCTAGAGAAGTAGTTTGGGATTATTAATAATTAATGGTGTAGTACAAGTGCATCAAGCCATTTTTAGGGGCCCTCCTGCCCAATTATTTTACTCCGCCTTTGCAGGCAGCATTTTTGTTTCCTTAATACAATATGCTTCAGAATCTGAGTACCTGGGGGCACCTGGGTGACTCATTCCGTTAGGCATCCAACTCTTGGTTTTGGCTCAGGCCACGATCTCGGTGGTGAGATCAAGCCCTGCATCGGAATCAGCTTGAGATTCTCTCTCTGCTTTGCCCTCTGCCCCTCCCCCATCCAATAAGTAAATATTAAAAAAAAGGAAAAAAAAAAAAGAATGTATCTGTAAGAGCCTGGTGGATTAAAAGCATCATGAACACAGCCTTCCCTGTGTCATCATTTGGCTCAGAGATTCCTGAGAACTTCCGGAGCATGTCCTCTGCAGCCAGGGGGTGACCCAGGGATAGGACAGGTCCTGGATGTCAGCACAGATTTTAAAAAT
The DNA here is from genome assembly GCF_048418805.1 of Vulpes vulpes. Lineage (NCBI taxonomy): Eukaryota > Metazoa > Chordata > Mammalia > Carnivora > Canidae > Vulpes > Vulpes vulpes. The sequence goes on from NC_132780.1 coordinate 3,269,416, forward strand.
TTCTGTCATTACATTGAATAAAAACATTATGACAGAGTCCTAAAACCTGCTGTAAGAGAAAGCAAAGATGTGCCAGTTGGGAATGTTCACGTTGGGAGCTACGGAACACCGAATTCAAAGTGGTTGAACTCATAAAAGGATCCGTTAGCACACTTCACCACCTTTTTTAGGCCTCTGGGTAAGGCTTACTCTACTGTCCCACTGACTGAAGGCGTGCACTCGACATCTCTTGAGGTGCAGAGACACCAGAACTCATCAGTGTATGAGGCTGACCAGGTCCCTAGTCTCCTGGAACTTCCATTGAGCAGAGGATACAGGCAACAGAAAGGAAACACGTGGGAAAATGCCAGATGTTTTAAGAGAATTAAAATGATGTGCTGAGGGACGCCCAGGTGACTCAGCGGTTGAGTGCCTGCCTTCGGCCCAGGTCATGACCCCGGAGTCCTGGGATCGAGTCCTGCATCGGGCTCCCTGCAAGGAGCCTGCTTCTCCCTCTGCCTGTGTCTCTACCTCTCTCTGTGTGTGTCTCTCATGAATAAATAAATTTTAAAAACGTAATTAACTGTTGTTTTAAGTCACTGAGATGCAGGGCTGTTTGCTGTTGCGCCACAACATCGCTTATCCTGAGCTAACCCCCTGGGGAGGAGCAGGCCTTTGCCAGGAACAGGATGAAGTGGTAGGGGGCGGCCGTGGTGAACCTGAGCCGCGTGACCAGTGGTGCGTCCAGGAAGGGCGGGTGCAGCTCTGCCCACGTCACTGTTCTACTTCAATCCTAGTCACTCGCCACCTCCGTTCTCACAGACCCGTTCCTATTTCTAGAACAGCAGCCGACCGCTCTCCAGGTGTGTAGATGCTCGTTCGTGGGCCTGTCTTACAACCAGTCACTAAGACCACGGGGCGGGTTGGGCTCACCATTTAGGCTGTTTCTCCCTCCGGCGTGGAACGTGAGAAGCAGCCCCACGCCAGGCGCGCAGCTAGGAAAACCGGAGTATTGTTGGGAAGAGAGAAGGTGGGATCGATGCTGGGGTTGCAGGTCCCCCATTTTCAAGTTCCTGTGACAGATCGGACACCACCCTTGGTACTTTGCATGTATCATCCTACTGGCAATCCCGTCCTTCGTCGAATCCACATGAGCGCTGGTCATCGCAGCTACGAGGGACAGAGATGTCATGTATGTGACCTTTGAACCTTTACTGGCCCACAGGTTTATCTCCACCAACTCTTCCCGTAGAAGCTGTGAGAATAAGTAACATCTTTTGCCCCAGCGTCACGACTGTAACACCCAGGGTCTCTACCCACTGGTAGCAGGTGGGTTACCTGCAGGGCCCACATCCGCTTCTCGGAGACTTTGCCCCCGTAGCCGCTGCCCACCAGGTGGGAGGCACACTCGTGACTCCTGCCCACAGCTGTCTCCCCCAGAGTGGCCGATCCAATTCTTCTCTTGGTATTTGGAATAAAGCTTGGGGGGCCATGATCAGTCTCCAGGGGCAACGTGAATTGCAGAGTTGCAGGACCGGAGCCGCTATGTGCATGCCGAAGTTTGGGTCCGCTTCTGTGAATGGGAGAAGTCGCCAGAAGACACCGGGTGTTCTTCCCCGGGGAGGCAGGAGTGGTAACTCCAAGGTTGCAGATTCCCAGCCTCTCTGGAGGCCGGCCTCACTCACCGAGCCTTGGGTTCCACGAAGCACCCCCGTTCCCTTTCCAATAAATTACTTCTCTGACGAGCTAGCGTGAGGGTCCAGTCTCTAAAACCAAATGATCCCTGATGAACACACTCTACTGAAGGCAGAGGGTTCTCATGAGTCTAGTTTTCTTGAGGCAGACATTTTTTTAAAAATATTCTTTATTCTCACAACCCCCTTTCCACACAGTTCACATGGCACTTGTCACCCCAAATTCTAGGTAATCACATACATCTCCACTCTCCTCACTGTACTCTGAACTTCCCGAGGGGAGGGGCTACTTCTTTTTCATCTTCAAGTTCCCAGCGGACAGAGTGAGTGTGGATGGAGCAAAGGCTGGTTGCACTGGAGTCTGCAGTTGAGAGCAGGTTCCTCTGATAAAATGCGATTCAGCGAGCTACTGCCAGTCGACTTCTCGCAGAGAGAGAAGCAGAGTGGGCCCATGGACCGTGACGCCTGGCGAGCTGACTTTCCCCTCCTGCTACCGACTGCAGAAACTGATCCTCTTGAAATCCAACTGATTCCAAGAGGAAATGTCTGACTTTGAAAACTACTCCAAAATTGCCCTGGCATTCAAGTTAACAGAAAAGAAATAAAAACAGCTGCTGGTAACAGGGTATAAATCCACTTCGGTAGGATATCTACTACGTCATTATCGGGAGCACCGCTCCACTATTTACCAATGAAGCCAAATTTAATTTTGTTGTTAAGATTTTCGATAAGGATAATTACCTATTTCTTTATTACTTCTTATCAGCTGTTGACACAAAGGTTAGAATCTCCCATTGTGATTGTGGATTCGTATAGTTCTCGGTTTAGTCCCATTAATTTGCTTTATACGTCTTGAAGCCAGGCTATTGGATACATTAAGATCTAGAATTGCTGTAACTTAATGGTGGATGAATCACTTTCCCATGTGAAATGCCCCCACTTAATGTCTACGTAGTGCTTATTGCCTTAGCCTACTTTGTCCCGTATCAGCAGAGCCATACCAGTGGTCTCTATGAGTCTCTATGGAAATATATATATTTCTATCCCTCTTCTTGGAACTTTTCTGTATTCATATATTTGTGATGTGTCTCTTATAAACGTAGAGTTCAAGGGGCTCTCCATTCTATTTTTTTTCCCTTTTAATAGTAGTGTTTAGTCCGTTTGGATTTTAATGTAATCAGATACATTGGGGTAGATACTTTGCTGCTACGTGGTGATGTTATGTCCTTCTCAGGTTATCTCTCACGTCTGGAGGTGTCTGAGGTCCATCTTTCCCTTTTCAGTGATACGGATTTTGATCACTTAATTAAGGTACTGCCCAATTACTTACTGTGTATCTATTAATTACAAAAGGATCAGTAGTAACTGGTGTGTGGAGAGATATTTTGAGATCAAAAACCCTGTTCTTTGTCAATCCCTGCTCCCCCCTACTAGATCTACCACCCATCGCTGATCGTTTTATTTCAATGTTCACGTTCTTTCAGATTTGAACAAGGGGAGTCCTTCAAGCTGCCTCTTGTGTCTTTTTTTACAAGCCCTGTCATTTCTCCTAGCCTTTCCTCTCTCTCTGGTACAATAAGACCCTCCGTGCTTATTTTGTATATTCCCTGCCCTAGCCCTGTAATCAACCATTTCTCCAAGGAGCCCTGGTCATTTTAGCAGGAAATGCTAGTTAGAAACCAAAATCTGAATGCCAGATGTGCCCATTGCTAGTGTCATGAGCTTCTAGGCTTTTTGGGGGGACTACGTGGGGAAATTCACACACACACATGCACACGTGTGCAAGCACAAGAAAATCCATATACATATATGTGTCTACACGGCTACTTACAGGCATGTACATGAATGCATATGCACACACATAAGTTTGTGCTGATACAGCCAATTCCAATGCAACTCTGCAAGGCGCTTCTTTGCCTTCTCTAAAAAAATCCGTATTTATACCTCCCTATTTCCATATTGAGAACTCTATCTCCCAACACTATCAATTCAAATCACACAAAATAGAGGCACCTGGCCAACTGGGTCGGGACAGCCTACAACTCTTGATCTTGGGGTCGTGAGGTCGAGCCCCACATTGGGTGTAGAGATTATTTTTAAAAAATCCTTTGGGGTTCCCTGGGTGGCTAAGCAGTTTAGCATCTGCCTTTCAATGTTCAGGGCGTGATCCTGGAGACCCGGGATCAAGTCCCACATCAGACTCCCTGCATGGAGCCTGTTTCTCTCTCTGCCTGCCTCTCTCTCTCTCTGTGTGTGTGTGTGTGTTTCTCATGAATAAATAAATAAAATCTTTAAAAAAAAAAAACCTTTTAAGACAAAATAACACAAATAGTTTCAGAATTATTATACTTATAAATCACTATGAGAATCAAACCTACTCAAAAGAGTTCAATATTTGTTAGCATTTCTTTTGTTATTTATTTATTTACTTTTTGGTGTGAGGGTATATAGCCAAAGTACTGTGTTTAAATGCCACTTGAATTAATTCTTCTCCCACCACGTCATTGTGGTTGTTATTCTAATTATTTAATATTTAGAACAGGGCAGCCCTGATGGCCCAGCGGTTTAGTGCCACCTTCGGCCCACGCATGATCCTGGAGACCCGGGATCGAGTCTCATGTCGGGTTCCCTGCATGGAACCTGCTTCTCCTTCTGCCTGTGTCTCTGCCTCTCTCTGTGTGTCTGTCTTAAATAAATCAATAAATAAAATCTTTAAAAATAATAATAATATTTAGAACATTAATATTATTGCAAAAGTCAAAACAATCAAGACGGTGTACTCACAAAAGTGTCGGTGCCTCCAATATCCCTTCCATCCCACTCTACCACCCCTTGCATGTCATCCATTTTATTAGTTTCTGGTTTACCCTTTCTTTGTTTCTTTTGCAAAAATAAGCAGATGCATGTATGTTTTCTTATTTTTCATTTTTCCTTACACAAAATGAATATATATTCTTTCACACTTTACCCTTTTTGCTTACCAGTATAGCCCAGAAATCATTCCCCATCTTCTCAGAGAGATTTTACTCATCCTTTTTTTAATGCCTGTTTACTCAAGCTAAGTTCATTAACATTTATTGATTGACATATTTTGTCTCTCCTATTATTGTGTTATAATTGATGTATCATATTTACTGCATTTTGTTATGTGATGTGCCAACCTCTCTCTAAAATTATTTTTTTGTATTTAGGAAAACCCATGTTTGGTTCCACTGGTCTCCCTCATATGTGTACCTTTGATGCTCTTTATTAGACATAAATGAGAAAAACTCATTGAACTTTTGCTATCTGATGCCTCAGTTTTAAAGATCGATGTTGATTCTCACTTGTCATCCAGCCAACAATCGGCGATCCTATTTGACTTTTTCCTTTCTTCCTCCTGTCATGTTTACTTGTCATCTTTCTACGTTGTCAGAACATATTCTGTTTACTGCTCTTTCTCCACCCATGTCTCCTCCCGTTGTAAGGTTCTTATTAATTCCCCTGAAGTGGTATAGTATGATTTGCAGGAATAAAGATTCGTATTGTAAACCTTAAAGCGATCTCTCTCCCCCTCTCAATAGATAGATAATTGATAGATGGAAGGATGCAGAGATGGTTATTTACCATACTTTAAGGATTAGTTTTGGGACGCCTGGGTCAGGGTGTGACCTTAGGGGTCTTGGGATTGAGTCCCACATCGGGCTCCCCAAAGGGAGCCTGCTTTTCCCTCTGCCTTGGGTCTCTGCCTCTCTCTGTGTGTCTCTCATGAATAAATAAATAAAAACTTTTTTAAAAGACTTAGTAGTTTTTTTTTAAAAGATTTTGTTTATTTGAGAGAGCAAGATTGAGTCACACACACACATCAGGAGCAGAGGGAGAGGGAGAAGCAGACTCTCCACTGAGCAGGGAGCCTGATGCAGGGCTCAATCCCAAGACCTTGAGATCATGACCTGAGCCGAAGGCCGATGCTTAACTTATTGAGCCCCCTACATGCCCCAACAATTAGTATCTTAATAAAATTGAAATTTTTTATTAAAAACCTCTCCAGAGAGTTCTGCTCCCACAGCAACAGCATGAAGAATTCTACAGACCTGCACCTTAGTGAAACAAGCATCACTGGGAAAATTATTTTTAAAAACCAACCATGTGAACTCTGATCTTTATCTTAAGGAAAATTATCTTAAGGGCATACAGAATACAAGGAAACATTTATTGGAGAAAATCTATTACAGCTTGGCATTTGAGCCACAGCCTGCCCCCCGCTCCTCCCCTTTCAATTCAGCGTGATTGAAGCCACCCCGGGCAGGTGCTCCCACAGACACGTGGCCCTGTCCCACCCTGCTCCTTGCAGCTGCCACCATGTCCTTCCAGGAGGGGCAGCTCACAGCCTGTCTCAGCCTCCAGCCCCAGTGACATGTTGTAGAGGCTGAGTTCCAGGCAGGTGTGGCCTTGGGGGGTGGTGAGGGTGCTCTCTTTGGGGTGGCACACAAAACACGTCAGGCCCCGCCTATAGGACAGAGGTCCCATCCCAGGGAAAGCAGAGTGGGAAGACCAGTGTCCTGCTCCCACAGCAGGGGTGTCACTCGTAAGTAGGCCACTCTCCCTGCCTCATAGTCCATATGACCCAGCGAATGTGCTCACCCCGGGAGGGGGGGTGTTGCGCAAATGTGCCAACAATTTATGTCCATGCAAAACCCTGCCTGTGGGTGTCTACAGCAGCTTTATTCATGATTGCCCAAACCTGGGAGCAACCAAAATAAAACATGGTTCATCCAGATAATGGAATATTATTCAGCGCTAAAAAGAAGTGTGCTATCAAGCCTTAGGAAGACGTGGAGGAGGAATGCATGGGTGGCTCAGTGATTGGCTCAGGGTGTGATTCTGGGGTCCTGGGATCGAGTCTAGCTTCAGGCTCCCCACAGGGAGCCCGCTTCTCCTTCTGCCTGTGTCTCTGCCTCTCTCTGTGTCTTTTCATGGATAAATAAACAAAATCTTAAAAAAAAAGAAGAAGAAGAAGAAGACGACATGGAGGAACCTTAATGCATAGGACTAAGGGAAAGAAGCCAGCGTGGAAAGGCCACGTCCTATATCAATCCAACTATATGATATTCTGGAAAAGGTGAAGCTGTGGACACAGTACAAGGGTCAGCGTTTGCCAGAAAGTAGGTGGAGAGGAAGGGGAAATAGGCACAAGGCAGAGAATTTGTAGGGCAGTGAGACTTCGGTGTGCTACTGGAGTGGTGGATGCTTGTCGTTACACGTTTGTCACCAGGACCGCACCCTAACACAGACGATGGACTTGGGGTGATGACGACGTGTCAGTGCAGACTCACCAGTCGTAACACATGTCCGTCTGTGCCGGGGCGACGTTGACAGAGGAGGAGGCTAGGGCGGGGGCCGGGGGCCGAGGGGGGCATATGGGAACTCTCGACTTTCTGTGCAATTTCACTGTGAGCCTGAAACTGCTCTAAAACGTAAAGTCTGTTTTTTTAAAGGTTAATTAAATGAAAATCAGTCACGAACAGACTGAGCTCCAAACTAACAAAGAGAATAAGATGCAGAATATTTGAACCTGATATGTAACGGCAAAAACCATAAAACACAAAGAATTACTACCACCCAGGCTCGGTTTGAGTCTTTCCAGATTGGTAATATTTTAAAGGACTTGGCATATTAGCAGCTGAGGTTTCAACGTAAATCCTTAGCCTATTAATAACCTAATATTTTAGGTTAATATGCAAACGCAACGTGTGATATTTTAAGAAATCTAACCCAAAACAAGCAGTGAGTCGTCTGTAAAATCTGAGCTGCTTTCTGACTGCCAAGAATCCAACGGTACTTGTTATGTTATGATATTTGAAATTAATTTTCCCTTCACATATATAATGCACTCCATTAAACTTAAGTCATAATGCACATTATTTGCTAATATTTTCTAATATTATTCCAAGAGATTTGGAGGAAGGCAGCACGCAGCAGTGAAAGATTCCACGCGGCGGCGTCTCCTGCCAGCAGCGTGACCTTGGGCACGCTATCTGTGTCTCAGTTTCCTGAACTGTAAATAGATTAAATCAATAGTCTCATCCCATAAGGTTTTTGAAAGGATTAAATTAGTTAATAATTTAAAGCCCTTAGAACTGTGCCAGGCACGGACTAAAGCACCTAATAAATATTTATTGCTGTTATTAACGCAATTTTGACACTTCTTTAAAAGGGAGTTTGGCTTGTGTGATTATTCTTTTTACGCCGTGCTATACAATGTTTGCCCCCGATGTGGCCGAGCCATCTACTAAAAGACACCCCCCACCCAACCCCGCCCCCTCACCTGCCCCCGAGACCACTTCGAAGCACTTTGTGCCATCAGCACAAAGCAAATCTGACTTTGCAGAGCACCGGCCACTTCTGGAACATTCCAAGCACGGTCCCATCTGAGAGCATTTCCACGAGCCAGGCCCTCAACCTGTGATTCTCTTTGCCCTCACCTGCACGACCCCCCTCCCTCCTTGCACTCAACGCTGCCCCGGCCCTGCATTCTGGGAGAGGCCTGCGCCACTCACCCTACGGCAGCCTCCTGCCATGGGTCAGCACCTGCAAGTCCATTTTCTTGCTCCATTTTCTGCTTCCTCCTCCAGAAGGTAAGTTGCAGCAGGGCAAGGACTTTAGCCTGTTCACTGTTCTACGGGCTTCCTCCACTTGTCCCACTGTAGGCTGCGCTGGCCCCCCCATACACGGGAGCACCCCTTCACTCCGTTCCCTTGTTAACCTTTTCTTCTTTTTAAGATTTTATGTATTTATTCATGAGAAACACAGAGGGAGAGGCAGAGACACAGGCAGAGGGAAAAGCAAGCTCCCTGCAGGGAGCCCAATGTGGGACTCGATCCCAGGACCCTGGGATCACGCCCTGAGCTGAAGGCAGATGCTCAACCGCTGACACCCAGGTGCCCCATCCTTTGCTTTTATTTTTGGTACGCATGACCATGTCGCTGACTTACCTGTTTGCCATGCCCCACGCTAGAATGGTGTCTAGAATGCCTGGCACCAGTTAGACACTCAATAAAACTTGTTAACGAATAAAGAGAGCCTGGCACCTAATAGGTCCTCGGCAAACGTGTTGGATGAATAAACATCCCTGAAGATGTCATGGAAGGATGGGGGGGGGGGGGGGCATATGTCCTGTGACTCACCAAACCATGAGAAAAGTTTCCATTCAAAAAAACTTAATAATAACCCATTATAGCTGACATACGGCAAGCTGGTTCTACCCTAAAGCCATGGTTGCTAAGCTCAGATGGGCTCTCGTTATAGCCCGGAAATCCTATCGTGTTACTCTGTCTTGCTTTGCACCATGACCATTTCAAATGTCCCCTCTCTTTTAAAAATATAAAGTGAACTCGACCCCCAACGTGGGGCTCAAACCCACAACCCTGAGATCAAGAGTCACCAGCTCTACTAACTGAGCCAGCCAGGTGCCTCTCAAAATCTCCCCTCTTTATTTTTTTTTTTTTAAAGTTTTATTTTTTTATTTTTTATTTTATTTATTTATGATAGTCATACAGAGAGAAAGAGAGAGAGGCAGAGACACAGGCAGAGGGAGAAGCAGGCTCCATGCGCCGGGAGCCTGATGTGGGATTCGATCCCGGGTCTCCAGGATCGCGCCCTGGGCCAAAGACAGGCGCCAAACCGCTGCGCCACCCAGGGATCCCTCTCCCCTCTTTAAAAAAAAAAAAAAAAAGATTTTATTTATTCATGAGAGACACAGAGAGAGGCAGAGACACAGGCAGAGGGAGAAGCAGGCTCCGTGCAGGGAGCCCAATGTGGGACTCGATCCCAGGACCCCGGGGTCACTCCCTCAACCACTGAGCCCCACAGGTGCCCCCAAATCTGCTCTCTTTAAACCTCAATCCCCCTCCCCATCCTACACTCTCGGGAAATAAAACTATGTATTAGTTATTTCTTGCTGTGTAACAAATTACCCCCAAACTCCGTGGCTAACGCATAAAAAAGCATCATCTCATAGCTTCTGTTCAAGGAATCCAGACCTGGATTAGCTGGATGCCCCTGGCTCAAGATCACATCAGGTTTCAGCCAAGCCGTTGGGGTCCATGGGGTCACGGGGGACCGTCCTAGAGGCTGCCTCCTCCACTCCACGTCCAATCTCAGAAAATAGAAGCCGCGACCTAAGAGCGTCCTCTTCTGTTCACTCACCTGCACCCACCTCCTCTGTCCTCCTGCAGCCAGGGCTGCCCTTCTTCCACCTGTGGTTTGGTTCCCATTTTGATCCTTCTTTAAAAAACACAAACCAATCTAAACCCTCACGTATCCCCTGTCTCCAACACATTCCTAGTTCACTCCTTTACGTACTGGTCCAAAGGTCCTCCCTCCTGTTGTCACTTCCACTCCACTTGGAGATGGCAGGATGACTTGACGAGCAGAGCTTTTGCTCGGTCACCAATGACTTCCTGAGCTCTAGTGGACACGTTTGATCCTCGTATTCTCCTTACTTGAAACACTGGTACTGCTCCATCCTTCCAGAAACACCCTGTTCCCCGACGTTGTGAGACGATGCTGCCCTGGTTCTGCTTGCTCCCCTGGCCCCCCCTCCGCTAGCTCCTGTGCAGGTGTGTTTCTACTACTCATCCCTTTATTTTTTTTTTTTAAGATTTTATTTATTCATTCATGAGAGACAGAGAGAGGCAGAGACTCACAAATGGCCACGAACGTGGCTTATTCCCTCACAGCTCCAGAGAGCAGAAGTCTGACATCACGCCCCCCTCCGCAGGCTAGATCTGGGGCACCATCCTCTTCCCGCTGCACCTGACTCCAGGTGTCCTTGGCTCGTCGCTGCAGAGCTTCCATGGTCACGCGGCTTTCCGCACTTCTCCTTACACCCTCTGCCTTTCTCCTAGAAGGGCTTGGAAAAATCCAGGAGGACCTCATCTCAAAATCCCAACTTAATTGCACCCGCGAAGACAAAATTAGGTCACATTCACAGGTCGCCTGCAACCACCACATCCGGCCCCGCGAATGGCACCTCCTTCCACCCCGTGGGTCGAGCCAGAAACCTCATGACTCCCCTCGTTCCCAGGATCCGACGCATCCATACCCCTCCTTCCTCTGCATCTCCGGTGTCTGTCCGCCTCTCCCTCTTGGCCACAACCTAGTGATGCAAGCTACCACCCCTGTCCTCCAGAGTCCTCCAGCAGCTCCTGTCCACACCGCGGAGGCGTTTCTCGATGTGAATCTGATCACTGCCGCCCCTCTGGCTTCTCCCACCTTTCACTGCTCTGAGGAGCATAGTCTTTATTAAAAACCAACATAAAAAAAAAAAAAAACCAACATGAGGTAAGAGCATCAATTCACAGCATGAAGACTTTCGGAAGGTGGCCCACAGCAGGCTAAGAAACGTTTTGTAGAGCGACTAAGGGGACTCATGATGAAAACTGATGACTTTGAACTTGGCCTGCTCTACACCCAACAGGTGACTACACCATGACTGTCCTCGGCTCCTTCTCTAGTCTGTAAGAGAGCCCATCGCTGGACACTGACGTGCTGAAGAGCACCTGCCCCCTTCGACACTCCCCATGCAGAGAATACTGAGATGCCTGGGGTCCCCTCGGGTGATGCCAGCAGCATTTCAAAGTCACCACGTCTGCATCCCCCCATTCCCCGCCTCGTCTTGTACGCTCCGCTCTGAGACCTGAATGGGAGCGGTCCAAATGGCTTTGAAATGAAGCGCCTCTAACTTACCAACGTTTTAGATTCCTGTCACCACAAAGCCATCCGTTCCAGTGTGTGTTCTAACAACAGCTGAGCGGAGCCCTTGCAGGTCCAATGGAAGCAAATCTCTAGCGTAAATAACATGGCGTCCACCAATCCATCGTAGACCACCGGCTGGTACCCACGGTGGGTTCAGCACCGTGCCGATTCCACTCCCGCAAGGGTTTTGGCCCCAGAATAGGGAGAGAGCAAAGTAGTTTTATACAAGGGAAATGTTCCCTTCACTATTTCTATGTCTGCAGGATAGGGTCGACTCTGCTGCAGGAACAAACAACCCTACAATCTCAAGGACTGAAAGCCACTAATGGTTAGTTCCCATACTTGCTACACATCCAGCAGGCGACCAGGGCTTTCCATCATGCTGTCCTCCCCCCAAACCAGCCGATGGAACGGACCCTGTATGGATGTGCCTGGTGGCTTTGGCTGAAGGAGAGATGGCTTTGGGGGGGTCTTGCACCAGTCATGACCCAGGCTCTGGCCTAGAAGCACCACATGTTTCTTCTGCTCACAACTCCTTGGCCAGAAGAGTCACATGGCCCCATCCAGCCACCACCAGGAGCCAACAAGCAATATATACCTCCACGACTGCCCCCAACGGGAAGAATCCAAAAGCTCCATCCAATCATGGCATCATCAGGCTTCAAGTTCAGAACTGATGCACGGGAATTCCCGACACACGGGAATTTCTCAAAGGGGTCCAAGGAGGCACTGTCTCTCCATCCAGGGAATTAGGCACTAAACATACACCAGGCTCTCTGTCCGACCTCCAGAGTTACTGCATTGCTCCCTGTATATAAAGATAAAACAGTCACGGACAAACCACAACCACAACCCTCCAGCCAGGGACAAACAGAGGGCACTCGGGTACTAACCCCATTTCCCCTTCTCCGTTGTATTTGCTGCATTGCCATTCACATGGCATCACTTCTCTGCCAGGAATCCCTCTAAGCGCGACCTACATACGTATTGATTGATTTGATCGCCACTACAACCCAATGACAAAGTCACTGTTACAAATCCCATTTTCAGATGAGAAAAGTCAACCCACTCATTGGTTCAGAACTTTCTGCTCTACGTCATTTGTCCATCTGGTCTTGCTGATCCTTATGGTAAATGAAAATGGAATAAGACAGTCTAGCGGGTGAAACAGATCCAAAACTGGGTCTAACAACTACATCCAGCTCTATGCACCCTCGAAACAAAAGAGCAGCACAGAGCTGAAAACAAAAGGGTTCATAAAAATATACAGGGCCAGTGCAAACCAAAAAAGCATGAGTGTGGCAAAAGCGATCGTCAAATATATAATTCACAGTCAAAAAGCATTCAGTGATTCAGAGGATCATGTTATAATAATAAAGGTTATTTAGTCCACAGTGAAGGGAACCACCATGCACCAAGTAACATGGCACTGGGCTGTGTGCCAGCACAGGAGACAGGGAGGAGCAAGCAGCAGGGGCGCAACAGACCCTTCTCAGAACCCATCAGGCCAAGTGCAGAAACGCACATGAAGACAGAGGAGTGGTTTTGTTATATTATTTATGCCCACATGGATGGGATCTCTTAAAGTTTGTGATCATCTAAAATGAGGACTTGGTATGAAAAAGTCAAAACATAATTTTCAGCTTATCACCTCTTGATTTCCTGCGCGTATCTTCCCAGATTCACCTGTTGCAATCCTGGCCCCCGAATGTCACTGTATTAGTGGATGAGAACTTTGCAGAGGTGATTAGGTCAGGAGGGTGGAACCCTGATGAGTAGGATTAGGGTTCTTTATTTTTTTTTAAGATTTCATTTATTAAAATATAATTATTTTAAATATTAAAATAATAAGATATCATTTATTTTTTTTAAGATTTCATTTATTAAAAAAAAAAAAGATTTCATTTATTGATTCATGAGAGACACACAGAGGGAGGCAGAAGCCCAGGCAGAGGGAGAAGCAGGCTCTCTGCGGGGAGCCCAATTCAGGACTCGATTCCCGGACCCCAGGATCATGCCTTGAGCCACTCAGGTGCCCCAGGATTAGGATTCTTTTCAAAAAGACCCCTGGAGAGCTCCCCAGCCCCTTCCACCATGTGGGGAGACAGGGAGAAGACAGCCTTCACCCGACCATGCTGGCTCCCTCACCTCACATTTCCAGGCTGCAGAACTGTGACCAAAAAAAAAAAGTGTCTGTTGTTTATAAACTTGCCCGTCTGTGGTACTTTGCTACAGCAGCCTGACAGACGAAGACATTCCCCTTATAGAAAAAGTGAAGGAGCCAAGATTCTTTCCCATTCTCTCCCCTTCCATTACTTCTGCTGGCACCAGCTGGGAATTTTGTGATCCCTTCGATTTCTTGAATAAGCTGCATAATGTAAAAATAATAACATTTTAATAAGTAGATGCTGGCTTATGGCCACGGCTGCCAGTCGTTTTAACCTAATAATTTTGGCTATTTCTATCCGAGACTGACTCCAAGCTCCGTCCCTCATATTCATGAGTTCTTCATTTTGATTCTTCTCCTAATACGTATTCCATCAAGTCAAGAAGGCCTTGTGGGTTCCAAGCTCAAGGCTCCCCCCCGCCGCCCTGGCACCTTGGAGGAGAGGCTGAAGCCAACCTGACTGTCCCCTCCTGAGCTTGACCTCTTGCTGCCCGCTGCCGACAGAGTGTGTACAGGCCAAGGGCTTCACCCCTACGTGTCTCACGAACCAAGAGAATCCTCATAGTGGACAAGAGCTCCCCCTTCCCCTCCGCCTGGAAGTTCAGCCTGGTGACATCTGTCTGGTTCTGTTCAGGGGACCCCACAGCCTGTCGAGTCATCAAATCAGCCCCCCCCGGGGCCACCTGCTTCCCCCACCAGAGCCCCTCGCTCCCGAAGGTTTGGCCCATGTCTCCGTGGCCCCCTCACGCATTTGACTGCGTCGTGCCTCTCAGGGGGTTGCAGGTGCAGGACCCCCCCCATCCTCCAGCCTCCACTTTCTTCCTCTTGCTGCATGTGACGCTCTTACACTTCCCCCCTCTCTTGGTTGAACTCAGGTGCGCTTCAGGGGTACCTGTGTCTCGTTCAATTTCTTTGAGGGTTTGGGGAAGTTTTATCCAATAGTTTCTTTTCTTCAGATTGTATTTATTTATTCATGAGACACACACACAGAGAGAGAGAGAGAGACACGAGATGCAGGCAGAGGGAGAAGCAGGCTCCCTGCGGGGAACCCCATGCGGGTCTCCATCCCGGGACCTGGGGTCTCGATCCCGGGACCCGGGGTCACGCCCTGGGCTGAAGGAAGATGCTCAACTGGGGAGCCTCCTGGGCGCCCCCCTCTAATTGTTTCTCCAACCCCATCGTGTCTTAGCCCAGGGCCGGCCCCTCCCTGGTCCCCAGCAGGTGGCTCTCTCTGCGCCACCTGGGAACAGCAGGACGTCTTGCCCGACGACACCCCAAGCGCCCTTTCCTTTCTCCATTTTTATTCTTTGAACCTGAGCACCGTCTTCCTCCTTCGCTAAGGAAGGGAGGTGGCCGCGGACAATGACCCAGCTGCCGCTCCTTCGGAGACAGTGGGCGCGGCCGGAGCGGGGACAGTGCAGGGACGGCCTTGGCCTGGGGACGCTGCCCGCAGATCCCCGACTGACGGGCCTCTGCTCCTTCAGGCGTTTCTCTCCTGGGGGGCGCGGAGCACCTCTGGGGGGGCGGGAGTCCCCGGCACAGGGCCAGTCGCCCCAGGCTTGACTGCAAAGAACACCCCAGGGACACGCGATCCCGTCTGGGGCCCACGGAGCCCAGCTGCGTGGTCGTGGGGCCTCCGGCTGCAGGCAGGAGGCCGAGGTCGCGGGCCAGGACGCCTGCAATAGCGGGGGGCTGGGGGCCCCCTCTCTCCGCGTGGCCTCTCCACACGCCCGACTTGGGCTTTCTCCCAGTCCGATGCTCTCCGACTAGTTGGACTTCTTTTGTATTTTATTTTATTTTATTTATTTGTTCATGAGACACACACAGAGAGACACAGAGACCCGGGTAGAGGAAGAAGCAGGCTCCACGCCGGGAGCCCCATGTGGGACTCGATCCTGGGACCCCAGGACCACGACCCAAGGCAGACGCCCAACCGTGAGCCCCCCGGGCGCCCAGTCGGGGGACTTCTTACGGGCGACCAGCATCACCCTGTTCTAGAGGGGCACAGGTTGGCTCGTAGAGGAGCCACGGAAGGGCCCCTGTCTCCCATGTGCCTGTGACCCAAACGGGGGGAGACAGAGGGAGGTGGGAGCTGGCACATAGGCCGCTCCCCCGTCCCGGGGCCGCCAAGGGGAGCAGGGCGCTCTGAGCGGCAGCTCGCTGTAAGCCTGGGCTTCTCACGGTTCCGGGGCGCAGACACCACTGGCAGCTCTGGTCCCTGCAGGGCGTCGCCTGTCCCCCTTCCCACCGCCCTGCCGCACGCGGTACTGCGACACCTGAAACTATCTCCTGTGCTTCACCTCCCCACGTCCCGCTCAAACCCCTGGCAACCACCCATCTCCTCACAGTGGTCCAGCTCCTGCTTTTCCAGAACGTCGGGTAGCTGGGCCCCTAGCGCCTGCACCTCGGGGACCGGCTCCTGGGTTGGACGAGCCTTGGAGACTCAGCCGCAGTTGGTGTGGCTCCAGGCGCGGGCCTTGGGACCCCACTCGTGAGCTCGGCTCCGGCCCTGATCTCGGGGTGGTGAGTCCCAGGCCCGTGCTCGGGCCCCACACGGGGAGCCTCCTTAAAAATTAAAATAATAATAATAATAATAAACATTTTTTAAAAGAAAGTATTCCATTTGGTTTGCTTCCAGATTTAGGTGATCGTGATTACAACTGCTCTAAATACTAGTACGCAAGGCTGCGTGTGAACACACGTTTTCAAGTCAGTCGGGTAAACACCTAGGAGCACGACTGCTGGATCGCATGGCGAGTCTACGTTGCTTTGTTTCGTTTTTTGTTTTTGTGTAAATTCTGTAGGATTTTCTACATAGACAATCATATCATCTGTGGATAAAGATGATCCTATATCTTCCTTTCCAATCTATATATGGGTTGGATTTTTTTTTTTTTCTGTTTTGTTTTGGTTTTTTGGGTTTGGTCTTACTGCACTAGCTAGGACCTCCCATATGCTGTTTAAGAGGAGTGATGAGCAAGGCGTCTTGCCTTGTTCCGGTCTCTCCAGCGTCACAGGTGTCATATTATCTGCAGGTGCTTTTGTAGGTGTCTTTCATCGAGTCGTGGAAGTTCTCCCTCTATTCCTAGTTTGCTGAGAATTTTGATCATGAATGGGTGTTAGATTTTTGTCAAATGCTTTTTCTGCACCAGTGGATCTGATCGCATGATTTTTTCCCCCTTTACTGTCGATATGGTAAATAACATCGACTTTCAAACGTTGAGCCAGCCTTGCACACCTGGAACAAACCCCACTTGGTTGTGGTGTATGATTTTTTAACAGAAATTTATCACTGAATTTGATCTGCCAATATTTTGTTATGGGTTTCTGTGTCTATAAGCATGAGAGATATTAGCCTATAGTTCTCCTGTGTGGTCAAGTCTCAAGTGGCTTTGACGTTAAGTTAACGTTGGCCTCCTGGAACGAATTACAAAGTGTTCCCCACTGCTTCTAGATTCTGGAAGAGACTGTTGAAAATTGGTATTATCTCTTTTTAAACGTTTGGTCGAATTCGCTGGTGAGATTTTAGCCCGCCTGAAAATTAGAGAACACACTACTGGAGAAAGAGACTAATACATAGTTAAGTCTCAATTAACAAATGAACGTTCCCTCTGACCTTGACAGGAGATGAAGGAGGAAGTAAAAGCTCGTAGCTTGTGAGAGGGAACAACACAGATACTGAATTTAATAATCATCATCATAATAATTTATTTATAATAATATTTCTTATATAATAATAAGAAATATAATAAGAATATAATAATTTCTTCTTATTATTATTATCTCATAAAATAATCTCTTGGTTCACCCATCCCAAGGATCCCAAGGATCCCGCATCACCGTTCTGTCGGGAGCCCCCGCTCCACCAAGGGGGAGGTGGCTTGCACCTTCTGCAAGGCCGAGATGTGGAGCTTGCAAAGTCGTCTGTTGAACAAGTTAGGCTGGAGTCCTAAAGTGCGACAGAGACACGGGCCCCGGCATAAAACCTCCTTGTTCAAGTCAAACCCAGAGCACACACACACCTGTGCCCGGTCAGGGGGGCCCTGCTGCACTAGGGTGACCCACCGTGCCCACCGCCTGCCATGCTCTCTATTCAAACATTGAGCCAGCCTTGCACACCTGGAACAAACCCCATTTGGTTTATTTATTTGAACCATGAACCTCTAGTCCAGGTTCACCCTATAAATCTTGAACTGAGTACGGAGCAACCCTGTCCTTCCTCAGCATCTCCCATTCTGCAAATAGAAATACCTGAAAAACCTTCCACGAGGTTTTTTTCCTTTTTTTTTTTTTTTTTAGGTTTTTTTCCTATCACTTAGTGACACAGGGCCATTTGCTTCTTATCAAATCGCGATGTAAAAACATATGACAATGATTTTTTAAACATATGACAAAATTTGTTCAAACATGACAGTAAAAGCTGATAATTTGCTAAACATAGAATTACTGGATCTGATGTATCATAAAACCCTAGCACAACATAGAGTAGTACAGAAAAGGGTAACATGATGGTTAATTTTATGTGTCAAGTTTGAATTCCCACTTTATAAAAGGATTTATAGCTTCATAACCATCAAATGGGTGAAACAACTCTTTTAGGATGAAAGACTGATTTTAGGTAAGGTTTTAAAATTAACTCTTTTTTTTTTCGGCTAACATCCCAACATGGAACAATAAATGGAAAAGACCTTGATTGTTGGATTTTTGGGGGGGGGGCATAAAATTCTCTTAAGTTCTTTGTATATAAGATGGACAGAAATTGGCTTATGAGTTTTAGCTAAATAATTAACATAGAATTCAGTTTCCTATTTATAATAAGATGGAAAAAGATAAGTAAATCAGGCCTGTGACCATTTTACCCCAAAATGCAATTTCTTCATTATAAGGAACCAAACAGAAGGGAAGTTAAAGAACTTCCTTAATAAAAGCACTGAACTGCCACCAGTCTAATAGACTATTAGAGCCTAGATGAAGATGGAAAATTGCCTAATAAAAATTGCAATTTGCATAGATTTGCCCCATAATTACAAAACTTATTAAGCTCCATTTTGCAGATACTATAATGGAGTTCACCTTTCATTTAATGCGATTTGTGATCACTGACTACTGCAGGCAGCAAACGTTGGGAAAATCAAATCCATAATTACATTTTTGGTTCATATGTGAAAGACTGAAATATTCATTAGCTGAGATATATACTATTTGTTAAAATTAAGTAGAATGAAAAATTCTGAAAAGGGCTTTACCCACTCCTTTAAATACCTTTTCCAGGGCTTGTGGTCCATTGAGTCAGCGCAAGGTAAGGTCCTGAAGGTTATAAAACAAAAAGAAACACTCACTTTGGGTCTAAATTCACTCGATCTGGTTCAGTACAGTAAATGTTTATTAAAATCCTCCCATACGTGTGGCCCTATGGGGATTAAGTAGGTAGCATAAGCGCCTAATCCCTGTTCCATTTTGAACCTTATGAGCAGCAACTACCTTGTGGTTTTATGGTGGATGAGACAGGGGAGCACGACCCCCCCCACCCCCGCCCCCATCCAGGGAATTGGGCTTGCCTGATTTCAATATGACTTGGTGGCTCCTCCCATCAATGGGTGGGGCCTACTTTCCCCCCACAGAGATGTAGGCTGGCTTTGCAAATTTGGCTAATGGAATGCAGTACATCTGAGGTTTGGTGGGGAGACGCCTCGAAGCTTCCTCTTCTGACTCTTGGGAGGCTCTTGCTGCCATGTGAGCAACACTGCACTGACTCCCAAGTGACCTGGGACCCAGCTGACAGCCAACACAGAGGCCTCAGATGCCGGAGGAGGCTGCCTGGGACCCTCCAGCTGCCAGAGAACTGCAGTCACATGAGAACCCGCAGGTGAGACCAACAGAAGGATCCCCCAGCTGAAGCCAGCCAACCCCTGGAACTATGAGAATGAATATGTCACCGCTGTTTTTAAGCTTTGCGTTTGGGGCTTGTTATGCAGCCTTAATAACTGACATTGGGGCAGCCCCGGTGGCCCAGCGGTTTGGCGCCACCTTTGGCCCGGGGTGTGATCCTGGAGACCCGGGATCGAGTCCCAGGTCGGGCTCCCTGCAGGGACCCTGCTTCTCCCTCTGCCTGTGTCTCTGCCTCTCTCTTTCTCTCTGTGTCTTTTGTGAATACATAAATAATATCTTTTTAAAAGAATAACTGACATCGTTCCCCAAATGCCCAGGGTCCCGGGAGAGTGTCTGTGCTTTAAGAAACCACCACACTAAAAAAACAAACAAACAAACAAAAAAAGAAACCACCACACCGGGTGTGACTATCAAGAAAAATCTCTGAAAACGCAAACACACCTTTTTCTCATTTTTTTTCCCTACTAATTATCGCTACTAGTTCACATACTATCCCTATGCTCCCCCTAAGTTACAATGACGTCTATGATCATAGAGACAAACTAACATGGTGATAGAGACAGGACTGATTTCAGTGCGTCTGTTCACACTGATGAAGTCTTGCAGAGTGGTCGTAGAGCACTTCCGCACTGTACACACTTGACCACCCTCGAACAACGAATGATGCGGATTTGAACTGCGTGGGTCCGCTCGGACTCGGACTTTTTTCAACAAATACAGTGCTGTAAATGTATTTTCTCTTCCTTATGATTTTCCTAGTAACATTTGCTTTTCTGCAGTTTACTCTATTGCCAGAATACAGTACATAACACATATACACAGTGTGTGTTGACTATTTGTCATCGCTGAGGCTTCCCGTCAACAGTAGGCGATTAGCAGCTACGTTTTGGGGGAGTCACAAGTTAGTTATACATGGATATTCAATTGCATGAGGGTCCAAGCCCCTAACCACTGTGTTGTTTAGGGGTCAACTGGACTTCCCACCCGGCTGTCATCGACTCTAAAATACACCAGTTGCTTGATCGCTTCATTGGTTAATTGATAATGGACTAGAAGGCACTGATGCCTGAATGCCCTCTTACGGAGCTCCTAGGGCAGCCCGGGGCCCCGGGGCCGGTCCTGGGTCACAACGTCCTGCGTTCCTGGCTGTCCTGGCTGCTGGGTCCCCTTCTATCCCACCAGACCTGGAGGCTCTGAGCAGCAAAACCCTTCTCAGATAAGATTAAAGGGGGGATCTATTTGTAAGCACCATAAAAGCTACCCAAAGGTTGGAAAGAGATGAAAGGGGTTTGCTGGGTGCTCTTGCGGTGCGGAGCGGCGCTGACACCTCTGACTGCCTTTCTATTTGAACTTGACCGGGCATTTTACGGCTCTGCATGAGCAGATGTGAACTTAGAGATTTTTCTCAGTTAGATATGCAAATAATTACTGACCGGTGGTGGAAAAAAAAAATCATCCCAGGTGGTATGGTTATGGCCCAGGAGGAAACCAACCAGCTAACTGTCTAAACCAGCAATCCTACCCCGATTCCTTGATGAAAAATGCCTAAAATAGCAGGTTCTTCATATCCACTTCGAACTACATTTAGCATCTTCCTGGTCTCCACATTAATTGAAGAGTCCAAGAAAATCTTGGACACTGTTCTTTTTATTGTCGTTGCGTTATTTGATCTTTCGTGAATTACATCCTAACCTAAGGTGAAAATGGGTATCGGAGAACCCAAGGGTGGGAGGAACCGCTCTGCCTCCAGGAGCAGCCACTGTCTGGGGTCTCTCTGGACCACAGTCGTGTCTGTCTGTCTCCCCCCATGGTCCCCACACCTGCTGCATTCTCCTGGAGGCAGCACGGCTCCCTCCAAGCCCTTACAGAAAATGGCCATCCACGGCTCTCGGGGTTGCATGTCCTTGGTCCCCAGGAAGAGCACAGGCTGACCAGAGTCCCAGAGTCTTAAATCCACCTGCAGGAGAGAGACGGTGGCCTCTCCAGTTCCGCTCCAGCCTCTGCCCCTCGGCTGGAGGAAAAGACGGGGCTGTCTCTGCAGGTGCATCACAAAATACAGGAGTGGAGCTCCCCAGGGAGCAGCGGGGGCTCCCCAAGCTCTCTCTCCCTGCTGACGCCCCCGAGCCCGGCCTGTGGACAGAACAGGGACAGGGACAGAGACTGTGGTGACATGCCATTCATCCTCCCCTTCCCCAATCACCCGTGTCTTCTCTTCCTTTTTCTTGTTTGGCCCTGCCCAAATTCGAGTCCTCTTTATCTTTCCCAGAGAACCATTCCCTGGACTGAAAACTCTGCCCCAGTTCTCTTCTCTACTCTGGTGTCCTTGCATTTTGTCCCCAGTGATTCCCTTTGTTGTTCTTCTTGGCTTTCTTTTCTTGTTTTTCCAGCTTTTTATTGAACGGTTGGTTCATTTATTTTCATCCTTTCTTGCCTAATAATGAAAACACTCCTGTTACTCTGAGCAGAGGGTTGGCTGTCCGTCTCCTGGGTTTGGGGGGCTCCGTGCTTTCCGCATTCTTAACTTCTAAGGAGCCCAGAACTGGCTGTTGACAGAGGTTAACCCTTGGCAGAAGCCTTATTTGTTTAACTTCCAGGCCCTGAACTTTTAAAAGAATCTCTCTGCAATGGATTGCTAGTTTTATTACATGGTTGTGAGAAAATGTGCCCTGCGCTGGTCCCACCGTGCGGAACTGGGGAGCCTCAGAGCAAGAATCTGTGCACAGGGCGCGAAGTTCCGTGGCTAAGTCCGCCTACTGCGGAGCTCTGACTCTTCCGTCTTTCCTATTCGACCTCAATCTCAAAGATTGAGAACGGGGTGTTCCAGGGCCTCACTTTGATTCTCCTTATGATCATTTATCCTTGAGTTTCTTCCACTTTTGCTTTATGTATTGCAACTTCGGGAATTTACTACATCTGTGGGAGCGGCACGAACAACATCATGACTCAGACCCTCTGTACCATTCATACATTGACCCAAATCCACATGACAGATTAAGAACATAATCCTCGTTTTTTACATTGCATCTGCTTGAGAGTCATTCACTCGACTAGTTGAGCACCTGCCGTGGTGACAGAGGGGTGAATGGGACCGACCACGTCCCTGCTCCTGGTGAAGGACAGAGCCTGAGTAAATTTACCAGCGACGTTAGGTTCACATTCCTCTCTCTGTCTCACACCCACACATGCTTCCACACTCACACATTCTTGCACACATCTTCAGTCTGTAAGAATATTCCTGTATCATTAGAAAGAGAAAGGGAATTTGGGAGTTGACAGTCATGGGCATTTTAAATGGACACCAACGGCCACATTTACCATCCCCGAAGGACTGTGAATTCTCTAGATTTTTACATTTAGGCTGACCCAAGAGGTGACGGTCGTAGTTTTGCTAGTTTATTCACGTTGGACTCATAGACGTGAGTACTTTTTACCTTTTATTTGCCTTAATGTTCAGGAGCCCTTCACACACTGTAGATATTAACACTTTGCCAGATACCATAAGTATGATTTCAATTTTGTTATTTGTTGTTAGACTTTATGACGTGGTTGTATACATAAGTTTTAAAATTTGGAATTCCCCTCTTTTTTTTTTTTTAAGATTTATTTATTTAAGAGAGAAAGAGAACAGGGGTAGGAGCAAAGGGAGAGAAACAAACACACTCCCTGCTGAGCGGGGAGCCAGACGTGGGGCTCCATCCTGGGACCCCGAGATCATGAGCTGAGCAGAAATCAAGAGTCCAGATGCTCAACTGAGTGAGCCACCCAGGTGCCTCCCCCTCTTTTCTTCTATTGCTTCTAAATTTCTTTTCTTTCCATCTCTCAGATTATGAAAACATGCTTCTATATCTTTTTGGATACTTTAGTTCCTTTACATTTAGATTTTTCTTTTTTTTTTTTTAGAGAGTGTGTGTATGTGGGCACACGCACACACATGCACGTATGGGGTGGGGACGGCGTAGCAGAGAGAGGAAGAGAACCTTAAGCAGACTCCATGCTGAGTGCAGAGCCTGTCTTGCAGATCAGTCTCACGGCTCTGATCATGACCTGAGCTGAAAGCAAGAGTCAGACCCTTAACCAACTGAGCCACCCAGGTGCCCCTATGTTTAGATTTTTAATCCATCCAGAGTTTCGTGAATAGCACAAAAGCAGAGAAGTGACTTCTCCCCAAATGGCTAACCACCCGTGCTGGGAACATCTGCTGAGTAAGCCAATGGCCCCGGTCCACCAAAAGAAGTGAAATACTTTTCTGAGAAGAAGGGGGAGAAGGGAAGGAGGCTGGAGGGAGACAAAGAAGAAGTGTCTGCTCCAGCGCACTACATTCTCTTTCCAAAATCTTAGAGCCCACATTCCAAGAGGAAGTGGCAAGTACATGATGAGCCATCTCCAGCCAACAGAGAGCTTGCTTTGGGTAGGGAGGACGGAGTTTGTTTCATGGAAGAGACCAGGCCTCTGGTCTGAGTCCAACATGCGAGGAGGCGGCCACCCAGTCATGAGCCAAGCCCCCAGATCTCGGGGTAAAAATACCCCAGGAGCGGAGGCGGCTGATACAGCATGCACACGGTGATGAGCACTGCCATGGGGACCGATTTCATACAAAGCCAAGTCCTTTGTTTTGATAAAACTCAAATGCTTACCTTGAAGAGGGAGGTTGTCATGGTAACTCTTTCAGAGACAATGTCCTCACCACGGACCAGCTGTCTAAACTCTGGAGAGGAACCATTCTTCTCTGCGATGACAATTAAAACCCAATGGGGAGGCTGAAGCTGGCAACCCCCGGGGTGTGCCACCGGGAGCCCCACTGGTTTTCCAAACACTTCAAAAGTGGTACAACAGGAACTTAAGGTTACATGGCCCCTTTTGAAAAAGAGAAGTTGCTTGGATCAACAGTTTTAGCACACGGACATGAAGTGGTTAACAGATAAAATAGCAAAATGGATAGTGTGATAATTCTCACAACATTAGAACAAGTTTGGTTTTTTTTTTTTTAATATGGGGATATTCAATACTAAGTTAAAATACGCCAATGTAAACTCTCTCCATCCTCATCTTCAATGGCTTCTCAACTGTTGTCTTTTTTTTTTTTTTTTTTAAGATTTATCTTTTTTGACAGAGAGAGCACAAGCAGGGGGTGGGGCAGAGGGAGAGGGAGAAGCAGGCTCCCCACTGAGCAGGGAGCCCCATGTGGGGCTGGACCCCAGGACCTGGGGTCACGACCTGAGCTGAAGGCAGATGCTCAACTACTGAGCCACCTGGGCATCCCCTCAACTACTGTCTTCTTAGGTCTTCACTCCGTTTCTGAGTAAGAGGTGCGTAGAACCTACCAGAAGCAAGCTGCTTTGGAGCCCTGGCACTTCCCAGAAGTGAGGGCATCCACTTGGTCCCTGCTGGGTGCTCCCGGGGTCTAAGGCGAGCAGTTTAAGGAACTCTTTAGAGGGGTGGGGCTGGGTGATGAGGAGCAGCTGGGGGTGGTGTGAGCATGGGGGACCAGCAACACCAGCCAGCTGTTCCCGTCCCCCCCCCCCCCCCAGCCTCCTGGGGGCCGGGGCCTGAAGACATCAGGGGAGGGAATGGTCTTTCTGGAACCTGCAAGAACCGGGCTATAGGTGAGGGGTCCTCACGGGAACCGTGGCCTTGAGGGCAAGGCTGCCAAGCTCAGCACACAGCTTCTGCGGTTTGGATCCTGCCTGGACCAGCTACGCACCCGCTGTCCTCCTCTGTACCGTGTGGACACTAACATCACAAAAGTCACAGGAGTAAGGATTACATGGGATTCTCATGAAAACACTCGGAACCAGTGGTGGGCACTGTGCAAATCGGAAGTAGCCAAATGTGGGCAGCCCGGGTGGCTCAGTGGTTTAGCACCGCCTGCAGCCCAGGATGCAATCCTGGAGTCCTGGGATCGAGTCCCACATCAGGCTCCTTGCATGGAGCCTGCTTCTCCCTCTGCCTGTGTCTCTGCCTCTCTCTCTCTCTCTGTGTGTGTGTATCTTTCATGAATAAATAAATAAAATCTTAAAAAAAAAAAAAAAAAAGAAGTACCCAAATGTGAGCTCCCACGTGTGGACCTTATCCGGAACCCCAGACAACAGACGAACCGACAAAGGCCCTTGACTCGTCTGAACATGTGCTAACTAGGTGTTTGATCTGAAGAAACTGCAGAAGGGAATTAATGGCATAGCGGCTCTGAATTTTCCTGCGAGGCCTTCTTCTTTAGAAATACATACAGAAATACCTACAGACCAAATTGCATGATGTCTGGGGTTGCTCCCAAACAGCCAGTGAGAAGAGGGCACAGATGAGACCAAAGTGGCTCTAGGCTGACGGTTATTGACATGTGGGCTCGTGCCACCTTGTCCCCTCGTGTGTCCGTGTCAGATTTCCCACGTTAGAGACAGACCCAGGATCGGGATGGGTACGCTAAGCATCAGACACATCTTAACTTTTTTTTTTTTTGAAGATTCATTTATTTATTTGAGAGAGAGCACACCCTGGGGGAGGGGGAGAGGGAGAGGAGCAGACTCCCCGCTGAGCTGGAGCCCCAAGTGTGGGTCCATCTCTCCACCCGGAGATCACGACCTGAGCCAAAATCAAGACTCTGACACTTAACCAACTGAGCCACCCAGGCGCCACCATTCTATATTTAATTTGATTTTTTTATCATATTAGAATATTAAATACATTATATTATTGTATATGATATATTACATATATGATCTATTATATGTTTGATATATATTAAAATATTCTATATTTAATAAAATATGGAGCACTGGGTGTTATACTATATGTTGGCAAATCGAACTCCAATAAAAAATATACCAAAAAAAAGCTAAAAAAATAATAAAAATATGATGCGCAGTTTCAAGATAAGCCCCAACTGGGTCAGATTCTCCCCTTCTAAGGGATTTGAACATAAATTTCTGAACTGAAGATTTCAAGTGTGGGCCTCACTGGCAGTACCCTGGCTCTTGGGTGGAACAGAGAGACCAAAGCTCCAAGGATGCTCCAGAAATAGCCCAAGTCCCCCCTGCTGACCCCACACCCCCCCTTCCTGGGGTACAGCCCTATTGTGTGGCTGGCCTGCCCGCAGAGCCAGGATGCCCCTCTGGGGGAGGAGGGGAAGAAGAATGAAGGGGGGCGGCAAGAACTGGAGCAGGAACCAGGCTGTCAGCTGGAACGGTGCATACAGTAGGCACTTAATAACTGTCTGCCAGGAAGGCTGGGAACCAAAGCACAGATACTGAAGAAAGGCAGTAACTTCTTCCCAGAGGTGAAAGAAGAGGTCGGCGGAACAAAAGCCATAATAAAACCCGACGTCATTTCTAGCAAAAAGCCAAGGGTTCTCTGGCAGGAAGGAGCATCAATATTCCAAATATACTGGCGCTCGTCTCAGTGCATTTTCCTTAAAGGAATTTCTGGAGTTCTTGTTTAAACTCATTTCTCACCCCCGTGGTTCGCCTTTTGGGATTTTCCATATTATTTTTCTACTGCATTTATTTGTTGACTTGCACGGTGGCCACAGCAAACTACCCAAGGTCATCCATATGCACCAGGCGGCCGCAATCATAGCGAAGGAATTTAAGAATTAAGAAAAAGTCAAGAGTGTGACTTCTTAGACATAAATGGAAAAAAAAAAAAAGGCATCGCAGACATGGCCCGATTCCATATAAACTGCTTCAGCTGAATTTAGAGACTCAACGAGGCACTAAATGATCCTGAAGCTTTATTGACGCCCTGTTAGAAAGCTGCACCCCTTAGACTCAAATGGAAGCTACAGGTCAGCTCCCGGGGAGGAGCAGGGAGGCAGGTGTGCTGGGGAGGCAGGTGTGCTGGGGTTGAGGCAGGTGTGCTGCAGGTGTGCTGGGGGAGGCAGGTGTGCTAGGGAGGCAGGTGTACTGGGGGGAGGCAGATATGCTGGTGGAGATATGTGTGCTAGGGCAGGCAGGTATGCTGGAGGGCAGGTGTGCTGGAGAGGCAAGTGTGCTGGGGGGGAGGCAAGTGTGCTGGGGGAGGCAGGTGTGCTGGGGGAGGCAGGTGTACTGGGGGAGGCAGGTGTGCTGGGGGAGGCAGGTGTGCTGGGGGAGGCAGGTGTGCTAGGGAGGCAGGTGTGCTGAGGGGCAGATGTGCTGGGGGGCAGGTGTGCTGGGGAGGCAGGTGTGCTGGGGGAAGGTGTGCTGGGGGGAGGCAGATGTACTGGGGAGGCAGGTGTACTGTGGAGAGGCAGGTGTGCTGGGAGGAGGCAGGTATACTGTGGAGAGGCAGGTGTGCTGGGGGGAGGCAGGTGTGCTGGGGGGCAGGTGTGCTGGGGGCAGGTGTGCTGGGGGGAGGCAGATGTACTGGGGAGGCAGGTGTGCTGGGGGAAGGTGTGCTGGGGGGAGGTAGGTGTACTGTGGAGAGGCAGGTGTGCTGGGGGGCAGGTGTGCTGGGGGGGCAGGTGTGCTGGGAGGCATGTAGCGTTCCAGCCCCCGTGCAGCCCTGAGAGCCTCCCAAATCTCGGTGTCCCATGTGCCCTTTGTCCCAGGACCTGGAGCACAGTCCGGGGCATGGTATGGGGACCCTTGGGCCCGCAGGGTCCCCCGGGGCCACCACTGTGCTGCCCCGGGCGTGTGGGACTGCTGGGGTCCTGGGCGCTCGCTGTCCCCGGAGCTAACCCATCCGCCCGTGGGGGCCCCGCCGCCCCAGGTTCCGCGGCACCTGTGCTCAGGTGTTCGTGCCCTCGGGACAGAGCCGTGCGAACCTGGCCCCTTAGACGTGAAGGCCTCTAACGTTCTCCCGTGATGCCACGTCCAGTGTCCGAACTGGGGGCTCCCTGGTGCAGAGAAAGATGTGGCCGTGGGCGCCTGGCCCATGGGGTCTTCCACAAACCTTAGTGATTTTCTGGGACTTCAGAAATAGGAAAAGAAAAATTTATGAAATTTAAGAAAAAATTATGCATTGAATCATTCTAAAGCAGTAAAGCCTCGGGGTGCCCGGGGGCCTAGCGGTTCAGCGTCTGCCTTGGGCTCAGGTCATGACGCCGGAGTCATGGGATCGAGCCCCACATGAGGCTCCCTGCTCATCGGGGAGCCTGCTTCTCCCTCTGTTCCTCCCCCCGCAGCGCATGCTCTCTCTCTTTCTCTCAAATAAATAAAATCTTAG
Source organism: Vulpes vulpes (assembly GCF_048418805.1). Lineage (NCBI taxonomy): Eukaryota > Metazoa > Chordata > Mammalia > Carnivora > Canidae > Vulpes > Vulpes vulpes. The sequence continues at coordinate 3,298,021 of NC_132780.1, forward strand.
AAAAAAAATAAAGTATATATTATATAATAATAGTGTATATACAGTGTGACATGTGGATATATTACATAAAGCTATAAATATAGTATCGTATATTATCAATATATAGTATATGCTGTTTTTTTCCTTTTCTTTTTTTAAGATTTTATTTATTTATTCATGAAAGAACAGAGAGAGAGAGGCAGAGACACAGGCAGAGGGAGAAGCAGGCTCCATGCGGGGAGCCCAACGCCCTGGGCCGAAGGAGGCGCTAAACCTCTGAGCCCCCAGCACCCCCCGCCCCGAGCCCCACCCCCTCCTTTGCTTTTTCTTTTCCCCCTAGAATGATTCCACTGCCACTAAATGATCCGCCCAGGGGGCGTTCTTGAATCTTGCTGCTTTTGCCACATTTGATGGCACAGCCCGTGTCTGTCTGTCCCGCTGTCCCTCACCCCTTCTCTTCAGACACTCCCATAAACTGAGGTCACCCCCCTCCTGGCAGCTGGGGGGGGGGCCTGCTCCTCCCTGGGCCTCCCCAGCTCCCCTGGCCCTGCTCCCTCCCCTCCCAGGGCGCCCACCCTGAAGCCCAGGCTGGGTCCTCTGAACTGGGTCCCTCCGGCACCCTCACCTGCCCAGCCCTCCTACACCTGCCAGGCCACCCCACAGCCCTGTGGGTGGGCAGCCCCACGCCCTCCCCGCCCCACCGCCAAGGCCCTCCAGGACCTTGCCTGTCCCTCTGTCGCTCAAAATGCCAGCAGCAACAGACTGGCTCTCCGTATCTGTGATTAGTCAAAACTATTTCAGGATCACATTTTCTCATAAAAAATTTCTAAGGGGCGCCTGGGTGGCTCATTCGGTTGAGTGTCTGCCTTGGGCTCGGGTCACAACCCCGGGGCCCTGGGATTGAGGCCCTGTGGCATGAGGCCCCCTGCTCAGTGGGGAGGCTGCTTCTCCCCCTCCCTCTGTTCCTCCCTCCTCGGTGCTCTCTCTCCCTCTTTCTCCAATAAATAAATAAAATCGTAAAGATTTTTTTTCTAAAGGTGAACCTTGAAAGTCAAGCGAAGGTACTAGGATGGCAGTTGGTGGAGCTGCAAGGTCGGCCTGGGCGGGTGGAGGGCGTCCTCCCCACAACCCCAGAGACACAGAGGCCTTGCCCGTCGGGCGAGTGTTCTGCAGGCGGATCTGTGATGCCCTTGGCCGAGGAAATTCTTCTTAAAACATGTGAAGTTCTACAACGTCCCAGTCACGGGGCTGAGGAACCCGGGCACCCCACACTTCCCTGCCCAGAATAAAGATCCAGGAGGACAGAGCTTCTGTTCTCTCATTGTTCTTCCAGCAAAAATTCTTTCTGAGTCTCTTTTAACACAAAATCTCCCTCAACAGATTTTTTTTAAAGACACCCGAGGCTAACAGAGAGGTTAGGAACGCAGGAAGGGGGTGGAGAGAGCATTTAGGAGATTGTCAGGTCAGTCCCAACCCAGGTGACCGGGACTAAGAGCCTGGAAGGAACAGACCTGAGATGTCAAGAGTTTTCAGGTCCCAGTTCCTGATCAGGAAAAAGGAAGGAGGGAAAGAGACCTGTGATACACCGACCCCGACCCCATCGCGCTCAGGAGAAGGGAGATGTGACACTGATTTGTAAGGAGGAATATATAAATGTATGTATTCGGTCTTCCCATTCCAGCCACAGAGCTCCTAAAACCCTCGGAATTTCCGGAGAAGAGAAAAATGGTCTTTTGTTATGCTAATGAGGTGGTTTGGGGAAGCGCCAAAGGCTGGAAGCTGGTTGCCAAGGGAACCAACCTGCGACTGGAGGGTTGGAACTCCCCGACCCACCCCCTGACCTCTGACGAGGGGAGGCCGTGGGGCTGGGTGTTGTAGTCGATGGCCAATGACTTCATCAGTCTTGCCTATGTAGTGAAGCCTCCGTTAAAACCCTAAAAGGATGGGGTTCAGGAAGCTTCTGGGTTGGCGCACAAGCGGAGCTCTGGGGAGAATGGTGCACCTGGAGGGGGCGTGGGGAAGCTCCACACCCCATCCCCGCACCTGGCCCTATGCATCTCCCCCATCTGGCTATTTCTAATTCTATCCTTTTATAATCACTGGTAATCCAGTAAGTGAAATGCTTCTCTGCGTTCTGTGAGCCGTGAGCCGCTCTAGCAAGCTAATCACACCCAAGGAGGGGGTCTTGGGACCTCCGATCCACAGCCAGTCAGAAGCACAGGTGACAACCCAAACTCTTGGCGTCTGAAGGGAGCAGGGGGCCGACTTGTGGGATCGAGCCCTTAACCTGTGGGGTCTGATGCATGTCCAAATAGACAGTGTCAGAATGGAGTTGAATTTTAGGATGCTCAGTCGGTGTCCAAGAATTCCTCGATGCTGTGGACAAAAACACATCCGAATTGGTGCAAGAATTAGAGCAGATAAGGAGTGTGGTTTTAGGCTTGAAGGATTTGAGATGCCTGCAGACGATCTAGGTGATCTATGTAGCGAGGAGTCCCACGGGGACGTGGGTCTGCAGCTGGGAGCTGGGGAGCAAGACAGGGCTAGAGACACAGGTGTGGGAGCCGTCCGCATCACAGGTGGCACATCACGGGGGACCCCTGGCCAGAGATGAGATTACTGGAGACTGTGCAGGGACAGAAGGCAGCAAAGAACAGAGCCGGGCTGGGGGCTTTAGCCTCAGCGTCCTAGGCAGGGGGCGGAGAGCCCACCAAGAGACTGGGAAGAAACAGTGACGGCGGGGCCCTACGGTCGCAGAACAGGAAGTGGAGAGAGTGGTCGGTAGAGTCAGACCTCAGGTGTTAGCTAAGGTGGGAAAGTCCCACTGCATCTAGCCATCAGGAGTTATTGGGGGGGCGCCTGGGTGGCTTGGTCAGTCGAGCGTCTCCCTCTTGATTTCAGGTCATGATCTCAGGGTTGTGGCATCGAGCCCTGTGTGGGGTTCAGTGGAGAGTCTACTTGAGATTCTCTCCTCTCCTCTCCCTCTACCTCTGCCCCTACTTCTGCTTATACTTTCTCTCTCTCAATATAATTAAATCTTTTTAAAAAAAGAATTATTGGTGACCTCAGAGCCATTTCTCAAGATCTAACTCAGAAGTCATCCTTAATTCCTCTTCATCCTTCACATCCCACATTGCCACATTGCATCCATCATTGCTTCCATTTCCAAAATGTCAGTCAAGTTCATCTATTTCTCTTATTATTACCCTGATCCCGGACATCCCGGACTTAGCTCTCTGGAAGAAACTCTTTGGCCAGTATCAAATGGGAAATTGATTTGAATTCTGGGAGTAGATTTCTGACTATGTGATTTGTTTTCCTATCATTGAATCTAAGGAGAAATCATGATCGTTTCATAAATGCTAAAAGACACATTCAAGGAATGCCAATCTTAAAGGCACGGAAATAAAGAGATACCCGTTTACGTCTGATGTGATTTTTTTGGAGTTTATTTAATTTAATTTAATTTAATTATTTAATTTTAATCTCCACTCCCAACTGGGGCTTGAACTTACAACCCCGAGATCAAGAGTCACAGCTTCTACCAACTGAGCCAGCCGCGTGCCCCTCAAAGTGATTTTTTAAAACCTCAACCCAAAAGCTAGCATCAACCTAGTGGGGATACACTAGGGGCAGTCCCACTAGTTCCAAAGGACCCAAGGATGCCCCATGACCCATATTCCATAACATCGTCTTGCCAGTCCTAGCCAATGCAATTAGTTAATAGAAATTTATTTTTTTTTTATAGATTCTTTTTTTTAATTTTTTTTATTTATTTATTATAGTCACAGAGAGAGAGAGAGAGAGAGAGAGAGGCAGAGACACAGGCAGAGGGAGAAGCAGGCTCCATGCACCGGGAGCCCGATGTGGGATTTGATCCCGGGTCTCCAGGATCGTGCCCTGGGCCAAAGGCAGGTGCCAAACCGCTGCGCCACCCAGGGATCCCTAGTTAATAGAAATTTAAAGTGGGGGGATCTCTGGGTGGCTCAGTGGTTGAGCATCTGCCTTTGGCCCAGGGCGCGATCCTGGAGTCCCAGGATCGAGTCCCACATCGGGCTTTCTGCATGGAGCCTGCTTCTCCCTCTACCTGTGTCTCTGCCTCTCTCCTTCTCTCTCTGTGTCTCTCATGAATAAATAAATAAAATCTTAAAAAAAAAAAAGAAATTAAAAGTGGGGCACCTGGTGGCTCAATGGGTTAAGCATTTGCCTTCAGCTCAGGTCATGATCTCGGGGTCCTGGACTGAGCCCTATAGTCAGGCTCCCTGCTCAGCAGGGAATCTGCCTCTCCCTCTCCTTCACACCCCATACCCTCCTTGTGCACTCTCTAATAAATAAAATCTTTTTTTTTTTTTTTAAGATTCTATTTATTTATTCATGAGAGACACACAGATTGAGAGAAAGAGGCAGAGACACAGGTAGAGGGAGAAGCAGGCTCCATGCGGGGAGCCCAACGTGGGACTCAATCCGGGGTCCCCAGGATCACACCCCGGGCTTCAGGCGGCACTAAACCACTGCGCCACCAGGGCTGCCCTAATAAATAAAATCTTAAAAAAAAGAAACTCGAAGTATAAAAGTTAGAAAGGAAGATATATACTATCACAATCTGCGGATGATATAATTGGAAAATTCAAGAGAATTCATTGAAAAACTGTAAGAATGCAATAAACACCTACCAGCTACGTAAGTGAGGTCATCTTAGGCATCCAGCCTCAGTAGGACACCAGGTAAGTACAGCCACTTGGGTGACCTGCGGAAGAACCACCCGGGTGAGGGCGGCCCAAGTTGCTGACCCACAGAATCCTGAACAAATAAAAGACTGTTGTCCTAAGCTGCTGTGTTTGGGGGTGGTTCGTTGTAATGGATTCACTGGGGAGGCCTGAGAAGATGGCCCGGAACTACGCTACTAGGCAACGTTGTCTATGGTTAGAATGACTTCTGGTGGGTAAATCGCCTCTGGACCGACCTGTCCACGAACTGTAGGCCCCTGAGAGAAAGCCAGCCCTCGAGCTTCCCAGAGGGGATCCCACCAACATTCCCACCTTGAGACTCCATCCCCAGTGTGACTGCATTCGGAGCTGGGGCCTTGGGAGCTAGTTAGGCCTCAAGAACAGGATTTTGTAAGAAGAGACGCCAAGCTCTCCAGGCCTCCTCCCTGCCCTCCCTTCCCCTTCCCCTCCCTCCACCTCCTGCTCTCCTGCCCCTTTCTTGCTACCACCTGAGGACACAGCATGAAGGCAGCCACCAGGAGGAGGGGCCTCAGCAGGAATCCGATCCATCGCTGCCTTGATTGTGGGAATGAATGTGTGTTGTTTAAGCACCCCCACCTGTGGTATCCCATGGGCGCAGCTAGAACTGACTGCAAGAGTAGAGACCCCTGTATCCCAGGGCGCCAAAGGTGGGTGACCCAGTCACAAGAGGGACGAACATCACCTAAAGGTGCGTAAATGAGGGATAGTTGCCTCCTGTTGGGTCAAAGTGTGATTCTGCTCCTCTCTGAGTCTGAGCATAGGGCAAGGAAGAGGGTATGGCTGCCAAGATGACAAAGGGGTGGGGCACGCTGGGGATTCTCAACACTGACACCACCATTCTGGTCTAAGGCTGGGAAACCAGTCTCCTACACGGCCCTGGGTTAAAACCGGCCAACGGAGGAACCTGTGTGACGTTCGAAAGGATGGAAATGAAGCGGACGCCATTACTCTCGGAAGGTGCGTTGTTGGTGAGACACTGGCTGATTCAGGCACCATCAGCCAAGAGTGGCCCCACCTGCACGGCCCTCTCAGCCCTCCTCTTTCACACACCCAGCTCGGGGCACCTTCCCACAGGCTCTGACCCCCCGCTGGCCCAGTGTGTCTTCCTGTCACCGGTACAGACTTTCAACACCTCTGTTCCGGGCCTTTAACCTCCCACAGCTGTGTAAGCTCTAATTGCTCTAGTAAACTCCTTGTTCCCACAAAATTGAATCAGATAATAAAGAGGCAAAAGATGTGAACAAACAGCTCACAGAAAAGCTACTACAGATGGTTCTTCGACACATGACACGATGCTCAACCTCACTCATTACAGCAAAGGCAAACGAACATTCCCCCGTGATACATGTTTCCTCCATCCAACTGGCGACACCCCATAGGGTGGATAGCACAACCTGTTGGCCGGGCTCTGGGGAAGGCGCGTTCCTGCACCTGGCAGGGACATGGACGTGAAGGGGCGCCATGTCTCCATGAGCAATAGGCCCCCAAATTACAAAGGCATATCCTTGATCCTTGACGACTCACCCATCCCACCTGGTTATTTCATCCTACGGATACTCAAACCAGCACATGTGTGTGAGAAGGTGCCCGTTCAAGGGCGTTCACTGTAGTCCTGCTCGCAAGAGCAAAGGCCAAGGAGCGATCTAAAGTGTGCCAAAGGGATCCTGGGTGGCGCAGCGGTTTGGCGCCTGCCTTTGGCTCAGGGCGCGATACTGAAGACCCGGGATCGAATCCCACGTCGGGCTCCCGGTGCATGGAGCCTGCTTCTCCCTCTGCCTGTGTCTCTGCCTCTCTCTCTCTCTCTCTCTCTCTGTGACTATCATAAATAAATAAAAAATAAAAAAAAAATAAATAAAGTGTGCCAAAGGTTAAATAAGTTCGTTCAAGGTTAGATAAGTTAAATAAGTGCACGCAGCAGAACACTGGGCAGCTCTAGCACAAGATGCAGATGACAAAGCTCTTTGTGGAAAGATATTGAAGATCTTGTTAAGCGAAGGGCCAGATGCAGAACCACATGTAGAATGAGCAGCTGTCTTGTGCCGCAAAGGAAGAAAAGCAAAATATATATTTTATATTTATGTACGCACGACCTCCAAAAGGGGACATCAGAAACTAAGGGCGGCGGGGGGTGGATTTGAGGCAGAAACAGAGCAGTTGGGACTCAGGATGGAAGGAAATTCCTCTGCAGACCTTTTTGTAAATCAGGTGAACATATTTCTATGCAAATATGTAACCTGCCTAAAAATTAATTAGGTAACTTAAGAAAAACAAGAATTCATTGCAATCATATTGACATTAGTTTAAAAATGTAACTGCACCTAAATTCATTCCTTTTAAAGAATGAATTAAAAAACTCTTCTCACATGGAGTCACCCTGATTTGACCAGCTTTTCCCCCTCAACCTTTCATTTTAACCATCTTCAAAACTGCAGAAAAGTCGGAATAATAGTATGATGAACAGCCTCACATCCTTCCACCTAGATTCACCTGTTAATGCTTATCACTCTCCCCGTATTTATACACACGTGCACACATGCACCCACACATTTTCGGGGAGGCTCATGTATCCGAGATGAATTGCAGACGTCGTACCACTTTACTCCTGATTAGTTCAGTCTGAAAATCTTAGCAGAGACATTCCCTACAAAAAGGCAAGCTGTTACAATTAAGAAATTTAACCTTATTATTTATCAACTAACAAATAGGCCATGTTTAAATTTCCCAGATTGTCCTACTTGTGCCCTTTATACCTTTTTTTTTTTTAATCCAAGATCCAGTCAATGATCACACAGTGCGTTTAGTTGTTATATCTCTTCACTCTCTTTAATCCAGAACGGTTCCCTGCATCTTGACACTGACACTTTTGTTTTGTTTGGTTGTGGTTTTATTTATTTTATTTTATTTATTTTTAAGTCGGTTCCAGGCCAAGCATGGAATCCAATGCAAGGCTTGAACTCAGTCTTGAGATCAAGACCTGAGCTGAGATCAAGAGTCACATGCTGAGCCATCCAGGTGTCTCCTGACTTTTTTTTTTTAAGCTTTATTTATTTAAGTAATCTCTCCACCCACCATGGTGCTTGAACTCATGACCCCAACATCAAGAACTGCATGCTTTTCTGACTGAGCCAGGCAGGCAGCCAACACTATTTTTTAAAGAATCCAAGCCTCTTGTTGCACACAAAAATCTCTAAATGTGGATTTTCCAGGTGATTCCTTATGACTAGACTCAGGATGAACATTACGGGGCAAGGATACTTACAGATGAAGCTGTGCCCTTCATTGGAAGACCCATGGTGTCAGCTGGTCCCATTATCGGTGAAGTCTCACCATTTCTTATGGTGACAACCGCCAGATTCCTCCATTGTCTTGATCCTCTTTCTTCCTTTAACTGGTAAGTCTTTTGAGGTGATACTTTCAGACTATCTGACTATCCTGTTCCAACAACCTACCACTCAGTGGTTTAGCATCCACCAAGGAGTTTCATCTGAATCAATTATAACAAAACTTGGTGCAAAAAAGTGATTTTCTAGTTTAACCATTTCTTCTATATTTTTATTTATTGTCATTTTTATGGGGGTGGGACATGAGGAGCAACATTATTATGCAACATGTTATAACCCATTCTTTATGCTCAAATGGTCCCAGATGTGCCCAGTGGGGATGTCTCCAAGCTAGTTCCTCTGTCCTTCTGCCAAGTTCCCATCAACCTGGGAGCATGTCCTTGCATTTGGGAACAAGACGTTCCAGCTTTTATTTGTACATTTTCTGCTCCAGACCTGGAATCCAATATTTTCCAAGCAGCCTTGTTTCCTTCAGGTAGGGAATGGTATTTAGGGACCACAGTCTGGGTGCTGGGGTTTTCATTGCTTCCAGGCCCTTCTTTCTTACTCACTCTGGTGAGGAACTGGTCTTTGCTGTTTTACCTCTTGCTCTCTTCTCTACCCCACCCCCATTTTCTTTTCCTCTTTCTATGGCATCAAATCCTTGACAAGATTTCAAAAGCTCTAAAAACCAACAGCCACGAGCATAAATGGTATAATATTTGAAGGGAGACAACTTCTTCACTTTTTTCCCCAGTGCGTCCGTCTCCCTCGAGATGAATGGGTTGCAACTGAACTATTTTAAGGACTACCTGTAAAATAAGCAGCCACTGGCGGTAGCTTCCCATTCAATTCTTCTTTTGCTTGGGGGTAAAAAAGTGGAGAAATTTCATCTAATACAAATATGATTTGAATTTTAAAAGTCTAGGTCTAATTACTACTTATGACTATAGTAAAAATTGATTTTTAGACACTGTAATCGTGTGGTTTAAATATGTAATCAGAAATGCAAAGCTTGACGCCTTTGATTTTAATTTCCATAACCAATGTCTCTCGGTTCACATATTTCAGCGGTTTCTGGGCTGAAACACCTTTTTCCAATTAGCAATCAAGATGTGCACAGTAGTTCAAGACCTTCTCAGGGTTTGGACCACCCTGCATAATGCATTTTATTCCACATCATGATTATGCTTGGCCTTTTATTGAACTGGTCATTACCTTGACCATAGAAAGACATCCCACAGGGAATTAGTTCTTGAATTCTTAAGTGACCTAAGATTTGCATCTCTTTGGCAAGTAAACAGGTCAAACTGAACCATCAACTAGCAAATATTTTCACAAGACAAAAACAATGAATTACTGTTTGCCACTGGAGTGGAGCAGCACTCCAGTGTTTTAATAAAAAGTTCTTCACTCCTGAAGAGTCTGAGGACACCACAGGAATCAGCACATGGTTCCACAGGCCCAAGGACAAGCCATAGGGTCCTTCCCCTGAGAAAACTAAACTCTGGCCACCCCCAACACCTTTATGCAAGATCAGGCTTTGTTGTTCTACAAAAAAATAGTGAAAGGGATTATAGGGAACAGGAGAGAAAATGAGTGGGAAAAATCAGAGAGGGTGACAAAACATGAGAGACTCCTAACTCTGGGAAACTAACCCAAGGGGTAGTGTAAGGGGAGGCGGGGGGCGGGGGGTGACTGGGTGATGGGCACTGAGGGGGGCACTTGACGGGATGAACACTGGGTGTTATACTATAAGTTGGCAAATCGAACTCCAATTAAAAAAATACACACACAAAAAAAGCTCATAAGACATACATCACCAACCGCTAAAAACTCAAAGCAAAATGGCTCCACCAAAAAATGGGAAACTTCTAGTTCACTAGGAAGCCTAACAGTGACTCTGACTTAACTGCTAATGGGCTTGAAGAACTAAGACACAACCCCCTCCCCCCCACCCGCCTCAGGCCAGAGGAAACCTTGCTCAGGGTTCAAGGCAGCTCTGTAAGCTCAGAGCCCACTCCAGGCTGGAGGCTCCCCTCTGACTCCCTTCCCACAGATCTTTGTCTGACCTGTCTGACCTGTCACTCTCCTTGCTTCATAACTTTTTGCCATTTCCTCTGTTGTCCCTTACGCTTTGCTACGATACCTCTGTCTCCCCAAGTCAATTATACAGATCCATCCACCAACAAATAAGCGCATCCTATTGTCTTCAGTACTGCTAGTGACCTTCTTTGGAAAGGAGCCCTCCTGTTACACTGGTTGTGATCATTGTTGACAGTCTGAAACACACGCACTTCCCCTCTACTCCAGAGCTCTCCCTCCGTCCCCACCCCAGGTCAACTGTGGTTGGGATGAAAACCATTTCTTGATTCATTTCGGCTCCTCACCTACTCAACATAATGCCTCTCACATCCTCCTGCGACGAGATTCCTGTAGGAAAGCACCAGGCTACCCTAGACAAGTAGATCTAGGATAGAGTGTATATGGGATCTTTCAAAAATATAAAGTGATAAATCTATCAATTTCCACTTCTTTTCAGCAACAAGAAGTCACAATCTTTCCAAATGTCCATGGTGCATTTTTTATACAAATGATTTCTATAAGATCATATACTAAGCTACAAAAAAAAAAAAAAACCCTAAATTAATTCCCAAAGTAACAGGGTACACACTCTTACCACTATGAAAAAAAAAATAGCAAAATGATTGGTTAAACCAACTTGTAAACTGAAAGTTGATTTCCTGGTCAAACTGGAAATAAACAAAAGTCACCAGCTATAAATAGACGACGGGAAGAGCAATATATGTTAAAATTTGGGAACTTGGCTATGCTTGGAGAAAATAGCTGTCTGGACTAAAAACAAAGCCACAGCATTGTATACCCCCTTCCTTTATGGAGCTATGAAGAGGTAGAGCTGTTTGCTCAGCCTTGAGCCTGGGCCACCCTCCGACTTACTAGGGATAACAATGTGTGGGAGGGACGTGGTGTGTTGTGTGACTCGTGAGCACAGCAGTTTCAATATTTACTCTCTTGGAATGTAGCTTCAACACTGCCACTTAAGGAAGCCGAGCCACTGGAGGAGGCCACTGGCGGAGAACCACGTGGCCAGCAGGGATGCCGGACACCTGCCGACCTCCCAGCATGCCTGGCTCCCCAGCTGAATACAACCCACTGATGATCTCAGGTGAAATCAGCAAAGGTACCGCCTAACCAACCTAAAAAAAAATCTAAGCCATAATAAACCATCAACACTTTAAGCCATAAATTTCAGGGTGATCTGTTTTACATCAATAGCTAAACAAATGGGAACTTTGTTTTTATTATAAAGGATGGAGTTTTCAACTAAGCATAAATAAAGCAATTATAGTGAATATATATATATTATATATATATATATAGTCATATATATTATAGTGAACATCTGCTGTTTTGGCCAATAACCCAAGTTCGTCCAATCAGCGAATCCCAGAACTTTTCTGGACACTTCCTGGCACCTGGCTTCACCTCAGAGCAAGAAGACTGTGCCAGGCCCAACCCTCCCCGGTCCAGAACCTTTCCTCCTTGGCCCCAGAAGAGCCCCTGTGGCCAGGAGAACTTAAGGCCGCCTCAGGCCTAGGCCCTGGGAACCCCCAGAGTTTGGGGGTAGAGTTCTTAGCTCACAACCTATCAAGTCGTTAACTTTAAAAGTGAAATAGTCAGAAAAAATGAATAAAAATTAAGAAGAACAGTTCTTTTACCCACAAAATATGGGTTTATTCAGGAATAACAGAGTTTCAGTCCGGGACAAACAAGCTATAGTAAAACCATAAGCGAGTCCAGCACACAAAGTGGAGGAACCTTAGTTTATGGAGAAGGAAGGAGGAGGAAGGTGGGAGTGGTTGTTTTGAACAAAAGATCATTGGAGAAAAGCCTGGGTCCAGCCAAGGCGATGACGGTTTCTCATTGGCTGAGTTGCCAGGTAATCCTTTGCTTGTAGGAGATGCAAAGTACGTCTTTCCCTGATGGGGCCTATAATTGATCATCTTTCCCATTGAGGATTCTTCTTTGGGGTCTCTAGTTGACAATTCTTCCTGCAATTGATGTTAAGCGATAAGGCTCCCCCTTCCAGCCTCCTCTGGTAGCCTCCCTGCCCCATTTTAGTGATGTTTAGGTCTATGAATTTTCACATTGTCTCCATTGATCCTATTCCCCGGAAAACACTTAGTTGGATTTCCAGGAAACCAAGAGGCCCTCTTCAACTTGTCCCTGCCTTTACCCCTCTGGGGGCTGGGACACAGGGCCTACTTGACGGATGCCATCACTCCATGTCTGCTAACGTGATTTCTAGAGAGACACCTGTTATCTCCAAACTATGGATTTACTGGGGGGAAATGCTTTTGTCTTTTTCTTTTCTTTTTCCTTCTGAAAAGTATGTTTACGCAGCTATGAAGTGGCCAAATAATACTGCCGGGCCTCCCGCCTCCTCCCTGTCTGGGTCTCCTTATAGAGGAGCTCGCACCCCATATGCTTGGGGCCCCTCAACGATAGGAAGATGCCAGACCCCTGTGCTTGGGGCAGGGCTGTGGGAGGCGCCCCGGGGGCCTGAGTGGGCCATCCCAGGCCCCACTCTGCCGCCCAGCTTCTGTTGCCCACCACAGCAGGAGAAGCCCAGGGAGGAGAAAGGCTGGCGGGAGCCGTGACCTCGAGGGCAACCCAGAAAGAAGGGCTTGGCCAGAAGGTTAGCCCCTGCGTTAAAGAGAGACCGTCGGGTGATTCTGTGCATGAAGGCCTCTCGCCCTCCTGCCCATTCCTGCAAAGAACCCTGGATGCTGCATGCAGGACAGAATCAGGCGGCGCCCGCAGAGAGCCTGGCCCCTCTGCTTGGTGAGCTGGGGTCCCCGCTGCGAGGAGGGGTCCTGGGGAAGTCGTCTGACCCCGCCTCCGTGGGTGCGGGCGGAGGGAGCGTAGCCACTCACATTGTGGGGGACCATCCAGAGAGCTCGCATTAACCCCGGTGCGTTTTGGGGCCTGGGTTAACTAGCGGGGCCGATGTTCTTCTGACTCGGGAGATGGCTGGGGGCTGCGTAAAAACCACCGTGGTTTCTCCCCACTGTGCCGATGCCTCTGATGCAAAATTAATCCGTAAATGGCTGGTAAAGACAAGAGCTGAGCACGTTTTCCAGGTAAGGGACACCGGCACTTTACATCACCGTGCAAAGCTGGGGGCGTCCCCTTGCTCCCAGTGCCAGCTCCTCAGCTGGGGCCCCACACCCTCCAACACCTGCCAACAGTTGTGGCTCCTTCCCTCGTCCAGGGCTCACCAGGGTCCTAGACCACAGGCCTATATGCACTGGGCAGAGTCCAAGGAACCGCCAGGCACAGCCCTTGCCCAATGCCGGCCCTCCGACTGCTGGAAGGGTCTTTACCACTAAGGGAAATGCTGATCCCCAGTGGGGTCTCTGGCCTGGCGTGTGCTGGGCTCTTCTGTCCAGTGGTCAGAGAGCAGGAGAGCCAAGGATCTGAGACCTTTTGTCCCCCATCCAGCACTTGCTTCTGTGCCCTCGGTGAGTAGGAGGTACGAAGGGAAGGCAAGACGGGGCCTGCAGGCAGAGGCAGGCTGTGGCACAGACGGTGGTGACCCCTCGCACCCCAGCCCCTTCAGCCTTGCAACCCGCCTCTTCCCTCTGGGCCCCGGAGAGTGGGGCAGGCAGGCAACCCACGACCTGATGTCACCATTGCAGGGTCAGGCCAGGTTCTTGAGCACCTGGGCATGATGGATAAGTAGATCCCTTCCAGGCCGACATTCCTTGATTTTTTAAATAAAAAATATGAAATATGTAAAAACAGAAACAAGTTCGTGTCTATTTCCAAACCACACAACTTCGGAGGCTTGTTTTTTTTTTAAGATTTTCTTTATCTATTCATGAGAGACACAAAGAGAGGCAGAGACACAGGCAGAGGGAGAAGCAGACTCCCTGCAGGGAGCCTGACGTGGGACTCGATCCCGGGACCCTGGGGTCACCACCTGAGCCAAAGGCACATGCTCAACCACTGAGCCACCCAGGCGTGCCTGGAGGCTTATTATGCCAATTAAAAGGTGGATCATAAATAACTCATTTGGGGACATCTGGGTGGTTTTTTAAAAAGCAACATAAGATTGAGGGCAATTAGTAAACTAATGAATCTCAACGAATTCCACAGTAGCTGGTCCTCTAGAAAACATCTTGGGGGGCTTCGCACAGTTTGTTCTTTGACGCTCAGAAAAAACAAATTTCGAAACTGCTCCTCTGACCACTTGCTGGTTCCAAGGCCTATACATGGCTGGGACTCCGTGGGGGGCGCCGGTCCCAGGCCGGTGCACTCTTTCCTCAACCTCTGGAAATATCCAGGAACTCACTCATCTACTAAAAATAATACCGAGGGATCCCTGGGTGGCGCAGCGGTTTGGCGCCTGCCTTCGGCCCAGGGCGAGATCCTGGAGACCCGGGATCGAGTCCCACATTGGGCTCCTGGTGCATGGAGCCTGCTTCTCCCTCTGCCTGTGTCTCTGCCCCTCTCTGTGTGTGTGTGACTATCATAAATAAATAAAAATTTTTTTAAAATTTAAAAAAATAAAAAATAAACATAAAAATAATACCGAGAGGCGCCCGGATGGTTCCGTTAAAAGTCAAACTCTTGATTTCAGCTCAGGTCACGGGCTCAGGGGGGTGGGATGGAGCCCAGTGTGGGAGCGCGGAGCCTACTTAAGATTCTCTCTCCCTCTCCCTCTGCCCTCCCTCCCCGCATGTGCTCTCTCTCTCTCTCTCTCAAAAAATAATAATAATACCTGAGATGAATGGCTTTTGCAGGAATTATCAGCTAAAGGAAATGTGTGTTTTGTGCTTTCCAAAGCCTCTTTTATCTACGTGCTTCTGCATCCCCCCCGCAGAGCAGCCCTTGGCTTCAGGGGGCGAACAAGGAATGTGAGCCAGGTCACCCCGGAGCACAGACAGGAGAGCCAAGTCCGAAAGTTAAGGTAACTAAGGAGAAGGGCACAGACCCAGACGCTCCGTCTTCACGAAGCGAGACACTCCCAGGCTGCTTGTGTAGAGCCAGGCAGCCCACTGAAGCTTTCCTTGTTTCGTGCACCTGTTTCGCCCCCCGTAACCCTCTGTTCTGCGTGCACGTGTGTGTGTGTGTGTGTGACCCGTATGTCACAGACACACGCACATGAGCACACCCAGGGTCTACATCGTACACCCAAGCTCAAGATAAATGCTCCTTGAGGAAGAAGACAAATGGCTTTGCCTACTTTCTTTGTGAATTAAAAATCCTACCCCTGGGGATCCCTGGATGGCGCAGCGGTTCGGCGCCTGCCTTCGGCCAAGGGCCTGATCCTGGAGACCCGAGATCGAGTCCCACGTCGGGCTCCCTGCATGGAGCCTGCTTCTTCCTCTGCCTGTGTCTCTGCCTCTCTCTCTGTCTCTGCTGAATAAATAAATAAAATATTTTTAAAAATCATATTTAAAAAAAAAGTCCTACCCCTGGTCTAGTCTCCAGCAGCCCAAGCTGAGAGGCTCGATGTTTAGTATCAGTGAATCAATCAGCAGGCATTTACGGAGTACAGGCTACGGGCTTATGACGCCTTCCTGGAAAGATGAGCATTTATCGCTTTGTGTTTCTTTAATTGACGTGGGTAATCCCAGCCTGTTGTTTCCATCCTATTTCTCCTCCAGACCCAGCAGAAGAAGTGTGTGTCTTGAAATTGTGGCTTTATTGCTATCGGCACGTACTGGGCGGGGCTGTTTGTCGGATATATTTCAATTGCAAGCTGGCTGTTGGATTTTCCCTGTGAATGATCCTGTGGCAAAGAGAGTCTTCACATGTTTAATTAATGATGATTTAATGCATCTTAAAGAATTGTGAATTCGGTGATTTTACAACCACAGCCGATCGTAGTAAACCTACTGTTGTGTAAGAAATAAGGGATAGGGGGATCCCTGGGTGGCTCAGCGGTGGAGCATCTGCCTTCGGCCCAGGTTGTGACCCCGGGGTCCCGGGATCGAGTCCCACGTCCTGCATGGAGCCTGCTTCTCCCTCTGCCTGTGTCTCTGCCTCTCTCTATCATGAATAAATAAATTAATTAATTTTTTTAAAAAAAGAAATAAGGGATAGGTTGCTCCTGGGTAAAGCATTTCAGCCCTACCCCAGGAGGAAACAGATGTTGGGGGGCTTCTGGGGGACAACCCAGCCCGCAGGTTGCCCTGCAACACAGCATCACGCAAGAGACAGGTGGGCCCCCCGGGCAAAGAGTGTGTGCTGCTCCTCGTTGTTCAGAACCAGTCCTGGGCATTATGCTGTGTGTCCCCTGGGCCAGGAAAGTGGCTTCAGGCCCCAGAGAAAGCCCGGGCTGTCACCTGGCTACCTGGACGGAGGTGCGCATCTGGAGGGTCCACCCCGAGCCACGCGGGGAGAACAGCACCAAGGCGTGGCGACAGGGCTTGGGGCCGTCTAGGAACGAGGCTGTGGCCACAGGGCTTATTAGAAACAGCAACTGTCTCATGGCCCTGGCACTGTCTGCTTACTCATTCCCACGGGAGGCTTCCAGATGGTCCGTGTGTTTATTCGCAGCCCACAGTCTTACAGACCAGGGTCACTGGCTCACCACGCCAGGCCCTCCTGCCGCATCCACACCCCGCTCCAGTCCGCCCAGGGGGCTGCTACCCTAGCTGTAGGCTGGAGCCAGCCCCTGCCGGCTTGTAAGACACAACTGTTAGATTTTCGGGGAATTGGGGAGCTGGTTGTTAAACACAGACATCGTTAAAAATCAAATTACAGGGCAGCCCGGGGGGCTCAGCGGTTTAGTGCTGCCTTTGGCCCAGGGTGTGATCCTGGAGACCCGGGATCGAGTCCCACGTCGGGCTCCCTGCATGGAGCCTGCTTCTCCCTCTGCCTCTCTCTCTCTCTGTCTCTCTGAGTTTCTCAGGAATAAATAAATAAAATATTTTTAAAAAATCAAATTACATGAGAGTACAATCAAATAAACTGCATCAAGATGCAAAGGGAAGAACTAGCCTGGACGTCACCCCTGGTTATTTTACTACGTTTTATGGAGTTATTTCCTCTGGATGTTACTTACGACTCTTTGATCTTGGTGGGAATATAATAAAATTATAGGTGTGCTTAGTGGACATCTTCCCAATTCAACTCCCAGGGCAGTGACTTCACATTGGTAAGCCTGAACTTGGCCTGGATGGGTGCGTTTACACCGTAAAAAGTGCCAAAGGAGACAAATCAGGGTTTCTTTGGTTTGTTTGTTTGAAGAGCCTTTGTCCACACATCCTCCAGCCTGCTGGGTTTTTGGAGTAGCTCTTGTGGGCCAGGAGCCGAGCTGGTGAGCGGCAGAAAACACTCAGAGCAGAGCAGGTGAACTGAAGAGACGCTTAGAGTGTCAAGAGGCAGCAAAAGGCAGGAAACCCTGAGAGCTTTAGACGACCTGAGCACAAGGAAAGTAAGAATAGAAAGTTCCTGGAGCCTTAGGTGCAATGGAGTGAAGCCCTCTGCCCCAAGGAGTAACAAACAGGATGCCCTAGAGAGAACTATCACGGCTGCTGCTGAGGAAAGGGTGCCCTGACCCTATCCCCACCCCCTGCAACCCCCTCCTTCCCCCCCTAGACACCACTAATGTGTCTGTCTACACCCGGACAAAGCAGACTGAGCAGGAAGGAGGCTGGAGAAGTTGTGGGTAAGAGCACAATGGGGTTGCCCTGCAGCAGAAGCTCCTACCAGATGGAGGGAGGAGCTGGGGACAAAGCACCATAGACTGGGTGGCTTCGACAACAGGAATTTGCTTCTCTCAGTTCTGAAGTCTACAAGTCTAAGATCAAGGTGTCCATGGGATTGGTTTGCTCTCTCTTTGGTTTGTAGATGGCCATCCTCTCCCTGCGTCCTCACACAGCATTTCCTCCGTGTGTATCTGTGTCCTGATCTCTTCTTACAAGGACACCTTTTATGTTGGGTTAGGGTCCATGGAATGACCCCATTTCACCTTAGTTATCTCTTTGAAGGCCCTAGTTCCAAATACAGTCACATTCTGAGTTCCTGGAAGTTGGGACTTCAGCCTATGCAGTTTTGGAGGACACAAACCAGTCAACAGCCAGGAGCGTCCGAGGAGGCCCTAGAGGCAAAGGTGGGATCCTGGGGGCCAGGTGAGCACAGCCAGCCCTGGGGTGGAGGGCCTGGGGGACTCTGGGCTCCTTGGAGCAGGCACTGCATTGTATCTGCCTTTGTTTCCAGAACGCCCAGCACTATAGCGAGCACTTTGGTGGCTTTTCAATAAAATGTTTCTTGAAGGAGTGAATGAATGGGCATGTTGACAGAGAAAGAAAAGGAATCTTGGGATCCCTGGGTGGCGCAGCGGTTTGGCGCCTGCCTTTGGCCCAGGGCGCGATCCTGAAGACCCGGGATCGAATCCCACGTCGGGCTCCCGGTGCATGGAGCCTGCTTCTCCCTCTGCCTGTGTCTCTGCCTCTCTCTCTCTCTCTCTCTGTGACTATCATAAATAAATAAAAAAAAAAAAAATTTAAAAAAAAAAAAAAAAAAAGAAAAGGAATCTCCTTCTTGCTACATTTTTTATGGACAGAGAGTCCTTCCGGTAAGGGTCAAAAAAAAAAAAAAAAACAGGTAAGTGTCTTCTTCCTTTTTTTTTTTTTAATTTGTTTTTATTTAAGTTCAGTTTTCCAACATATAGTATAACACCCAGTGCTCATCCCATCTCTTCTTCATTTCCTTCAAGGTTGGTTCTCTTTGGATCAGACAGGTGAGGAGTAGGTCCAAACCCCATTGTGGCCTCCAACCATCTGTATCCAAACCCCAAGAAGCAAGGCCCAGAACCCAGAGCTCTCCAAAGACCCAAGGGAGGTCACACAGCCCGGGAGGAAATAACGTACTGGGGCAGAACCATAGAGAAGAGAATGCAAAGTCAAGATTAACACATCTAATGAGACGTAAGACGTCAACTAGTTTCCACACCCATGTATTGTCACTATTCACTCATACGTTACCATTTTGTGGTGGCATCTTCCAGTGCATTTCTATATTTGTGATGTTTTATGGAGTGGGGCTCCCAAAGAGAAAGCCCTGGGGGTCCCGGGGGCTCTTAGATTGGTCTTACCTGTTAGCTTTCCAGCTGCGGAGGGAGTTCTAGATGGGAGACACGGCCAAGGCCCTGCCCTCCGCCCCAGAGGTCACCTCCAGAGAAGGAACTGCCATCCCAGCCAGTGGCCACGAAGGCTTGAGGGGAGATGCTTCTGAAGTGAAGGGCTCTGCAGCCGGCTCTAGATGACAAACTCTTTTCTAGATGTTTCCTGTTGGCCCCCTTTCCCACCTGCCATGAGGACAGCCGCTCTGTGGGTTTTCCCTCCTAGGACCCGTTTCAGAATCCGGTCAGTTGATCTGGGAAGGAGATGACAGGGCCACCTGAGCGTTTCAGAAAAAGGCCAGTGTTTTCCTCCTCCCAGGGAGGGGGAGCACCGCGTGGGGAGCACGTGCGCACGGCTTGGCTGCAGCAATCGCCCCAGACCCTGGCATCTGACATCAAGCTTAGCTTTCAGGGCCCAAAAGGGGCTTGAAAAAATGCCATTCCGTGTACCGCATGCGATTGTATGCAAAATAGGCCTGCGCTGAGCAAAGAAGCATCAATATCTATTACTTAGGAACAGATGAGAAGGCGCATCGGCAGCTGCGAGGCAATCAGACGAAACCCCACTCCGTTGTGTTTCGTGCCTTCGGAATTTTTTTTTTTTTTTTTTAATGGGCCAACCTCTCCTTCTGCCTCTGGCAGCCTGTGATCGTCAGTAAGTGCGGTGGTCACCTGCCCGCCACACGTCGCCTCCACTGTTTAAGATCGAGGCCGGTAAACTGCTGGAAAAGAACTTCTGGAGACACAGCCCTGAAATGTGGGGGGAGCAGCGTGCCCCCCGGCAGGAGGCCTGGCCGGCTCTGCAGCCCGAGCCCGGCTCCCTCCGAGCGGATCCGGGCATATGGTGCCATAATGGAGCATGAATTTACAGCCCCGGAGATGTACGAGGGAGATTAAAGCGTCATCTGTAAGGACATACTGCGCGGCAGAAAACAACAATTATTGCATTTTCTGCTCCGGAGGAGAGCGCGGTCCCCTTGCGTGGAGCGCGGGCTCCCTCTGCCGCCGGCTCGGGCACCGGGGCTCCCAGCAGCGGGAGGACGGCGACCGCAGCCTGGCCCGTCGCCCCTGCCTCCCTGGGCCCTGGGCCCATCAGGCGGCTTCCGAGACCTGGACGCAACAGCAAGACCCCGTGGAGCCGTGAGCGGTGCTGGCGCGCCACCTGGGTCCCGAGGGACACACGTCCCAGGAGTGGTGACGTGGTCCCGAAAGCTGCCCGCCCGCGGTGGCTCCTCTCTGCCCTTCTGGCTGCCCCTCTTCTGGGCTCTGCGTCGTTCGGGGGCAGCTGGGTCCTCTGCACCGAGGACACCGCACCATCCAGAAGGCTTGTCCCCTTCCCCACGCCGGGACCCACCCGTGCACCCGGCCACCCCCACTCCCAGGCCCCTACCCAGAGCAGAAAAGTTTTATTTTTTTATCTAATTTATTTCAAGTCATCTGTCCACCCAACGACGCGGGGCTCTGACTTAGGACCCCGGAACCAGGAGTCGCCCACCCCCCGCACCGAGCCAGCCAGGGGCCCCAGGGGAGCGGAAACATTTGAACGCTGCAGCTGCAATTCTGATGTGTCCGTGTCATCTAAACAAAAAAATATATGCTTAAACGCCAGCTGTTTCTGTCACCAAGGGGTAAGTGACAGACCATAAACCCCAAGGCCCGGAGACAGACTGGGGTGGGGAAGTGGATGAGGTGCAGGGGTGGGGTCCCACGTCGTAGTCTTCCAGACGGGGGCCGCACCTGCTCCCCTGACAACCATCAACCATCCTGAGCAGAACAACTCCTTCTCTGATGGTTTGGTCATCGCATGGTCGGCGTCTCAGATTCTCTGATTTCCCTCTTCAAGTTCTTTTTTATTTATTTATTTATGATAGAGAAAGAGAGAGGCAGAGACACAGGAGGAGGGAGAAGCAGGCTCCATGCAGGGAGCCCGACGCGGGACTCGATCCCGGGATCACGCCCTGGGCCAAAGGCAGGCTCTAAACCGCTGAGCCACCCAGGGATCCCCCCTCTTCAAGTTCTAAGGGCCGCGCTAATTTCCTTTCAATTAGTCAATAGAGATGCTGTGCGTGTTCACAGACTCCCATTATTTTACTGGGTTTAATTAGGTGCCGGGTGGCAGGGGAGCGGGGATACTTGCTGTCCTCTGGGGTGAGTACGCTGATATATGACCACCTGTTCTCACCCGCAATCTGCATAGAATAAAGGTTCAACTGCATTTCCGATGGTGTCCCCAGGAGTGTACATTCGTATTTTGTACCATTAACCTTGATACTTGGAGCATTTATTCATTTAGCAAGGAAGTGGCCACAGTCATCCAGATGAGAGAAGAAAGTGGCTTGGCCACGGCACATAGTGCAGGACGTGAGGAGGGGTCAGATCCTGGAGAGATTTTTTTAAAGCAGAGAACACAGGATACTCAAGTGAGTTGGATGTGGGTGAGACAGGAAGAGAAGAGTCAAGGTGACTCTAAGATCTTTGCTGTGCAATTACGGGGGTGCCTTTTTTTTTGACCTGGTTGCAAGGTGGTGCCATTTACTGAGAGAGCCAACAACGGACGTAGTAGAGTCTGAAGAAGTCAAGGATTTGCTTTGCCCATGTTGACTTTGGATGCCTGTTTGTCGGACATCCTCATGACAAAGCTGAGTGGGCAGACGGATGTCCCAGCATGAAGTTCCAAAGGAAGGTGGGGCTAGAGATGGGATTTGAGACTCACCAGTGTATCTGGCAGGGGGTGAGCATACAAAGCCTGGGGCAGAGCCCTGGGGTACCTCACAGAGTCAGGAGGAGGAGCCAACTAGATCCAATGAGGCAGAAGCAAGAGGAAAACCAGGAAGACAAGGAGACAGGTATTTTGAAGAGCAAGGGATCCCCCCCCCCCAAAAAAAATGCCAATGGGCTGGAATTGTGGCAGTGACTCAGAACACAGCAATTTCAGAAAATCCTGATTGGAAGGGGTTTAAGAAAAAAATGAGACATGAAGAAGTAGAGACAGCAAATATAAACGACTCTCTCTCTCCAGGAGTTTTGCTCTAAAGTGGAGAAGAACAGCGCCATGGTGGGAGGGATCTGCAGCATCAAGGGAGGTGTTTTGTTTTCATTATGGTACCGAAGGCGACGAATCCACGATCCAGGTGTTGGCAGCGTCGGTCTCTCCTGAGGTCTCTCTCTTGGCTTGAGGGTGGCTGCCTTTTCGCTACATCCTCATGGGGTCTTTCCTCTGCATGCACACATCCCTGGTGTCTCTCATTCTTATAAGGACGCGAGTCATACTGGATCAGGACCCCAACCAATAGGACCTCATTTAACCTTGACTTTCTCTTTAAAGAACCTATCTCCACATGTGGTCACACTTCATTCAACACAGGAGTTTAAGGCGGACACAATTCAGTCCAAAACATCTAAGTGTCTTTTGTAAGTGAAATCACACTGTATTTATCTTTCTGTCACTGCCTTATTTCACTGAGCATAATGTCTTCAAGGTTCATCCATATTGTAGCATGTGTCAGAGTTCCCTTCCTCTTTTTTTTTTATAAAGATTTTATTTATTTATTCATGATACTCACAGAGAGAGAGAGAGGCCAAGACACAGGCAGAGGGAGAAGCAGGCTCCATGCAGGGACCCCGACGTGGGATTCGATCCCGGGTCTCTAGGATCGCGCCCTGGGCCAAAGGCAGGCACCAAACCACTGCGCCACCCAGGGATCCCAGTTCCCTTCCTTTTTATGGCTAAATATATTCCCATTGTATATACATACCACATTCTGTTCACCCATTCATTCGTCAACGGACCCTTGCATTGCTTCCATCTTTTAACTATTATGAATAACGTTCCATGAACATGGGTACACAAATATCTTTTTGAGAACCTGAATTAAAATTCTTTGGGGCATATACATAGAAGTGCCCTGCTGGTTCATATGGTAATTCTATGCTTAACTTTTTGAGGAACCACCACACTACTTTCCATAGCAGCGGCATCAGTTTATGTTCCCAACCAACAGTGCACAAGGTTTCCAATTTTTCCACAATCTCACCAACACTCGCTCTCTTCTGTTTGTTTTTTAATTGTAGCCATCCCAATGAGAGATGGTGTCTTATTGCAGTTTTGATTTGTATTTCCCTAATGATTAGTGATATTGAGCATCTTTTCATGTGTCTTTTTTGGCCATCGGTAGGTCTTTGTGGAAATGTCTCCTTGAGCCCATTTTGGACCTGGGATCTTTGCTGTTGAGTTACAGTTCTTCACAAAGTCTAGATATCAACCCCTTATCTGATGTATAATCAGCAAACATTTTCTCCCATTCTGTAGATTGTCCTCATTCTGCTGACAGTGTCCTTTGATGCACAGATTTTAATTTTGGTGAAGTCCGGTGTATCTATTTTTGTTACAGGATTGCAGGGTCCTTGTCTCACAGAATCAAAGAATGAATCTTGCGGATACAAAAGGGTGAAGTGAAGTGAATGTTTATCAAGTGAACATGAGAACAGAAAGGAAAGGAAAAGCTCTCTAGAGTGACAGGGGTCCCGAATGGGTTGCCACTGAGGGCTTTTAGTGGCAGTCTTTTATTGAGAACTGACTGGGAAGCTTGTGGCCTTGAGATTCTTGTGTAATCTTGGTTTGAGCAAGGACTCTTGATAACACAACGATTTAATTCTTTGAGGTTTTGACATTTTCTGTGATAACACTGTAGCCACCAAAGAAAAATACCCCCTAACATCTGGGGTCAGGTGGTCTGAGGGTTGTTCACTCTTGCAGAGCCTAGTCAAGGGCCCCCTTTCTTTCCCTGCCTATACCATAACCCTTTTCTTACTCATTTTTACTTTTGTTGGCTGTGCTTTTGGTGTCATATCTAAGAAGTCACTGTCAAATCCACTATCTTGGACCTTTCCCCCTAAATTTTCTTCTAAAAGTTCTATATAGTTTTAGCTCTTACGTTTGGGTCTTAGATACACTTTGAGTTAATTTTTGTTATCTGGATTAAGGTAAGGATAGGTTTTTTTGTTTCGTGGTTTTATCTTTTTTTAAGATTTTATTTATTTATTCAGGAGAGACATGGGGAGAGAGAGAGAGAAAGGCAGAGACACAGGCAGAGGGAGAAACAGGCTCCATGCAGGAAGCCTGACGTGGGACTCGACCCCGGGTCTCCAGGATCAGGCCCTGGGCTGAAGGTATGCTAAACCGCTGAGCCACCCAGACTGCCCCTGTTTCGTGTTTTTAAAGGAAGATATTGTAGAATGTCTCTGAGCTGATGGAAATGACCTAGTAGAGAGAAAAACCATGTGCAGGAGAAAGGGGGATAATTGTAGAAGCAAACTTCTGGAGTAGGTGAGAAAGGCTGCCATGAAGTGTTTAACAGAGAGACTCCTTCCCTGACCACATGTTAATCAGGCTCCTCAGAGCCCTCTTTTTGACTAGGCCTTGACCTTGGCTCCCATCCTGTCTTTGGCCTGTCCAGCCCAGCCTTGGCAAAGAATCCTCCTAAATCATCACCTACCCAGATAACTTACCAAGTTTCTCATCTCCCACCCTTGCTGTCTGAACTCTGGCCCTGCCTTTAGCAAGAATCTCATTGGGCCAGTCTAGTAAAAATCCCCTACCCTCAACATCTCCTCTTAATAATTGTCCATCCACTGACCTCCTCACACTGCTCCTTGGCCATAAATCCCCACTAGTCTTTTTTGTAGTAAGGGTTGAGCCTGAATTTGCCATAATCCTTCTTACCATTTTAACAAGTATCAGAATTATTTTTTCCCTAACATGTTCAGGGGTGCCTGGGGAGCTCTGTCAGTTAAGTGTTCCACTCCTGATTTTGGCTCAAGTCACAATCTCTGGGTCATGATTGAGCTCCTCGTTGGGCTCTGTGCTCAGCACAGACTCTGCTTGTCCCTCTTCCTCTACCGCTGTACCCACTCATAATCGCTCTCTTTCACTTTTTCTCTCTCTAAAATAAATAAAATCAGGGATCCCTGGGTGGCGCAGCGGTTTGGCGCCTGCCTTTGGCCCGGGGCGCGATCCTGGAGACCCGGGATCGAATCCCACGTCGGGCTCCCGGTGCATGGAGCCTGCTTCTCCCTCTGCCTGTGTCTCTGCTTCTCTCTCTCTCACTGTGTGCCTATCATAAATAAATAAAATTAAAAAAAAAAATAAAATAAAATAAAATAAATAAAATCTTTAATATGTTCAAATAAGCAGGTTGGTCTAAGTAGGGGTTTGAATAGTTCACCCACTGCTCTGGAAATTAGCTAGTGCACAATCCAGAAAAATAATTAAGAAGCAGTTGGAGATCCTAAGAGAGTAGGGAAGATTCATGGTCAATGGAAGAGGAATTTAAAAGTTCCATTAACTGGGACAAAGAAGGTTATTTAAACAAAATAGAAAATGTATATCTACTAGGTATATCTACAAGGTAAGTAAGAATATAAAACTATTATAAAAACAAGGAGAAACCTACAGAAACACAATACAATGGTAAGAACTTTCAATACTTCTTTAGTCTTTGGTAGATCTCTAAGTAAAAAAAATTAACAGGTATATAGAGGATATAAAAAGCTTCTTGTTTTGTATGAAAGTTGTCTATAACCAACAAAGAATAATTATTTTCCAATCCCATAAAGCACTCATCAAAATTAATCATGAATAATATCTTAGGATTTTAAACAAGCCCCCATTCTCTGAATCCAATGCCATCAAAAAACAAACAAACAATAGTCACAAGAATTCAACCCCTTGAAATGTTACAATCTTCTGGTGGGCCACAGTATTTCTCAACAAATATTTCCAGTTTTCCACTTTCCAGACACAGAGCAGGACCGCACTTTGCCCCCTTTGATGTCAGGCACAGTCTACTGATTTGCTTTGGCCAGTGAAACATGGAGAGAAATGACGGCATCATTTTGGGTGGATACTGAAGGGGACAGTGAGCAGTTCACCAGGTTGTCTCTGCCATGGCAGCTGGTATCACCAAGATAGCAGTTGCCCCAGTAGCCTGGGTCTCAGAGTGGGGAGACATGAAGCAGAGCCGCTAGCCAACCTCAGTGAAAAGGCGGAATGAGCAGGAAATAAACTTTTGTTGTTTTAAGCCATTCAGATTTTGAGATTTTTGTTACTACAGCATGGCCAGTCCATCCTAACTGCCGTGGACCTCCTAAGTGACTTCTCAGCCAAGGGCATCAGAACTGCAAGTTGGAGACCAGAAAACGGGTCTTATTTTCAAAATCATGGACTGAATACTCGGTTCTTCTCCTCTCCCTCCTGAGACCCTACACAAACAATAGTAAGGAACTAAATTGGGAACACATGTGTAATGACAAAGAGAACAGAAAGTTGTCCATCTGGGGAAGAGAGCTTTAAAAAGTTTCTGCGACTCTGTCAAGCTGATAGAGAAGGGATAACAGATGACACACCACAGAGGAGATTGCTGATCTTTCCTACAAAATCCCAGAGAAGCACAGGACAGAGGATGCAAGAGTCAAAAACAAGGGGGTTGCTTGAAATACTGCCTTAAATAGTCCAGTCCTCTCCCTTCCCCTTGTTCAGAATGCAGGGCCACAGAACATCAGCTCCACAAATGAAACATCAGAGAGTTCCTCCATGAAGAATTTTAGTAGCTCCAGAAAAAAAGGGAAAGAAAAGCTCAAAGAAGAAAGAAGAGAAAGAAGGGAGAAGGAAGAAGGAAAAGACAGAAAGGGAGACAGATGTGTATTAGTTTGGTAAGGGTTGTCATTAAAAAAGTTCCACTAAAAGAAAAAAAAAAGGAAAGAGAACTAATTCAATAAACAGATAAAATAAATATATTTTTCTAGTTATTATCATAACTATATTCAATATTATTTTATTCAAAATCAAGAACAAGACATTATGTAAATGGTGCAGAGAACAAGAAAAGGCTCTTGTAAAATAAAAATATAATGCTGAGGGACACCTGAGTGGCTCAATCAGTTAAGTGTCTGCCTTCTGCAGGTTGTGATCCTGAGGTCCTGGGATCAAGCCCCACATCGGGCTCCCTGCTCAGTGTATATCAAGTAGATGATATTTTATCTATAGTAACTTACTGAGTGTAATAATTGTATTCTAGTTATGTATGAGATGTCTTTGCTTTTAGGATATATATACACATAGGAGTGAAGTGACGTAATATCTACAAAGTACTTTCAAATGTTGCAGGAAAACTCCGTGTGTATATGTGTGTATATGTGTGCACACACACACATCACATGTGTGTAGACAGATAAAGCAAATATGGCAAAGTCTTAATCATATAGATTAGTAAATCTATATGACAGGTACATAAGTGTTCTTTGTACCTGTCATTCCATTTTTTAGATTTGATATTTTTCAAAATGAAAAGTAAGGAATTTTTAAAATACTACCAATACATAACAAAGCTAGAAAGGAAAATATCAAATAATTTAATTTTATTTAATAATTTAAAATATTTTGAAGGGAAAATTATTTTATCTAGACATCTATAACCAGCCAAACAGTCAAATGTAAGATTTAATTCAATATTCAGACACATAAAAACACAAAGAATTTACCTGCCACGCTTTTTTTTCATGAAGAATTACTTGAGGATGTGCTTCAAAAAATGAGGGGTTGAACCAGGAGAGAAGACAAGGAATCCAAGAAACAGGATACAACCCAAGATAGTAACAAAGGGAAATCCAGAATGACAGGTATGCACCAGGCCCAGAGAAAAACACGTCCAGATTGAAGAAGGAGGAGGAAAGCCTTTATAAGACAGGTCTCTGATAATAAGGGTGGAGCCTATGAAAATATAGGATGGAGAGTTTAGAAAAGAAATGTTCAATTTGCTTTAATAAAGAAAAACAAAGGACACTCCTAAATTCATTGCAGCATTATTCATGATAGTTAAGAAATGGAAACAATCCAAGTAGCCACTGATAAAGAAAATGTGATATACACCCCACACACAGGAATATTATTCAGCCATAAAAAAGAAGGAAAGCCTGCCTTTTGCAACAATAGGGATGAAACTTAAGGACATTATGTTAAGTGAAATAAATAAGATTTAAAAAAAGACAAATACTTCATGATTTCACTTGTACATAGGATCTAAAAAAAACCAAACTCATAGAAACAGAGTAGACTGGTAGTTTCCAGGGGCCAAGGGGTGAGGGAAATGGGAAGATGTGGCCAAAGGGTACAAACTTGCAGTTATAAAATTAATAAGGTCTGAGGCACCTTGGCGGCACAGTTGGTTAAGATTCTGCCTCTTGGTTTTAGCTCAGATTGTAATCTTCTGGTTGTGAGATCAAGCCTTGTATCAGGCTCCATGCTCAGCAAGGAATCTGCTTAAGACTCTCTCTCCTTCTCCCTCTACCCCCAACCCCGTACTCTCTCTGTCAAATAAATGAGGAAACCTTTTCAAAAAAGTAGTTAAGTTCTAGGGATCAAATGTCCAACATGGTGACAACAGTTAATAATGCTGTGTTATATATGTGAAAGTTGCTAAGAAAGTAAATCTTAAATATTTTTGCCACACACACACGCAAGTAATTATGTGAAGTGAAGGGATGTGTTAACATCTTATTGTAGTAATCATTTCACAACATATACCTGTAGCAAATCACGTTGTAAGCCTTAAACTTACATAGTGTTGGGGATCCCTGGGTGGCGCAGCGGTTTAACGCCTGCCTTTGGCCCAGGGCGCGATCCTGGAGACCCGGGATCGAATCCCACGTTGGGCTCCCGGCGCATGGAGCCTGCTTCTCCCTCTGCCTATGTCTCTGCCTCTCTCTTTCTCTCTCTGTGACTATCATAAATAAAAAAAAAAAAAAACTTACATAGTGTTATACATCAATTATACTTCAATAAAGCTGGTGAAAAATACTTTGAAAAATAATAGGCAAAGCTTTAAAAAAGAGAGAGAGAGAAAATAGACACAATTAAAAACTACAGCAAAAGCAAAAATTTGACCAGGAAAAGAAATAGCATGGTACTCTACATGGCTCTGTGTTGAACAACATTTTAATCATTACTGAGAGAAACAAAATGTGTCACTACAAAAAAAAAAAAAATCAATGAAACACAAAAGAAAGTCATGGAGGCAATAAAAAAATTTATAAGACATACATAAAACAAATAACAAACGCAAAAGTAAGTGCTAAATAAACAGAATTTGCCTATAGGCGTCTTTAAAAGACTCACATTAGATCTAAGGACATAAGTAGGTTGAAAGTGAAATGATAGAAAAATATATTCTATAGAAATAGTAACCCGAAGGGAGCAGGAGTGGCTATCAGACAAATAGACTTGAAGTCAAAAACTGTCACAAGAGACAAAGAAGACCACAAGACAATGAAAAAAGGGTCAATTCACCAAGAAGAAATAACAATTATAAAAATACATGTGTCAAACATTGGAGCCCCTAGATATTTGAAGCAAACACTGACAGAAAGAGCTAAGAACAGTAGAAGACTTCAATATCCCACTCTGAATAATGGAAGTAACAATCAGATACAAGATTAATAAGAAGACGAGGACCTGAACACTATAGACCAGTTGGGCCTAACAGATAGATACAGAGCGCTCTCCCAGCAACAGCACAGCACACATTCTTCTCAAGTGCACAAGGGACATTCTCAGGATAGACCATACGTTAGGCCACAAAACAAGTCTTAATACATTTTACAGACTGAAATCGTAAAAATATCTTTTCTGATCACAATGGAATGAAACTAGGAATCAACAGCAGAGGGATAACTGGAAAGTCCACAAATATGTGGAAGTCAAACAACATACTCTTTAGCAACCAATAGGGCAAAGAATAAATCACAAAGGAAGTTAGAAAATATCTTCAGACAAATAAAAATGAAAAGACATCATATCAAAACTCATGGGATATAACAAAAGCAGTCTGAAGATAGTGATCTATAGCCATAAACACATTTTAAAATAAGAAACATCTCAAATCAACTCAACACCTTAATGAACTAGGGAAAGAACGAACTAATCGCAAAAGCTAGCAAAGGAAGGAAATAATAAAGATTATAGCAAATATAAGTAAAATAGAGAAGAGGAAAATAATAGAGAAGATCAACAAAACCAATGGTGCACTCTTTGAAAAAAAAAATCAAAATTTAAAGACCTTTAGCTAGACTAACTAAAAAAAAAGAAGACTCAAAGAACTAAAGTCAGAAATGGAAAAGGAGACATTACAGCTGATTTTAGGGAAATAAAAAGTAACATCTGTACACCAACAAATCGAATGACCTACATGAAATGTTCAAATTCCTAGAAATACACAATCTACCAAAGACTGAATCATGAAGAAAGAGAAAATCTGAATAGACCAATAACTAGTAGGGAGATTGAATCAGTAATCAAAATCTTCTCAACAAAGAAAAGTCCAGGATCACACGGTGGATTTTGACAAACACTTAAAGAAGAATTAAAACAAAGGCTTCTCAAACTCATCCAAAAACACAGAAGAGGAGGAAGCACTTCCTAACTCATTCTATGAGGCCAACATTACCTTGAAAAAGCCACTACAAGCAAAAAAAACCACAAAAAACAGAAAACTACAAATATCAGGGCCCCTGGGTGGCTCAGTGGTTGAGCATCTGCCTTTGGCTCAGGGTGTGACCCTGGGGTCCTGGGAACAAGTTTTGCATCAGGCTCCCCGTGAGGGGTCTGCTTCTCCCTCTGCCTATGTCCCTGCCTCTCTTTCTGTGTCTCTCATGAATAAATAAATAAAATCTTAAAAAAAAAAACCCTACAAATATCCTATACAAATACTGAAGCAAAAATCACCAACAAAATAGTATCAAACAGAATTCAAAACCATATTAAAAGGATTATGCATTATAATCAGGTGTGATTTATTCCTGGAATACAAGGATGTTTCAGTATATGAAAATCAAAGTAATATACTATGACAACAGAATGAAGGGGGGAAAAATCCACATCATTAGCTCAATTGATGTATAAAAAGCATTTGACAAAATTCAACATCCTTTCATGATTAAAAAAACATTAAAAAAAACTAGGAAGAGAAGAAAACTACCTCCACATAATGAAGGCCATATATGAAAAACCTACAGCTAACATACTCAATGGTGAAGCTTTTCCTCTACGATCAGGAACAAAACAAGAGCTTGTTTCTATCGTATCTGTTTCACATAGTACTAGAAGTCCTAGCCACAGCCATGGGGCAAGAAAAAAGAAATAAAAAAAGCATCCAAATTTGAAAGGAAGACGTAAAATGATCTCTGTCCACAAACAGCATAATCTTATACGTAGAAAAACCTAAAGTTTCCATTTAAAAAAAAAAACGCTGGCAGAATTAATAAATTCAGCAATGTTGCAGGATACAAAATCAACACAAAAATCAGTTTTGGGGCACCTGGGTGGCTCAGCGGTTGAGCACCTGCCTTCGGCTCAGGGTGTGATCCTGGGATCCTGGGATCCTGGGATCGAGTCCTGCATCGGGCTCCCTGCATGGAGCCTGCTTCTCCCTCTGCCTGTGTCCCTGCAGGAAGACTGATCCTGGGTCTCCAGGATCACACCCTGGGCCAAAGGCAGGGGCTAAACCGTTGAGCCACCCAGGGATCCCAACATCACTACTTTAAATGCATATCAAAACCACAATGAGGGCATCTGAGTGGCTCAGTTGGTTGAGTGTCTGCCTTCTGCTCAGGTCATGATCCCAGGGTCCTGGAATCAAGTCCCACATCGGGCTCCCTGCCCCTCCCCCTGCTTGTGCTCTCTCTCTGTCAAAAATAAATTAAAAAAAAAAAAAACAATGACAAGATACAACTTCAGGTCCAGTGAGATGGCTATTATCCAAAAATAGAAAATAATAAGTGTTGGTAAGAATGTGGAGAAATTGGAATGCTTGTGCATTGCTGGTGGGGATGTAAAATAGCACAGCCACTGTGGAAAACTGTACAGCAATTCCCAGAGAAAACTAAACATAAAATCACCATATGCTCCGGCAATTCCT
This sequence comes from Vulpes vulpes, assembly GCF_048418805.1. Lineage (NCBI taxonomy): Eukaryota > Metazoa > Chordata > Mammalia > Carnivora > Canidae > Vulpes > Vulpes vulpes. The sequence continues at coordinate 3,330,197 of NC_132780.1, forward strand.
TTTCTGCATATATACCCAGGAGAAGTGAAAGCAGGGACTAAGAGATATTTGTATTTCCTATCAGCAGCATTAATCACAACAGCCAAAAGGTGGAAAGAGTACAAGTGTCCACTGACAAAGGAACAGACGACTAAAATGTGATACATATGCAGAATGGAATATGATTCTGCCTTAAAAAGGGAGGAAATTCTGACACGGGCTTCAACACGGAAGAGCCTTGAGGACATCACACTAAGTGAAATAAGACAGTCACAAAAGGACAACTATTGTTGAGGGGTCTGGGGTAATCAAATGCCTAGAGACAGATCGTGGGACGGTGGTTGTCAGGGGCTGGGAGGGCAGGGAGTGCAGAGTTAGTGTTTAATGGGTATAGAGTTTCAGTCAAGAGATGAAAACCTTTTGGAGATGGTGGTGTGAAAATCAGTAAGGGGAAATCTCTCTAAAATGGAGCATGGGGCAGGGGGCAGCCTGGGTGGGTCAGTAGTTTAGCGCCTGCCCTCAGCCCAGGGCCTATCCTGGGGTCCCAGGATCGAGTCCCACGTCGGGCTCCCTGCATGGAGCCTGCTTCTCCCTCTGCCTGTGTCTCTGCCTCTCTCTCTCTCTCTCTGTCTCTCATGAATAAATAAATAAAATCTTAAAAAAAAAAAAAGAGGAGCAGGGGGGTGGTTACAATGGGGAGCCTTACATTCAACATCAATTATAGGAAGAATTGTCCGTTATGGACCCCAACAGAAAACCTCAACAAGAAAGAATTACCAGTCACAGGCCCCATCACAAAAAGATGTCCACTGCATCTCCTATAAGAAATCAACCCCCTGCAACTCAGCCAATGAGAAACCACCATCACCCTGGACTCACGTTTTTCTCCAAATGGGCTTTTGTTCAAAACAACCCCTCCCAACTGCCTCCTTCTTCTCCGTAAAATAAGATCCCTCTCCATTGTTGGACTTGCCAATCGTTTTGCCAGAGCTTGTTGGTCCCAAATTGAGATTCTCTGTTATTCCCAAATAAACTCATCTTTAAAAAGGTTTTAATTATTTGTTTATTCATGAGAGACACAGAGAGAGGCAGAGACATAGGCAGAGGGAGAAGCAGGCTCTCTGCGGGGAGCCCGATGTGGGACTCGATTCCAGGACCCCGGGATCACACGCTGACCCAAAGGCACATTCTCAACCACTAAGCCACCCAGGAGCCCCCCAAATAAAGCCATTTGTGCCGGTAAGATAACTAATGCTTTTATTGTTAAGGTTAACAGCAATGTGAGAGTACTTAAGGCCACTGAATTATACATTTAAAAATGGTCAATCTGGTAACTTTTATGCTATGTATCTTTTACCACAATTTTTTAAAAAGAGCAAAAGAACTGGAAAAGCTATTTTTAACTTTTAGAATCAACCTGTAGACAAAACAAAAAGACTTCGCCGCGGCTGCAGATCAGAATATCAATAAGATGTAGAAATGCAAGTACAGATAATAGAAGCTGAGAATGTACAAAAAAAGATGTGAGCTTACAGGAGGGTAGAGATGTTAATATCTTCATTTTTCAAGCTGAGAGTGAAGAGACACCATCTGTCCTTGATGGAATAAGAAATAGAAAGTGTAAGTATATTGCTTAAGGATACAACAATTACCAACTTTAGAACTAAAACTAGTAATATGTGTACAAAGAAACTAAGAGGGAAGGAACACAGGGGTTCTGGAAATGTGTTAAATCCCTATCTACCACGGGACGAGATCATTTGAAAATGCCTGAACTATATAAATTAAGAAATAATAACATAGGTAGGTTATTTAAATAGATGGCCTTTTAAAAAAGATTTTATTATGTGATGGGACGCCTGGGTGGCTCAGTGGTTGAGCATCTGCCTTTGGCTCAGGGTGTGGTCCCGGGGTCCTGGGATCGAGTCCCGCATCAGGCTCCCTGCATGGAGCCTGCTTCTCCCTCTGCCTGTGTCTCTGCCTCTGTCTGTGTGTCTCTCATGAATAAATAAATCTTAAAAAAAAAAAGATTTTATTATTTGAGAGACAAAGAGAGAGAGAGAGAGAGAGAGAGCACAAGTAGGGGGGAGCAGCAGAGGGAGAGGGAGAAGCAGACTCCTCACTGAGCAGGGAGCCTGACATGGGGCTCGATCCCAGGACCCCGGCCGGGATCATGACCTGAGCGGAAGGCTGATGCTTAGCCCACTGAGCCACCCAGATGCCCCTCGGCGGGGGGGGGGGGGGGGGGGGGGAGCCCTTTAACTCACGTCCCAATCCTGCCTTTGCCTTCTGCCCACTGTTTACACAGCCTCAATGGCTCTCTTGTCGTTCCTTCCACATGTCAGGCATGCTCCCGTTTGGGGGCCCTTGCCTTCCAGTTCCCTCTGCCTGGAATATGCTTCCCTGTAGCTTCATGGTTCTCTCTCCTCCTTTAGGTCTCTACTCAAAAGTCACCATCTCAGGGCGCCTGTGTGGCTCAGTCAAGCATCTGTCCCTTGCTTCCAGCTCAGATCCTGATCCCAGGGTCCTGACCTCAGGGTCATGAGTTCGAGCCCTATGGAATCTGCTTGAGACTCTCCCTCTCCTCCGCTGCCGCCACTTGCATGTGCACGTGCTCTCTCCATAAATAAAATCTTTATTTTTTTTAACGATTTTATTTATTTATTCATGAGAGAGACACACACACACACGGAGAGAGAGAGACTGGCAGAGACACAGGCAGAGGGAGAAGCAGGCTCTGTGCAGTGAGCCTGATGTGAGACTTGATCCCAGGACCATGGGATCACGTCCTGAGCTGAAGGCAGATGCCCAACCACTGAGCCACCCAGGCGCCCCTAATAAATAAAATCTTTTTTATATTGTAAATAAATATATAAATATATTATTTATTTTATTATTATTTATTATTTTATTTATTTATTTTATATTTTATTATTTATTTTATTATTTATTATTTTAAATAAATAAATATATTTATTATATTATATTTTATATTGATTTATATTGTATATAAATCTTTTTTATAAATTAATCTTATTTATATATTTATAAATATTATATTTATATATTATAAAAATATTTTTTTATATAATCTTTAAAGAAAAAAAGTCCCCCTCTCAGTGAAGCCTTCCTTGACACACCATTCCCTAGTCCCACTTACCTGCTTTAGGTTTTCTCCAAACCGTTTCAATTATCATCTAATGTGTGGTGTCTTTTATTTATTTACATATTTATTCTGTACCCCTGCCCAGGACCTTGTAAGGAGGGCTGGTGACGCTCGCCCGTCCCTATTCTTCTCTGTACGTACTGGTGCTTAGAGCAGGGCCGTGGCACACAGGAAGCAGAAACTCAGTAAACAGTTATTAAAAAAATAAATGAACGTACTACTAGAAAGTACACCTCGGGAGCCACGCTAGAGGCCAAAGCGCTTACCTTTGAGGATCTGAGACTGGGTTGTGTAGGAGTGGACCAGAAATAGCTGCCTCTCCTTATATACCATTGACTTTAAAAAATGATATAAATGTATTATTTGATCAAGGTTTAAAGAAACTATTATTACATCAAAACAACAGAAAAATGTTTCAGGGCATCGAGAAAGAAAAAAAAATAAGAATACTAAAAACGCCGAATGTGGGTGAAAACACCAAAACTTTACCGACAAATTCATTCCTTAAATGTACTCATTATTTTAAAAGGATAAAAATAAATAGAGCACCTGAAGGAACCTGAGAGGAAATAACAATGAAAATATAAAAAAGAGGTAGAAATAAATATAAAAATAGGGGCATCTGGGTGGCTCAGTTAGGCATCTGCCTTTGGCTCAGGTTGTGTGTCCGGGGTGGGGTCCTATGATAGAGCCCGGGCATCAGGCTCCCTGCTCAGCGGGGAGGCTGCTTCCTCCTCTCCCTCTGCACCCACCCCCATCCCGGCGTGTGCTTGCGCTCTCACTCAAGGAAATTAAATCTTTTTTTTTTTTTAAAAGATATAAAGATAAAAATAGAATGTAATCAATTATAAAAGAATACTGATGAACTGAGTTCTTCGGAGAACAACAGCAAAATATAAAAATGGCGAGAAAGCATAATTAGGAAAAATAATAATGCAAATAAATGAATCAACAATTCCTAAAAATAGACAGAACCAGATGTGATTGCTGTACATTTTTACAATGTGACACCCCGAGCATGCTGAAAGAATGGTTCTCCAGAAGTTATCTTGGGAAGAAACAGAAAACCTGAACGAGCTGATGACCCCCAGAGAAAAATGAAAAGCTGTCACAGTGATACAATTCCAAGAGGGGTCCCACTCAGATGGAGAGTCCTCTCATCTCCCCACAAAAGTCACAGAACTCCAGGAAGGAGTGATCACGGGAGTCTGTGGTTCATTTTTTTTTTTTTAACTTTAAATATCTGCTCCGTTGGGAATGCATTTTAGATTTAAGGAAGGTGCCAATGCCTGTCTGCCGATGCTGGTCCGCTCACTTCCTCACGGGTGGGTGCCACGCGGGCCCAGCTGGGGCTGCGTCCTCTGAGCCCGGGGAGCCAGCGGAACCTCGTGAGCCTTTACACCCCCCATCTCCCAGATGGCCTACAAGGGGTCTCCACCGTGACACCCTCAAAACTCCAGACTCGCATTTTTACAATCTCCCCCCCTTAATTCTTTTAAGATTTTTACTTTAAAGATTTATTTACTTTAGGGAGACAGAGAGAGAGTGCCCGTGGGTGGGCACAGTGGGGAGGGACAGGGAGACAGAGTCCCAGACTCCAAGATCACCACCTGAGCCAAATCCAAGAGTCCCTGGCAGAAGCCACTGGGCCATCCAGGTGCCTCTAAAGATCTTTAATCTCTACACCCAACCTGCTGGGGCTGGACCTCAGAGGGTCGCTCCACCGGGGGGCCAGCCGGGTGCTCTCTCTCTCCCCCTAACTCTTGCCTGTTTGCATCTTAGGGAAAAGGCCTTCATTCGCGTGTAAATTCAACATCTCTAACCAACAGTCTCACTCGAAAGACGCGGGTTCTCTCTGAGCAAGAACTGAGATTTTTTCCGTGCTAATGAGGTTCACCACAGCAGTAGCCACAACGGCCCAAAGTGGAAAAACCCCAACGGTCCACTTAGTTTGCATGAACCAAAGGTGGCGCAGGCCCATGGCATTTGCTTTTTCAGCCCTAAGAAGGAATTTCTAGCACATGCTACCAATGGATGAGCCTCCAACACGGGATGCTAAGCGGAAGGAAAGGACCTAAATAATGCAGGACCCCACTTACACCAAGTAGTCAAAATCCTAAGAAGTAGAAACTGAGGCCTCGTTGCATTGAACGGGTGTAGTTGCAGATCTGGTGAAGAGAGCCCTAGAGGTGGGCTGCAGGACACTGTTCACTGAACCACACGCTTAAAAATGGTTGAAATGCTAAATTTTATATTTTGCCTCAAGAGAAAAACAAAACCGCAGGTGGATAACCTGCAGGAGTCGGGGTTAGAGGCCGAGCCCTGCACAGCGGCCCCCTCCGCACACTATGCCCCACCCACGGGGCGCAGCTGCTCCTACGAGGTCCTCCGACAGGCCCGAGCAACCGTGGGGTGGGGGTGGGGGTGGGGGGCTGTGTGGCTGCTGAGGGTGTGAGCTGGGGCGGAGGCGCTGGGGGCCCGCGGTGCTGGGGCAGGGGGCGCGGGGCCTCCCTGGGGATCGGGTCCGTAGGGCGGGGAGGTCCGTGGGGACCGGGGTCCGTGGGGGGGGGAGGGCGTGGGGCCTGTAGGGCGGGGGCATCCGTGGGGTCGGTGGGGCGGGGGCGCTCGTGGGTATTGGGGTCTGTAGGGCGGGTGCGCCCGTGGGTATTGGGGTCTGTAGGACGGGGGCGTCCCTGGGTATTGGGGTCTGTAGGGCGGGGGCATCCGTGGGTATTGGGGTTTAGGGCGGGGGCGTCCGTGGGTATTGGGGTCTGTAGGACGGGGGCGTCCCTGGGTATTGGGGTCTGTAGGGCGGGGGCATCCGTGGGTATTGGGGTCTAGGGCGGGGCGCCCGTGGGTATTGGGGTCTGTAGGGCGGGTGCGCCCGTGGGTATTGGGGTCTGTAGGACGGGGGCGTCCCTGGGTATTGGGGTCTGTACGGCGGGGGCGTCCGTGGGTATTGGGGTCTGTAGGGCGGGGGCGTCCGTGGGTATTGGGGTCTGTACGGCGGGGGCGTCCGTGGGTATTGGGGTCTGTAGGGCGGGGGCGTCCGTGGGTATTGGGGTCTGTAGGACGGGGGCGTCCCTGGGTATTGGGGTCTGTAGGGCGGGGGCGTCCGTGGGTATTGGGGTCTGTACGGCGGGGGCGTCCGTGGGTATTGGGGTCTGTACGGCGGGGGCGTCCCTGGGTATTGGGGTCTGTACGGCGGGGGCGTCCGTGGGTATTGGGGTCTGTAGGGCGGGGGCGTCCGTGGGTATTGGGGTCTGTACGGCGGGGGCGTCCGTGGGTATTGGGGTCTGTAGGGCGGGGGCGTCCGTGGGTATTGGGGTCTGTAGGACGGGGGCGTCCCTGGGTATTGGGGTCTGTAGGGCGGGGGCGTCCCTGGGTATTGGGGTCTGTAGGGCGGGGGCATCCGTGGGTATTGGGGTCTGTAGGGCGGGTGCGCCCGTGGGTATTGGGGTCTGTAGGACGGGGGCGTCCCTGGGTATTGGGGTCTGTACGGCGGGGGCGTCCGTGGGTATTGGGGTCTGTAGGGCGGGGGCGTCCGTGGGTATTGGGGTCTGTACGGCGGGGGCGTCCGTGGGTATTGGGGTCTGTAGGGCGGGGGCGTCCGTGGGTATTGGGGTCTGTAGGACGGGGGCGTCCCTGGGTATTGGGGTCTGTAGGGCGGGGGCGTCCGTGGGTATTGGGGTCTGTACGGCGGGGGCGTCCGTGGGTATTGGGGTCTGTAGGGCGGGGGCGTCCGTGGGTATTGGGGTCTGTACAGCGGGGGCGTCCCTGGGTATTGGGGTCCGTAGGGCGGGGGCGCCCGTGGGTATTGGGGTCTAGGGCGGGGGCGTCCCTGGGTATTGGGGTCTGTACAGCGGGGGCGTCCGTGGGTATTGGGGTCCGTAGGGCGGGGGCGCCCGTGGGTATTGGGGTCTAGGGCGGGGGCGCCCGTGGGTATTGGGGTCTGTACAGCGGGGGCGCCCGTGGGTATTGGGGTCCGTAGGGCGGGGGCGCCCGTGGGTATTGGGGTCCGTAGGGCGGGGGCGCCCGTGGGTATTGGGGTCTGTACAGCGGGGGCGCCCGTGGGTATTGGGGTCCGTAGGGCGGGGGCGCCCGTGGGTATTGGGGTCTAGGGCGGGGGCGCCCGTGGGTATTGGGGTCTGTACAGCGGGGGCGCCCGTGGGTATTGGGGTCCGTAGGGCGGGGGCGCCCGTGGGTATTGGGGTCTGTACAGCGGGGGCGCCCGTGGGTATTGGGGTCCGTAGGGCGGGGGCGTCCGCGGGGACCGGGGTCGGTGGGGCGGGGGGTCCGCGGGGTCCGTGGGGCGGGGGCGCTGTCTGGAACTACACAGGAGCCCCGGGGATGCCGCGGGGGGGGTCCCCGAAGCCCCGAGCCGTCCGGAGCCCACAGCTGAGGTCCCCGCCCCCGCCCCCCGCGGCCTCCCGGGCAGGCGGAGGTAACGCGAGCGAGCACGCAGCGCCCCCGCGGCCCCCTCGTCTGCCCGTCTGCCGCCGACCGTCGTCCCGCGGGGCAAGAGCAGCAGGCCCGGGGGCGCGCGGGGGAGCAGGCGGGGCTCGAGCCGCCCCGCCCCGGGAGCCCCCCGCCCCCGCCTGCGATCGCGCCCTCGGGCCTCTCCCGGCGCCCTGGCGGCGGCGCGCGCGGCTCGGGGCTCGATTGGTGCTGCCTGGGCGCGGCGGGCGCCTGCGCAGTGGACCGGCCGTGCGCGCGCCGAGGCTGCGGGGCCCGCGGAGCGTGGTGGCGGCTGCTCGCCCCGGACGGCCGCGCCATGGCGGAGGAGGAGCTGGAGGCGCTGAGGAAGCAGAGGCTGGCGGAGCTGCAGGCGAAGCACGGGGTGAGCGCGCCCGCCGCCCGGGGTGGAGCTCGGGCCCTCCGGGCGCGGGGGCGTTGGGGAGGCCGGGCCGACCGCATGCGGCCTCCCCGGGCCGCCCTGGCTCTCGGCCTCCCGGCGCCGACTCCCTTCCACCCGGGCCGTCTGCGGGCTGCGGGGGCCCTGGCCGGGCGCGAGCGGGGCGCGGCGGGGGCCGGGGAGCATCCTCGCTGACGGGGCGGAGGGTGCGGGGAGGAGCCTCCTCCCGGGGGAGAAGCGCCGGGGCGGGTGACGGCGGGGGGCGGGGCTGGGGAGGGGGCGGGGCCTCCGCCGGGGGGGGGGGGGGTCTGTAGCGGGGCTGGGGGGGGGAGGGGGCGCGTCCCGGGCGCTGCAGCAGGACGGGACCGGCGGCCCCGCGAGCCCGGGCTCCGCAGCACAGGGGACCCCCCCCCCGCCAGGCTGCTGCTAGATCGCGGGGTCCGACGCTTACCGAGACGCGGTAGTGAGTCGAAACCGTTCCCGCGGATTGCGGGGAGGCCCAGCTTTTCACGATATCTTGAAAATTTGATCTCGGCCCTTGCGGGAGCCTAGAAAGTGTCAGAAACAAGAAAGTGGTTCCTAGTTGTTGTTGTTGTTGTTGTTTTTCTTCTAAGTGAGATTCCTCGACTAAAAGATGTGTCTCTCCCCCTCCCCAGGATCCTGGTGATGCAGCCCAGCAGGAAGCAAAGCACAGGTAGGGGCTGCAGCTGTGAACTTTTTGAAGGGTGGTTTGCCCTTTTTTTTTTTTTTTTTAGTTATTTTGATAGGCATAGGAGTTTTGCAGGTTTTTCTGCGGTAGAGGTTTTTTATCGTCGTCGCCCCCCCCCCCCCATGATCAGGGTGTTTCCATGATTTGTTAATTAAAGAAACATGCATGTAAGGAACTCCGCATGCTCACCTTGTACTGCAATTGCTGATTGATGTTTGCTTCTCTGCTGCACTGTGATTAACCTTAAAATGAGTCTGATAATAGGACTGCCCCACAGGGCTGCGGGGAGGATTACACGGGCACCGGGCACCGCGCCTCACATTTATGCTCTACAGGCACTGACTGTTACCTTGTTCTTACTGCTCTTTTATTCCCGACACACGGCAGGGCAGCTCATGCATAGCAGACTTTTTGTGTGAAGACCCAGTTATCTGGATTTTTTTCTTCTTTCTAATTGTAATTTTTAAAAATAACATGTAAAATTTTCATGACAATTTTTCCCCTTTTTTTATAACAATTTTTAAGCAATATTTATTTATTCGTGAGATAGGCAGAGACACAGGCAGAGGGAGAAGCAGGCTCCATTCAGGGAGCCCGAAGCGGGACTCGATCCCAGGTCTTTAGGATCACACCCTGGGCTGAAGGCGGCGCTAAACCGCTGAGCCACCTGGGCTGCCCTTATAACAGTTTTTAACTTAAATAACTTTGTTATTTATATTCTCATTATTTAACAAATCTTTAGAACTTTTTCATCTTGCAGAACCTAAACTCTGTGAAACTCTGTACTTACTTAGGGAACACTACCACATGTTCCCCTCTTTCCATCGTGCTGCCATTTAACTCATTCATTCAGCAACAATATATATATTTTATATTTAAAGATGTATTTATTTATTTTAGAGGCTGAGTGCACATGTGAGTGAGGGGAGGGGCAGAGGGAGGGAGAGAGGGCCTGAGCAGATTCTCCTCTGGGCTCTGAGCCTAAGGCGGGGCTCAAGAAACCATGACCTGGAGACCAGGACCAGAGAGCCAGGACCAAGAGGCGGATGCTCAGCCACTGAGCCGCTGACGCGCCCCCCATTCAGCAGATATTCATCGAGCACTAGGTCTGGGGCAAGCACTGTGCTGGATCTACAGAAATGGGCAAGGCAAAGAAGGTTCCATCCTTACATGGCTTGTTAGTGGTGCTAAGAAAATGCAACTACTACATGAATTTCATTGATTCTAAGGCGTACATTTTTTCGCATTTTAACACAGATTGGGATATGTCTCCTATGCATCACTCTTGTCCTGGATTCTTCCAGAGAAGATTTATTTTTGTTTCTGCCATCATCACTTGGGTACATTTCTAACCTGAGACCTTTTAAAGTTAAATTCTGTGCCTGAGATTCCACTTCCCCTCAAGCAGCCTAAATTGAGACAGCAAACCTGTAAGACTAAAGCTTGAAGTTCAAACTCTTAAGAGGAACTTTTTTCTTCCACTCAGGGCTGAGGCCGACACCTCCGTCCTTCCTTGCTGTCCCTTTCTGAGCTGCTGGCATATTTTTTGTTGTACTGTGGACGTTACTCTGATGCCCCAGCTTTGAGTGAGGGTCTCCTGCTAGACTCACCTGGGGTGTTTTTTATTTTTGTTTTGTTCTTAGGTAGCTAAAACTATGGTGCATCTTACAACCGATGGCATCTTAGATTCAGTAAAATACAGTAACGGCTGTTCGTAGCAGGGTTGAAGTACTCAGGAGCAATAAGGAAATGGCCTGTGGAAATGGGCTGTAAGCCCTGTCCCTAGACCTTTTCAGGAGGGGGTGGTTAGGTGGTACAGCCAGCCCCAGCTCCTCTTCTGATTCGGCCAGGGGATCTGCTTTTGTCTGTGTTGTGTATTAAGTTCCCTAAAGGACTTCATTTGGGGGGAAAGTTTTTTTGCTGCTTAAATAAAAGTCTGAAAACCACTGTCCTATGAATCTGAACTAGTTCCCGCTTGAATAGGTAGAAAGATGCAAGGATAGTTGCAGGGTTTTAATTTCACTCTCTGCCCACTTGAAACGTGGAACCGAGAGTCCGAAACCTTGGGCTCAGCCTGAATGGCTCAGCTCGCTAAGCGTCCAGCTTTTGGTTTTGGCTCAGGTCATGATCTCATGGGTTGTGAGATGAAGTCCCACGCTGGGCTCTGCGCTCACCAAGTCTGAAGATTCTCTTCTCTTCCTCTGCCCCTCACCGCACTTGGGCACGTGTTGTCATCGGCTCTCTCAAATAAATAAATCTTGAGAAGAAAAGAAACATAGGGCCTGGTTCTAGCTTGGCCGTGATTACCTGTGTCCCTGTTACAGCTTCCCTAGGTCTCAGCTTCTTCAGGTCTAAAAGTACCACACAGATTAATCCTTTGGTCCTTTAATTGCCTGGAATCTCACTACAAATTTCTCGGACGTCTCACACACTGTGTACTGAATAAATGTTGGTAATGGTGGTTGAACTAAAACTGCCCCTGGACGGTGAAGATGTAGGTCTAGTCTACACCCACCCACATAAAATGAAGCTGGCTTTTGAGGGCAGAGGTGGACTCTTCTTGCTGAATATGGTGCTGCCACCCGCACAGTGCCCGCTGTCGCGCAGTCCGTGCACACGGCAGGCTTCCTTCCGTCTCGGGAAACATGGGGAGAAGTTTTGTTTTCGTATGTCCGGTAGGAATGCTGACAGCATAGTTCTAATTTTGCTGACCTGTTTTTGTTGTAGGGAAGCAGAGATGAGGAACAGTATCTTAGCCCAAGTCCTGGATCAGTCGGCCCGGGCCCGTTGTAAGCATCTTGTTTCCTTTAAGTTGTTTATATAACATTGACTTGAGTCAGTTGAATAGGCAGTGATCTATGAAATCATGGCTAATTCTGGATTAAATATTGTTTAACCTAAAAACACGACGCAGATAATACTGCAGGAAATGTGAAGTTTATAAATCTAAAGAAATATATTTAAATCATTATCAACAATACCAGGTCAGTTCTCTCTTACCAAGGAGATGATCTCCAAGTGCACATTAGGTAAGATTTACAAGAAACAACTCTTAAATCGAGTCAGCCACAAAATGTTGCTGGCCGTTGATGTGGGGGATGGAGACTTGGGGGGGGTTATTGTCTGTTTCAGTGTACATTCATAACTTTTCATAATACCAAACCAATGAAGGAAAATGTAGTAAAACAAGCCAATCAGGACGAACTAGGAATTTTGTATTGTAGCCTGAAGCACATTGTAGAAGCATCATGAGGTGGATGATCACGATTCCGTATGTGTGGAATTAGAGAAACTGTGTTCCAGAGGGCAGTCGTTTAAAAAAAAAAAAAAAAAAATTAAAGAGCATCTGGTTTAGAATCTGAGGACCCAGGTTTAACCTTGGCTCTGGCATAGCTGAACCTCAGTTTCCCCTCTGTAAGAGGGGTAATAGTACCATCTGCCCACCGCGTCTGTGAAGTGCTTTGGAAATGTCACTGCATAGTTTTAAGTCCTGTAAGTGCATTTAGTTTTGACTCCTTCTTTCTCTTTTTAGTAAGTAACTTAGCACTTGTAAAGCCTGAAAAAACTAAAGCAGTAGAGAATTACCTCATACAGATGGCAAGATACGGACAACTCAGTGGGAAGGTAAGCCTGGCCTGCCTTGAGGCGGTTCTACCTCTTACCTAACTTTATCAAACATCTTTACAAGGTCAGCTTCATTTTCTGGTTACAGAAATTCCTGGTGACTATTTCAGTGAGGCACTTAGACAGGAGGGAATCGTTGTATCTGCCATAAATCCTAAAAGATAACTGATTGCCTTTCCTAAAACCCTCTGCTGCTTCCCTCCCTGGTGTTGTGAGTGATGGGCGTGTAACCAGGGACCGTTAGGGTCAGCATCCAATTGCTTCTGCACTGGAGGCAGGTTTGTCAGTGACACCGACTAACGTCCTGCCAACGATGGAAGTTAAGCTTGTTTTGCAAATGAGGAGGTGCTAAAATTTCTGGTTATTACGTGCGCTGCTGTGACGCCGTGATGCGCGTCTTCTGGTGAGCCTGACCTTCCTTCAAGATCCAGAGGAGCCCCACCTGCACCTGCTGCCTCCACAGCCTGCGGGAGTCATTCTGCCCTGAACCCCTTATGCTGAGCATGCACCGGAGACAAGACGACTGCTTCATCTTTTCTGAGTGACTTCTCCTGCACTTTCGCTTCTCCGGGGCAGACCCTCTGTTACGGGTCTGTGTGCCTGACCCTTAACAGCAGTTGGTGTAGGTGGTTGTCCGCTGGTGGTGATGGAGGTGTTCTTAAACGACGGGAACCTTGGACTCTCCTGAGAAAGCTAATGTCGATGGGTACTTACCTTTCCTCAAGTGAGCCTCGCAGAGCGAAATTCTTGTGGAACAAACTGCTAGTTAGACCCTCCCATCTTGCCTTTCCTTCCCTCTTGACCTCTTCCCCCACATCCCAGAATGATTAAAACCATTGTCTCCTGAGATAAACTCTTAGTACTGTTTTTCTTTCTGGTTATCCTAGGTATCAGAACAAGGTTTAATAGAAATCCTTGAAAAAGTAAGCCAACAAACAGAAAAGAAAACCACAGTTAAAGTAAGTGTCCCCAAATGCTCGTGGCAAAAGAAAAAGATTGGTGTTTTAAGTGTTAAGTGTTAAATACACACTATATCAAAACATGTTTCAGCCCATAGACATTTCCATTTTGTGAAAGTTTGGGGAGAAAGTGCTGAGGGGATCTGTCGTTCCCCCTCCCCCGTAGACCTGAAACATTAAGCTGATTTAAAGACCTGGTGTCTTGCTGTAGTAGGTAGAGCTTGTTGTTCTCAGAGTCTGAGTTACGCCTTATTAAACGTGTTATGACATTCACTTAATTTCCCTCCTCCAGTTCAACAGAAGAAAAGTCATGGACTCTGATGAAGAGGACGATTATTGAAATTTAAGATGTTTAGAGACTGGAACTTAATGGAACAGTTCTAAGACAGATAATACTGGGTAGAAGTGAAGATCTGATTGTTTACTTTGTTTATTGTCTAAATGCCTTTTAAAAAAAATAAACTTGTTATGCAAAATAAAATAACTCTTGGGCAGAGTTGTTTGTGTATCATAGCTGAATGAACAGAGATCTGCATTTTGAATTTTTTCTTTTCCTACCAAGTTCTAAAAAGTGTGGCAGCGTGAACCTCGTCCTTTGCAAGTGTGACCTTAGCCTTAGGAAGATGGCCTTCGCAGAAACTGAAGCGGCTTACTCTTCACTTAAGAAGAAAATAGCATCCAGTAATATTGTGGTAGTTAAAACCCATGGATTGAGAGGAATCAACTCTAATATCTAACATTTTTCCAAGGCCTAGGTTCTGAAACCAGGTAAACGATTTTTCTTCCTGAAGGTAGTATTTACATTCAACCTAATTCTAAGAAAATTCTTAGCTTTGGTTTCATTTATAATCTGCTTTTCAAAGGCACTGAGACCAAATGATGTGACAAGTATCCCCCGTGGCCCAGACAGCCCGTGTACCTAGAGTGATGCTTGCGTTGTAGGAGGTTACCAGGCTAACTGGGAGATACTGGTGGTGATACCTCAACAGTAACAAATGTGGGTGTAAGAGAAGTGCCTTCTAGGGATCAAGTCCAGATGAGACAGTTGAGCAGTTAAGACATTTTGGTAGAAATATTCTGAGTTCTTCACAGATAAAAGCTGCAGGTAACTTGTCATCTCTTCTGTTGGGCTCTCCACCCACTAGGTTTTAAAACTTGTGCAAGTAAATTGACCTGTCAGGTGAGCTGTTTGGTGTAACCTTCTAGAGGTTCCAGGCCAGGAGGAAGTCCGTAACATTCTGAGAGGTGAACAGGATTAGTAGCAGGAAAAGTGCTTTACAGTCCCCATCTGCTTTAGCTCACATACTGCTGATCTGTGTTTAAACTGTGTATTTGAGAGGTTACAGTTTTTTGAGGCTTGAAATTGGAACCGCGGCCAACGAAGAAAGTCAAGTGTTGGGAGCATCTAGCATTCCTGAATAAACAAATGAGTGGAATGGTTACGTCAAATTTTTTTAAAAGGGACAAAATCAGTCAAACGTAAGTTTCACTCGGGGATTTTAAAGAATCCCAGTTACAAGTGAACTTTGCTTTTGGTCTCATTTACATAAAAACCCTGGAGGGAGACTCAGCAAGTTGTGTTAACATGCTCCCTCCTACAGAATAACCACTGTCCTGACAGCAAATGCCTATATGAATGTGTTTAAATCGTCAAACCCGTCCTTGTCCTCCAGAGACACTTGAGAATGGAAAGATAGAAGCTCTAGAAGGCGGAAAAGGGGGGTGGAGTACGTTTCGGCCTTGGAAATGAGGAGTGGTTATTCTGAGCTTCCTAATTTGACAATACTTTGAATTCAAAACATTCTTACATAGAAATTTGGGCATTACCAATTTGAGTTGTCAAGTTTAAAGTGGGAAAGCAATTGGAGAAAAACATGTGTTTTTAAAAGAAATTGAGGTGGTCATTTCGGGTGGCTCACCCTTCTGATGACCACAGTAGCTCAAGCAGCAGCTTGTCCCCTAAAACTGTCTCATTCAAGGTATTTATGTCTCCAGGAGACCCTGGAAACTGCCAATTCGGATGACCCCGCCAAGCAGGCCTCAACCGCAGCTCTGACAGTGCAAGCATCAGCCCCATTAACTTCTCTTGACCCTGTTTCCTCCTTTGACAATTTTACCAATCGGGGCAATTGTTAGAATCAACTAGGAGTAGACCTAAAAGTTTTCAAGATTATATTGTACCACCCTAAAAACTCAGGTGATACCAAATGTGTGTATTTGCAACTTGGCTGTGTTGATAAACTGCACAGGATACAGTTTCCTAATTAGGGTGACCGTGAACCACAACTGGCCGATACAGGCAGTTTTGTTTTAAAACTGGTGAAAAGGAGGAAAAATGAATCAGGACAAAGGAGTCTGCAAAGCAACCGTGCTTATTTCTGTTTGAGCTAAAAAGCTGTATTACATTCATTTTTGTTCTGATTTAAAAGCCTTTGCGATTGCACCTACTAGATTGTCAGGCCTAAGCAGGGGAATGGATAAGGGTCTGCTCTGAATGATGCAGTTTACATACTTAAGGGACATCTAGTAACTGAAATACACACATCCATCCAGTGGGGGATGATCGTTCCATACGCCGAGTGCATGTTTGTAGCAGTTGTAGCAGACAGGCTGAGAAACGCCGCCGCCGCCCCCCCCCCCAATCTCCAGAGCAAGACATTAAAAAAGTGCACCATGACACGCTCAAGAATCATAAAGTTTACTGTTTCTTTCCCATCATTTGGCACATATCCAAGGCACATTAGAAAATTAGAAATCATAAATTACTTTGTAGAAAAATAATCAGCCCCTCCCTTCTATACATACACAAGTATTTCCAAGAACATGCACAAAACCATTTCCATATTACAAAGTTATTTGAAAAGGTAGGTACTCAGGACAAACCCATATCTGCGGCTGTAGACCAATTAGTAACATAAAAAAATAAGAGTATAATCTATAGAAATTTATAAAAAGGAATAAATGGCAATAAGTTCTAACTGAAAGTAACTCTGACCTGGTTTGTGCTGCAAGTTTTGAATCGGAATCAAAAGACTAAGAAAAGATGTGCCAAATCTCTCTAGTTCAGTAACCATCCATCAGGAGTGACATCTAAGGGAGGTTTTTAACGGACGGGGATGTCTCGAGAGACTGATACAGGTGCACGTGTGCAGTGATCAAATATCTGTACTTACTCTGTTGGAAGAAAAGTCACACGCAACTTTCCCCACATACATAGCGTAGTAGAGGTCATAAATGTCCTTTTCACTAAAATGAACATCACAATGGCATGTAGGCATCTTTGGGTTCAAGTGCTGCTTTGCAAAGGAACGTTTCCCAGGTCCTCTTGTCCGTTCCCCCGTGTCGCTTTGGCCCGGCCTCCACAACCATGGCACCTCAACTGCTTCCCCGCAGCTTACCCCAGAAGGAGGAATTCTTTCAGCCTGTGGTTTGCTCACTTGTCCACCTCACGGAGGTTAGCACCTTTCGTTAGGAGGAGGTCACAATCTGGTGACGAAACCTCGCCGGTAGCCAGGGAACCCTACGCTTCAGCAGAAACGTTCGCCTGCTCTCAGGGATCTGGACCCCACTGGAACTGGTGTGTGTTCCTTTCCCAGGGAACGCGTGAGCTTAGGAGAGGAAAGACATGGTGATCGTTTTCTTGGTTGCATTCTTTCCCTCGGCCACAGAAAAACTCAGGAACTTTCTGCTCTTCTTGCAAATCCAACAGAAAGCCCTTTTCTCGTTCTCAGCCATGTTCCCGCTGGGCCCCTCCTTGCCGAGGACCCACTTCTTGGCAGCCGATGTAACAACTGCTATCACCGTTAAGACTGGGAAGCGGTATCGGCCTCTGGGGATGTGCTTGGGTTGCCGGCGGAGCCTGGGCTCACGGATACGACTGGGTCCTCGACTGTGTGTCTGCGCAGCATCCGCCTGTTGGCAGGAACGCTTTGTTTCGGTCCAGGCCTCTCGGGCCGATTGCCGCCTCCTCTGTCAGCAGTCTCAGATCTGCTCTGGTCTGGCAGGTTGCTCTGTCTGCCTGTGACTGTTTGCCTCCCTGGCTGAAGAAACGGTACAATTCAAGCAGTTCATTTGCACTGCACTTTAAACAAGAAACCACACAAGCAAGAACAGTGCTCTTGGGTGCTTCCTGCCACCTAATGTGCCTGGTACTTTCTGGGCATAATTTTCAGCTGTGACATCCCCAGGGGGACAGTATGGCGTGTGCGTACGCCATGCGTCAGACACCACCTGTCTGCACATTTAATCTTTATGACTCATAACAAGTGTGCACTAATCGCTGCCCCCGTTTACAGCTGAGGACACGGGATCGGCAAATGGAAGCAACCTGCCTGACGTCCCCATAGCTCAAGAGAAAAGCACTCGGTGGAACCCGAGCAGATTTCAAAGTTTGCGGGTTTCCCACGCAGCAACACATCTGTTAGCAAAGTCATGAAAGGTCACAAAGCAGATTGAAATTAGTCGTGTTAACAAACATCGCTTTAGTCCTCTACAAGATTTCGGACTTCGGTATAGCTGCTTCAGCGAGCCTATGCCACAAAGGCTGTGAAGTCTGCTTCTCGTCAACCGTCATATATCACGAGGAGCAATAAGAAAAGTCCCATTTCTGAGAAGAGTCACCTAATAGTACAACAGAACGTAAAGCAAGCTTCTCTTTATCAGCGAGTGGGTAAACCATGCTGTAGGAGGACGGCCACACGCGGACGTGTCCACAGGAGCAGCTCTAGGCCACATCTGGAGAAGTGTCTGCCCACCTACATACGAACTCGGTTTCTTCCTGACATCAATGATTTTCACACTAGCGGCAGCTGAGCTATTTCGCCAGGTACACACACCGTGCCCCGCTGCCTCTCTCCACGCGTGCCCTTATTTCCCGTTTTCCCCTTCACTCTACGTTCTCAATAAAGGGAGTGTGTACTCTTGGCTGTCCCACTAATGAACTCACCTTAATTGTTAGCTCTCGCAAAGAAGGGAAGCATGATATGAGAAATGAGTGCACCGTGGATTTGTTTTGGAAAAAGCCAGGCTTTAAGAAATATGATGATGAGCCAGCGCTGAACAACTCACCTCATGCAGAGAGTCTTCAGTAAAATTAGGGACACTTCTATCTCTTGCCATAATCTCCCTTGAAGTCCTTCCCCTGAAACCCAAAACAAAGTAAAATCGGGGTCTGAAATAGTGGTGTGAAGCACCCGGCTGGCCACCAGGTGGCAGCATTTGGTGGCCGCAGACTTTTCTTTAACCCGACGGGGCGCACACGCGGCCTGCGTTGTAAGTAAAGTAGGATCAAAAGCACAGAAACCAGCTCAAATTTTATACTCACTTAAACTGACCACCTGAGGGGACAAAGTAAAACTGTCTGGTAAAAGGTTCATCTGGCAGCTCATACATTTTTGAGTTCCCTGTAGACAGAAAAGGACAAACCTTTGAAAACTTCCAAAGTAGTCTAAGAATTGGTTTAAAGTCATAGCATAGGTGCAACCTTCCAATTTTCTTAGTTTAACAAAATTTAGAAAATTAAGCACTGCTGTTTGCTTAAAGAAACGTATCAGTAGCGATTTATTACCACGTGAAGCCCCATGGAAAGGAAAGACACGTCTTATTAATACACACGGATATTCTCCAGCGACAGGCAGCTGTGGTCAGACAGCCTCAGGATTATCCAGAGACAGAAGTGGGTTTACTCACGTCACTGGACTACAAACAATATATTTTTTTAAGATTTTATGTATTTATTCATGAGAGACACACAGAGAAAGAGAGAAGCAGAGACACAGGCAGAAGGAGAAGCAGGCTCCACGCAGGGTCTCCAGGATCACGCCCTGGGCCGAAGGCGGCGCTAAACCGCTGAGCCACCCAGGCTGCCCGACAAACAATATCTTTTAAAAAATAAAAATAAAAAGTAATAGAGGGACACCTGGCTGGCTCGGTCAGTGGTACAGCACATGACTCCTGATCTCAGGCGTGTGAGTTTGAAACCCACTGCTTACAAAAGAAAAAAAAAATCTTAAAAAAAAAAATTAAAACAGGAGCACTTGGGCCACTCAGTGGTTGAGCATCTGCCTTTGGCTCAGGATGTGATCTTGGAGTCCCGAGATCGAGTCCTGCATCGGGCTCCCCGTGGGAGCCTGCTTCTCCCTCTGCCTGTGTCTCTGCCTCTCTTTGTGTGTCTCTCATGAATGATTAATAAAATCTTTAAAAAATAAATAGAGCATGGGCCCTATCTAGACTATAACAAAAAACTTCAGCCCTATCCATGTCTGCCAACTACTCTTCTAATTACCAATAATCTCTATACACCTGCAAATAAAATTTTAAAAATGAATGAACAAATGAATGAATGAATGAATGAAAAACCTTTAAAGTTAGCAGGAAATGCTTAGAATAAAGCCTGGATCTGGGCCACGCAGCATGCAGGACCTCCCAGAGACTGCTCCTCCTCTGCAGTTGGCAGGGAGGCCGAGTGGCCACCTCACTCCCTTGGGAGGCATGACCCCCAGCAACCAGAAAACCAGGAGCAAAATAAGCTGCTGAGCTAGGCAGTAACGGACGGCACTTCGGTGCCCGTCTCCCGCCCCGAGTCATGAGTATAATGACATTCTACGTTCACAATTCAATCAACACTCACAAATTTCCCAATAAGCCCACACTGAGAATCAGAATGTAACTTCGTACATTTTTTCCTGATCTTAACCGTCACGTACTCCTTCTGGTCTGTTTGGCACACGTCGTCCACGGACGCCACACAGCTCGGTACCACCTGAAGTAATTCCATTATTTTTGAGTTCTACAATTTGAAAGGGAGAAGGTTAACAGTAATATTTTTCACTCTTAGCAGGTTATTGCCTGGTTTTGACCTGTCAGTCTTGGTGCCCCTGGGCAGAACGGCAGAGGAAGCTGCAGCCACAGGGCCTCGAGGGGAGGAGCAGCCCTGCCCCGGGGGCCCGGGATAACGGGATCTCTTATCGCAGTTACCATGAGGTCACCAACCGCCCAGCACATAGTAAGTACTCAATAAAAAACACTCATCTATATCATCAGTAAAGAAAGTTGCTCAGGAAAGGTTTAAAATATTTCAATTCTGTGAAGAAATGTCACTGAATGGGGCGCCTGGGTTGGCTCAGTGGTTGAGCCTCTGCCTTTGGCTCAGGGTGTGATCCTGGAGTCCCGGGATCGAGTCCCAGGATCGAGTCCCACATCGGGCTCCCTGCATGGAGCCTGCTTCTCCCTCTGCCTAAGTTTCTGCCTCTCTCTCTGTGTCTCTGATGAATAAATAAATAAAATCTTTAAAAAAAAAAAAAGTCACTGAAAAATAGTGTGATGAGCCTATGAGTACGTTGGGTTTATGGGGACTTTTACATGACACCAGTGTCCTTTAACGGCCTACTAGCTGTGTATCCAGAGTCGAAAATGAAAACACTCAATGTGAAAATGGGGACAGGAGACAGCTCGCTTCTCCCAGGAGAGGAAGCTTCTCCTCACCAGTTCTCTGTGCAAACACCCACAGCGCTGGAAGGAGGGGGGAACTGGTCATCCAATCCCCTTACACGGAGAATAACTCAGGGAGTCTTAGAACCACCAACCAACCAAATTTCTCCATTGTGCTAAGACCCCAGGTGCCCAGTGCAGGGAGGGTGAGCCCAGAACGTGGCCTCAGCTTGCTGCTTCCCCGTGAGCACCTGATGGCTCGTCCCTGGGCCAACCAGAGCGCCCACACCTGCAGTGACAGGGGGTGGGGGGCACCTCTATGCACTCCTTCAAAGGCGAGCCCTGAAAGACTGGCTCCTGGCTCCCCGGGCAGGCCACCTCTGACCTAGGGACCAAGGACTGATATTTAGCCACAGTGACAGACTCCAAGCGCAGCGATTCGAAGGTCGGCATGGCTACATCGGATGTTGTTTAACCACAGGGAATCCCTGAAGCGCCCACTCACCTGTTCAGCACAATCGATGGCGGTGCACTGCCGCTTGTTCACCACCTGAACTGATGCCCCATGAAGCAGAAGCAGCTCCACCACGAAGACGTGCTTTTCTATCACCGCCTCGTGCAGCGCTGTGTTACCCTTATTGTTACAGACGTTGATGGAGGCCCCGTGCTAGAAGGAGAAACCGTGTAATCAAAAGGAATGCCAGAGGGGCGCCTGGGTGGCTCAGTCGGTTAAGCGTCCAACTCTTGATTTTGGCTCAGATCGTGATCTCAGGGTGGTGAGATCGAGCCCGGTGTCAGGCTCTGTGCTGGGCATGGAGCCTGCTCTAAATTCTCTGTGTCCTTCTCCCTCTGTTCCTTCCTCCCCACCCCCGGCTAGCACATGCTGCTCCCTCTCTCTCTCAAAACAAAAGCAAAAACAAAAACAAAAGGAATGCCAGACAACAATGAGGACCCCACTACTGACGAGTATCAGCAGCTCCAGGGCTGGGGGGCCCTTACCTGTAACAGCAATGCCGCTACTTCGTGGTAGCCGTTGGAACAGGCGTAAATGAGGGGTGTGTTTCCACTTATATCCTTTTTATTGGGTTTTGCTTTAGAATCCAATAGACACCTCACCACCTAGCCCAGAGAAGACAAATTTTCAACTTTAATTAAAGTTATAGAAGAAATTCTTTAACTTGACATCCTTACGACTTTCCCCTAAGTTTACTTGGGAGGCTCTTTAGACACGCCTGACTCAGGAGAACACAGCCAAGTGAAGCGGGGCGCAACAGACATTTGGTGAGGGTCTCCTCCACCAGGCAACGTGCTAGTGCAATTTTTTTGTCCATGTCATCATGTGACCTGCCCTCTGGAGGGCTGGAATTATTACTCTAGTTCTACAGATGGGATAACTGATGTTTGAAGTGCTATGCGAGCTGTTACAAGAGAGATGGAAGACCTGATTTGGTTCCTGTCTTTTATTTTTTAAGGAAGCACCACACCCAACATGGGGCTTGAACTCACAACCCTGAGATCAAGTGTCACATGATCTAACCAACTGAGCCAGCCAGGCACCCCTGGTTCTTGTGTTTTAAAAGCTTACGGTAGAGCTAGTGAGGGAAAAATTTTTTTAAGTTGGTAATTTTCAAAAAGAAATCTAGGACTTTGAAAAACTCCATCATTTCACAATTCTCTCTTGCACCCCCTCCATAGGGCCATTCTCTATAAAGTACTAAAGTGTCGGACAAAGGCCAAGGGCTTGGGGATGAAAGGTGCTAGGCTGTAGGTAGAGCCCTTGATGACCAACACCCGAGCACCACAGACAGCTCCTGCTGGGGTCAGAAACAGAATGATGGCCTATGTGCCACCGAGAAGTGAATGGCCGTGAGGTGGGGGGCGGGGAAGGGAGGGGGAAGGCCCACCCCCAGAAGCTCCAGAGGTCTGTGTTCCGGTATAGAGCAGTTCTGCCATGTGCAGCACAGAATCTCAGTGCTGGGAGGAAGGAAATGTGTCTGTCCTCTGGGCCAACACCCCCTCCGCCTCTGCAGCATTCCCACCAAGTACAGTTCTAACCCAAAGCCCTCTGCCCAGGAGACAGAACCCGTACCTGAAAGTGGCCCTTCTGGCAGGCCAGGTGGAGCGGGACAGCTTGGTTTACGTTTCTGGCACCGGCATTGGCACCGTGTTTCAACAGGAGGGGGATGAGGTCCGCCCGACCGTGCAGGGCAGCCACATGCAGCGGGGAGGTGCCATCCTGGTTGGTCACATTCACACCAAGCCCGCTGGCAGGAATCTTTGCCAGCTTCTAGCAAATGCAGAAGATGGAGACAGAAATGTCATTAGTATTTAAGACACTGGGCTGAAGGAATTAAAGCCATCTGTCCCCTGCAGCCCCTGTGCAAAATTTAGGGTCACGGTGGGACCTAGAATTGGATTGCCCACAGGTGAATTCCTACAACTCGAGAAAGGTAAGGTATACCAAAGATTACGTGCACCTCCAAGAGCAAGCCCCCTGGAATGATGCCCTCTTTATGCCAAAGCAATTCAATGGGAAACAAAGTCTGCTCAACAAATGGTGTCCGAACAACAAGACATCCACATATGGAAAAACTGCACATCAACCCTTAGCTCACTGCACACAACAATTAAAAATTCATCAGAGACCTAAACGTTGACAGCTGCAGCTATAAAGTTCTTGGAGTGAGTACACAAGAAAATCTTGGCAATGCTGTGATAAGTAAAGATTTCTTAGATGAGACACAGAAAAGCAAAAACCATAAAGGAACAGTTTGAAAAACTAGACTTAATGCAAATTTTATATGGTTATTCTTTGAAAGACACAATAAAGAAAACGAAAAGGCAAGTCACAGAGTGGGAGAGAGTGTGTGGCTACGTGGACCCAACAGAGGACATGTACCAACCAGAATTTAATAACAAGAGATTCTTATAACTCAATTAGACGATATGAATTTGTAAAAGAAGGCAAAAGATTTAGAAAGAAGAAAGATACATGTTTATATTGGGGAGATAGTCTGTGGATTCACAATGGTTTTAAAATCAGTCATGCCAACAGAAGAACGATCAGCAATTAAAAGGACAAACGAAACATTTATTAGCCATACAACTGAAAACAAACATTAAGTCGCGATACTGAATCCCACATTTTGATAATAAAATTACTATGTCGGTGTCCTGGCCAGGGATGAAAACTTTGGTTATCCAGCTCACTTTCTGATGATTAAAAAGGTTCTCTTGGCGAAAAAAACATGCTAATTAAAAGGGTGAATTTTGCTGCTTGTAAATCGTACCCCACAAAATAAAGAACAAAGAGATGAAGAAGTAGGGAGAAAAGAAATGCAATGAAACCGCACACGGGTAGGAATGGCTAACATTGAACAGTCACAAGCACGTGGAGCAACTAGAACTCTCACACTGGTGGCAGGAATGGAAAATGGAGAATCACCCTGGAAAACTGGAAGCTTCTTATCAAGTGACACACACACTTACTGCACAATCCAGCACTTAATTACGCCCCGAGGTATTTACCCAAGTAAACATACATTTATATAAAAATGTGTTTACAAATGCTCACACTAGCTTTCTTCACAAAACCCCAAACAGGAAAGTACTGAAATGTTCATCAACAGGTTATAAGATAAATTATAGTGTATTGAACAAAAGACAGCAATAAGAAGGAAGGGCGGGCGACCCGGCGTGGATCTCAAAACGTTCTGCCGAGGAAAGGAAGCCAGACTCAAAAGAGTATGTACTGTCTAGTTTCCATTCACATGAAGTTCTAGAAGATGCCAGCAAGTCTGCAATGACAGAGAACAGGCCAGGGTTTGCCTGGGACGGGGAGGGACGAGGGGAGCAAGAACTTCAAAGCAGCCCAAGAAAACCCTCAGAAGTGATGGAGTGTTCTGGATCGGGGCTGTGGTGACGGCTTCATGGCTTTACACATCTGCAGAAACTCATCACACTGTACACTGCACACGGGTACACTTATTGGGTGCAAATTCTACGTCAGTAAGGGTTTGTTTCAAATATTTTATTGATTTATTAATGAGAGAGAGAGAGAGAGAGAGGCAGAGACACAGGCAGAGGGAGAAGCAGGCTCCATGCAGGGAGCCCGATGCAGGACTTGATCCCAGAACCCCAGGTCATGACCTGAGCCGAAGGCAGATGCTCAACCACTGAGCCCCTAGGCGTCCCTCAACAAGGGTTTTTAAAACAAACACCCTAGAGGTGCCCGGGTGGCTCAGGTAAGCGTCTGCCTTTGGCTCAGGGTATGATCCCAGGATCCTGGGATCAAGTCCCTCAGCAGGGAGTCTGCCTCTCTCTCTGCATCTGCCTCTCTCTCTGTGTGTGTCTCTTTCTCTCGGTCTCTCTTGAGAATAAATAAATTCTTTAAAAACAAAACAAAATAAACACTCTAAACACACCAGTGAGCTAGAAGAAGGTGAGGCCAGGGGGTGGTTAGCTAAATCACAGATGTGAAGCAATTTCCACATAAATGTTTTTTTATGTCTTTTTGAGAAATTTCAAAACCAGAAAAAGAGGTTTTAAAAAAAAGCAGAGAGGGCAGCCTGGGTGGCTCAGCGGTTTAGCGCCTGCCTTTGGCCCAGGGTGTGATCCTGTAGTCCTGGGATCGTCCCACATCGGGCTCCCTGCATGGAGCCTGCTTCTCCCTCTGCCTGGGTCTCTGCCTCTCTCTCTGTGTCTCTCATGGATAAATAGATAAAATCTTAAAAAAAAAAAAAAAAAAAGCAGAGAACTAAGATTTTATCCAATAAATCCAGCAGTTATTTTAACGTGTAATCCAGTTTCTTGTTACAATGAGTGAACCATGAGGCAGGGAAAAGCCGAGGACAATGATGAGAACAGTGACAGACACACTAACTGCCTCTGGCCAAACAACAGTCACTGCTGGGGCCCCAAGTCCGATCACTTCACATCGTATCCTTTGAAACATCACCTGCCTTTCTAATCCCTACACTTTTCATAGCAGTCTGCATAGGAGAAACCATTCTTTGGGCTGAGCCCACCCTGCAGCATGGGGACAGAACAAAAGTTGCACATCCCCAGTGTACACATGACCCTGGAGTGAGCTGAAAAGCTGCATTGAATGAACATTTTACTCATTTCAACATTACTGGGTTAGAATAACCCACAGTGAAGCTTGTTACAAGGCAGTATATTATCTTGTACAATGAATGATGACACCACTATACCTGTTTTGCAGACAAATTAATTTTCTCAGTATGGGACACACACATCGAGTAGTTAGCACACAAGGGCATACTACACTGCACGATGCCATCTACTATTTCTCGAAAGAAAATGAAATACTTAAGTATACACTTATGAAAACATGGACAGGATCTGTATGCTAAAAATCACAAAATGATGAAGACATTAAAAGACGGCCTAAATATTTGGAGAGATATACCATGTTCATGAAGGCTCGACTCAGTAAAGATGTCATTTCTCCCCCAGTTTGATCTATGATTTTAATGCAATTCCAACCGAAATCCTAACAAGATTTTTGGTAGACATAAACAAACTTATTCTAAAACGTATATGGAGGGATGCCTGCGTGGCTCAGCAGTTGAGTGTCTGCCTTCAGCTCAGGGTGTGATCCTGGAGTCCCGGGATCGAATCCCACATCAGGCTCCCTGCATGGAGCCTGCTTCTCCCTCCGCCTGTGTCTCTGCCTCTGTGTCTCGAATGAATGAATGAATGAATGAATGAATGAATGAATGAATCTTTTAAAAAATGTACAAGGAAAGGCACAGGCCGTAAAATAACTAAAATTCTGGTAAAGAAGAGCAAGTTAAGAAGAATCACTCTGCCCCATCCAAAGGCTTCCTATAGCTACAGTAATCAAGACAGTGTGGGACTGGTGGAAGGACAGACACACAGATCCATGTGTGGGACAGAAGGCAGAACCTGGAGGGGGACCCACACCATACACTAGCAAATGAATAGGAACAGCAAATCAATGCAGGAAGGATGGTCCTTTCAACAGGGGGTGTGCAATAGGGAGACATCCACTGGCAAACAAAATGAACCCCAACCTAATCTCACAGCTCGTACAAGAACCAATGGAAGGTGATTTGACGGTTATCTAGGTAAAAGACAACCTACAGAACGGGAGAAGATATCTGCAAATGATGTATCAGATAAAGGGCTAGTTTCCAAGATCTATAAAGAACTTATTAAACTCAACACCAAAGAAACAAACAATCCCATCATGAAATGGGCAAAAGACACGAACAGAAATCTCATAGAGGAAGACATAGACATGGCCAACATGCACATGAGAAAATGCTCTGCATCACTTGCCATCAGGGAAATACAAATCAAAACCACAATGAGATCCCACCTCACCCCAGTGAGAATGGGGAACATTAACAAGGCAGGAAACCACAAATGTTGGAGAGGATGTGGAGAAAGGGGAACCCTCCTGCACTGTTGGTGGGAATGTGAACTGGTGCAGACACTCTGGGAAACTGTGTGGAGGTTCCTCAAAGAGTTAGAAATAGAGCTGCCCTACGACCCAGCAATTGCACTGTTGGGGATTTACCCCAAAGATACAGATGCAATGAAATGCCAGGACACCTGCACCCCGATGTTTACAGCAGCAATGTCCACAACAGCCAAACTGTGGAAGGAGCCTCGGTGTCCATCGAAAGATGATGGATAAAGAAGATGTGGTCTATGTATACAATGGAATATTCCTCAGCCATTAGAAAGGACAAATACCCACCATTTGCTTCGACGTGGATGGACCTGGAGGATATTATGCTGAGTGAAATAAGTCAATCGGAGAAGGACAAACAGTGTATGTTCTCATTCATTTGGGAATATAAATAATAGTGAAAGGGAATAGAAGGGAAGGGAGAAGAAATGGGTGGGAAATATCAGAAAGGGAGACAGAACATAAAGACTCCTAACTCTGGGAAACGAACTAGGGGTGGTGGAAGGGGAGGAGGGCGGGGGGTTGGGGTGACTGGGTGATGGGCACTGAGGGGGCACTTGACGGGATGAGCACTGGGTGTTATTCTGTATGTTGGCAAATTGAACACCAATAAAAAATAAATTTATTTAAAAAAAAAAAAAAAAGAACCAACGCAGGGATTGGGGGGTGGCAGGGAGACAGGTGTGTGGGGGAAGGGCAGCATGAGTGGTTCTTGCCATGGTGAGGGAGCTGGTCGGTACCTCCAGTGCAGCAGTGGGTGCACCAAGCTATGCCTGTGATAAAAGTAAGCACCTGTGCAGGCACATGTGGGCACAAGGAAAACCAAAGAAATGTGGATAAGACGTATGGATTGTTTCTGTGTCAGTATCCCGACTGGGATACCATCCTGTGGCCTGGCGACCCCTTACCACCAGGGGAGCCTGGGTAGAGGAAGTGGGACCCTCTGCGTTTGGGGGAAGGGTCCCCCCGCAGAAGGCGTAGCAACGTGAGCAAAGAGAGTGGCCAGTGGATCCCGCAGCAGCTTCCGCAGAGGCCTGGCAGGTGTGTGACACCCTCATGCACAAACGCTCGCCTGTGACCCACGGGCCCAGGGAGCGGCTGCAATGTGGACAGAGCACGGGTGCGGGTCGCACCTAGAGCCGCTCTAGTCCCAGCTTCTCTCCCGAGCTGAACGACTCCCCATCCCCTCCTCTTGGGGAGACAGCAACGGGCAGCCGCTCAGTAACACGCTGGCTGAGAAGCAGGCGGCCTTCCTGGGGGGGAGAGCCCTCTGCCTCCCGCCCCGCCCCTGGCCGCACCGACAGGAGCCGACCAAACCTTCTGAGCTGGAGCACATCTTGGACACTGGCACAGGGGGTGACAGAAGTCGACATCATCCACGGCGGTGGCGTCCTCCAATTCATCCAGGTCCTCCTCGGTCCACTCCAAAAGGTAACGCACCTGGGGTCGCGCAGAAAGGAGAAAGGAGAACATAAAACTCCTTCATCCTGTACGAGCTGCAGCAGGTGCCCCACACGCACCTGCTCCCAGGCCAGGACCCAGCTTCCCAACCCCCGCTCAGCCCTCCTCCGGGTGACACACAGACCTCAGCGACCTTTCTAGAGCCTGGGCTGGACACTCGTTCTTCAGAGCGGTGGTGTGCTCACCCTCGTCCTGGGGCAAGCAGCGGCCACCTCGGCCATATAACCTGGCTGCACACCTTCGACAGCCCGGGCAAGGCCACGCTCGGGGACCGAACAAGGTGGCTGCGGCCACACGACCGGGCAGTGGTGCCAGAACCGCCCCGCAGGCTGCCTGATGCCACCTGGGAGGGACGGGGGACTGTGTAACACCACCCGGGAGGGACGGTGGACTGTTCGACGCCACCCGGGAGAGCACGAGGGAGTGCCTGATGCCACCTGGGAGGGATGAGGGACTGCCAAAAAGTCCCATGTATGTTCCAGTGAAAACTAGTCTCTGGGACATCAAATTTGAACATGGGAAACCGTATTAACACGTTTCCAGGCCTGCTGGAGAGCACGGAGGCAGCCAGCGTGTGCGTGCAGGGAGGGGCAGGGCTTCCATGGAGCCCCCGTCGCCCCGACCCCCTCTCCTCCAGGTCCCTTCCACATCCTGACAGCAGACACCCCTCAGGCTGGAACGGACAGGGCCGGGGACCAAGAACTGGGGGGAGCAGAGGGGCAGGTGCCCGGGGCAGGGATCGGTTTGGGTGGTGACCCTGGGGCGCTGGGCAGTCTGCTGCTGCTCACCCCGTGTGAACGGCCTCAGCCCTCACCCAGGCACAGAAGGAAGAGCCGGTGTGTCAGGACACGGGGACAGTCCCAGTCCCTGCCCTGCACAGGCTCCACCGTGGCTCAGCCAGCGGCACGCAGGGAGCAGCCCCATCACACTCCGCAAGGTCATTCTGACGTCAGGGCCTGAAGAATTCGCACTCTGCTCCCCCTTTGGGCCGCCGGGGTCCCCGGGGGCCGGTCTCATGAGAGGACAGGTACAGATGCGGACCCCACGTCCTGCCCCCGGAGGGACCACGTGTCAGCCGCTGCACTCACCGTGGCCTCCGGATAAAAGCTGGCACGTCAGTGACCACGGTCAGATCGTGAGCACCCTGAGCTGGTTATACAAGGACCCCAGTAACTTCTATGCGCCCCCTCATGCTGGACCATCAGCGACAGGCGTCCCTGAACCACAGAGCACTGCCAAGCTCTCGTCAGAGGACTGACTGCGAGCCCCTCGCCCCACAGGCACCTAATTTCCTCCTCCTCCCAGACTGGAGACAGAGCGAGAGCCTTTCAGGAAGCCGAGGGCAGGCGGGGGCAGTGGCCCAGGGAATCCACGAAGGCCGTATCCACTCTCCAGTGGCCTCCTCGGATCATCCCTGTCACCTGCAGTGGGGGCTGGGACGGTCACCTCCCCTCACCAACCCAGAGCAGCCACCTCGTCGGGACCCCCAACTGTGACTCCTCGGAGTCCCAAGCCCCAGACCTCGGCCTCCCGCCCAGACACCACAGCAACATCCACGGGGCCACACCAGTGCCTCTGGGCTCCGGCCACCCCCGGCCCCAGCCCCGACCCCAGCCCCCCGACCCTAGCTCCAGCCTGCCACCCTCCTCTCCACCGGCCCTGCCTGCGCATTGCGCTCGCAGTCAGCACCTGGGCTGAGCGCACACTCTGTGCCCCACACTCGGCAGGGCTGGCCAACACCACACCCCCTCGTGGACAGGAACGTGGGAAAGGCTCCCTGCGTAGCTGTTTATGTCCGCCTGCCCCTACGTGACTGCCACGTAGTCGCTACATGCCGCCCTCCCGTGCGAGGTGAACAGAACACAGCTCCTGACTGAGCTGGAGACAAGAAACACAGGCTCAGCTCTTTTCAACCAAGAGGAAGCGTTTTTAGACGCGCTTCCAAAAACTCACCATTTCTAGATCCCCGTCAGCAACCGCTCTTAAAAGTTTTTCTACCTTAAAGGAAAAAGAATGTTAAGAAACGACTTCAATAATAGAGCAATAACAGAAATAACAGCATCCGACCACCCAGAAGCTCTCCTCGGCGTCTCTCCAGCCACCCCTGGGATCGCCCGGCCAGGCCGTGGAGGCCGTCCAGGACAGCCCTAGCGTGCACCGAACCCGGTACCACCCGCGGTCCATGAAACCAAACCTGGCCACTGCGAACAAAGTACAAGTGCCTGCTAGGGGGCCGGCCGCCCTGTGGAACCACAGCTCAGCCCCCATCATCCCACAGCGGAGGGCGCGCCATGGGGCACATTCCTTCCAGGAACGATGCCAGGGCTCTCCCAGACTTTGGAACGTGTCTCTTGGCCTACTTTGCTGTGCTTTTGCATCAGGCTAAGCTTATGGGGCCCTCCCAGAGCGGGTCACTGGCCTCCGCGGATACTCCCCACCCACAGGGAAGCATGCAGAGGAGCCGTGGCACGTCCGTGGGAGGGTCTGCTCTGTGCGCTGACGCTGGACAAGCTCTCAGACAAGTTAGATGGAGGGAAAAAACCCAAACAGGCTGTAAATCACGTTACAGGACATGACATGTCCGTACGAAGTCAGGAATGACCCATCAGGTGGACGGGGATGCTTACGGGGCAGGATGTGCGGGCAGATACTGTAGTTTATAGATGATCTTAAATCTGTGGGCCTACGGGTGACCTTACTTAGACTTGTCCTGGAAGACGCCGTCCTCTCTCCCTCCGTCACTCCCTCACACGCACACCCAGTATCCCCAAAGTCAAGAGCTGCTCCAGGAGCCGACCACGCAGGCAGCAGGGTGACAAGTACTGGCGGGGTCCCCTCCAGGCTGCGGCGCCCTCCCACCTGGGCGCCTCACCTCTCTGTAGTCCTTCTTGGGCTCCTCCTGTCTGGAGCTCGCCAACACGGAGGAGAAGCTGGAGGTGGAGGAGGCCTGGCTGATGGAATCCGCGGGGCGCTGAGGGGGCTGCACGGGGACCTGTGGCCAGGGGTCCGACAGGGAAGGGCCTCGTGAGGGCCAGAGAGCAGGCCCGGTCTCAAAGAGGACCCCCGAGGCCAGCCCTGCCCACTCACCTCTGAAGACTTCCGCCTCCTTTCCAAGGGCAGGTGATGGGCTTCCATTATTGACAGAATCTGGGACGAGAAGGGGGCGTGAGAGATCCCGAACGAGGGAAGTTACCCAAGTAGTGTCCCCCGTGCCCGGCTACTGCCCCTCTCCTCCGGAGGTCACGCAGCCCCAATCGCACCCTTGGAGAGACCGAGAAACCGCGGCCCCACCAGGCAGGGCTCCCCCAGGGTCACCCTCCCTGGGGTGAGCAGCAGGGACTTAAACCTCCGGAACCTGCTGCTACAGATCTCAGGTCGCGTTCTCATGACACACACGGCCTACAACCGCACTCGGGACACAGAAAGAGGGCGGGAGGAGACCTGGGGAGGTGAGGGGCGCGTCCGTGGCATGGGTGACGGGGCCGGTCTCACACATGTCTACTTGCCTCTCCAGCCTGAGCTGTACACGTTAAACAAGTTCAGCTTTTTGTGTGTCAACCATACCTCAATAAAGTGCTTAAAAAGCAAAAACTGTTCT
Organism: Vulpes vulpes; assembly: GCF_048418805.1. Taxonomy (NCBI): domain Eukaryota; kingdom Metazoa; phylum Chordata; class Mammalia; order Carnivora; family Canidae; genus Vulpes; species Vulpes vulpes. The sequence goes on from NC_132780.1 coordinate 3,362,439, forward strand.
CCTAGAAGGTGATGTTCTCACGTTCGTAGGAACTGTTCTCCTACGAACGCCCTGAAAGAACCCCGTGGGAGAGACAGAAGCTGTGAAAGCAGCCGGTCAAACGTCACGAGGCGGAAAGCACAGCCTGTGCCAAGGGAAAGGGCTGGCGACCCGCGGCGAGGCGGCCACCGAAGCGCCCCGTCGCTCCCCACCCGCCCACGGCCGAGCTCCTTCACTGCACGCTGCCAGACTCTGAGCATTTCCCAGAACTACCAGCGGGAAAGGACTGGTTCGTTCACAGGTCATGTGCGAAGAAACTGAACCCAGCGATGCTCAGAACCGGCCTTATAGGATAAGGCGTTTAGGAGCCAAGGAGGAAGAAACAGGAAGGCAGAGCTCAGACACCTGCTGCCTCCACGGCCCGGGCCGTGTCCCTACGTCTCTCAGCCACAGCCGCTGTCCTTCACCCTCTGCTCACAATCCATCTGCTCACAATCCCGCAGCACTTGGAGGCCGCGGAAAACTCTGCTGGGAGCAGCTCTTTGAACATGACTGAGAACAACTGCCAGTTAAGTTGGAAATCATATAAATAAGTAAAATCCATTAACAAGCAGGTCCCAAACGCAGCAGACAGGGTGTAGGCCAAGTTCGGTCCTGAGGCACTAATGCAGTTTGCACGGCCAAGACCTCATCTCTAGAGATTGATTTTTTTTTTTTTTTTTTGAATCAAATTGCTGCTCCGAGATGAAAAAAGCTACCTTTGAGTTTAGTGCACAGTTGAGGGGTGTTTCTTTCAGCCTGTTCTGGATCTCGGTGGACGCTCCGTTTTGCAGTAACGTCTCTATGATGCCTTGGTAGCCCCACCGTGCAGCTATGTGCAGTGGGGTGTCTCCTTTCTCGTTACCGATATCCAGTCTGCACGACTGCACGTCATAGTAGACCAGAGCCTTCACACACTGCAAAGAAAATGGGGAATACCACCATTAAGTCACACGCCAGGCCTCGCGCAATGTCTGTGGACCCCCACAGCCACAGCCCATGCCCTGCTTCCATCCACGGTCCAGTCACCAAGCAAACGTGTAGGAAGAGAGAGACCTCAAGGTCACCTCAGCAGGACACATCACTTTTTTGAAAGAACCCAACTGCCAGTAAGAAAAGGCTGAACAAACTGGGACGCACCCACGTGCAGAATGGGGTGGCCGCAGCAGGCGGGAAACCGTTGTCCCCTGAAAGGTCCACTGCAAGCTTGGCCCCCGACTTGAAATGTTCCTCAGGAGCTCGGATTTGAGGACACGGTGTCTACATCTTACACTGCTGGTGGGTATGCACGCTGGCGCAGCCACACGGGAAAACACTATGGAGGCTCCTCACCAAGTTGAAACCAGAGCCACCCTACAACCCAGCAATTGCAGTACTAGGTATCTGCCCCAAAGAGACAACTACAGAGATCCGAAGGGGCACCTGCACCCCAGTGTTCACAGCAGCCACGTCCACAACAGCCAAACTGTGCAAAGAGCCCAGATGTCCATCGGCACGTGAAGGGATAACGAAGATGTGGTATAAATATACCATGGAGTATTACTCAGCCATCAAAAAAAAAAAAAGAAATCTTGCCATTTGCAACAATGTGGATGGAACTGGAGGGTGTTATGCTAAGTGAAACAAGTCAATCAGAGAAAGAATTACCATGTGATCTCACTCACATGCGAAATTTAAGAAACAAAACAGAGGAGCACAGGGGAAGAGGAAAAAGTAAAACAAGACGAAATCAGAAAGGGAGACAAACCATAAGACTCTTAACTCTAGGGGACAAACGGAGGGTCGCTGGAGGGGAGGCAATGGGGGGCTAACTGGGTGATGAGCGTTAAGGAGGCACGTGGTGTAATGAGCCCTGGGTGTTACGTGCAACTGAGGAACCACCGACCTCTTCATCTGAAACTAATGATTAATTGAATTTAAATTTCAAGAATGGTTCAACATTAAATCAATCGATCAATCAACTGTGGGACGATGTGGTTTCTGCGGAACACCTGCTTTCCTTCTAGGACTCTGGAATTTGGGTATGTGCCAGGCACAGGGTATTTAGGTGACGAGCTTCCCACAAACATCTTGGGCCCTGAGTCCCTCCGGAGCTCTTCTGGTGGACAAGCCTCCGGATCTGTTGTCATAACTCCCTGCTGGATGAACTAAGGATGTACGCTCCCTGGGGAGGGGACGCTTTGAAGCTCGCACCTGGTTTCCTCCAGACTCCATCCGTGCACCTTTCCTCAACTTTGTGTCCTTCGGCTACAATCGGTCATAGCCGGGTGACCATACGCTGAGTCCTATCAGTTGTCCCAGCAAAGCGCTGAGCCAAGGGGTGGTCTTAGGGACACAACACACAACAGATCACTGTGTGGTGACTACAGTTAGGGCGGGGGCTACACTCCCTGGCCTCCAGGGTTTCCAGGATGTGGTGTTAAGAAGGTAAGTTGCAGGAAGATGAGTAGAGTAATAATATGCCACACGTTTATAAGAAGGTACCAGTGGGGAAAACTGAGTAAAGGGTACAAGGGGTCTCTTTCTGTTAAGCCTTACAACTGCAGGTGAACCTACAATTGTTTCAAAATAAGTATTCTGCTTAAAAAAAAAAAAAAAAAAAAAGGTGGGTAGGGTACGATCTCATCTTTCCACATCAATCACACAGAGAAGATGCAGAGAGAGCCCTTACGACAAAGTAACACAGACACGCAGTTCAACGTGAGGTAGAAACAGAAATGGTACAATTGTCGCTGTTGCTACAAAAACGTAAAATCTAAAAACTGAGTATGAACAAAGATAAGAACCAGATGGCAGCAGGGATGAATGAAAATGACTTTAATTTCAGGATATGCTAACGGGCAATCAGAGTTTAGGTATCTGTTATTTCAGGAGAGCATCTGCAATAAATTTAAGATTTTTTTAATTAAAAAGAAACGACACACCAAATGTTCCAGTCACCATGAAAAGAAAGCACGCCGGGAGGCCAATCAGAAAGGCCTGTGTCTCCAGGACTGAGAAAGAGGAAGATGAGGCACCCTGGGAATGGGGACAGGGACAGGGACAGGGATGGGGATGGGAAGCACCACTTACGTCTTCGTGCCCGTAGGCGCAGGCCAGGTGGAGAGGTGTGTTGCCGTTGTTGTCTTGCACCTCGGGGCTGGCTTTGTAGTGCAGCAGCAGCAGCTGTGGTGAGGAGGGGACAGGTGAGGGGATGTGCACCCCCGGGAGGGTGCGGGGGGGCGGGAAGGGCACAGGGGGAGAGCGCAGAAGAGGGCTCAGCGGGGAGGGTTCCAGGGTGGAAGGCTCAAAAGGGCACAGGGAGGATGGCTGGAGAGGATGGTGCAGGGGGAGGGTGCAGGGGGGAGGGTGTGGGGGAGGGTGCGGGGCAGGGCTCAGGGGAGGAGGGTGCAGGAGGAGAGGAGGGCTTGGGGGGAGGGCTGAGAAGGGCTTGGGGGGAGGGTTCAGTGGGGAGGGCACAGGGGGAGGGCTTGGGGGGATGGCTGGGGAAGGGCATAGGGGGAGGGCACAGGGGGAGGCCTCAGGGGGGATGTCTAGGAGAGGATGCAGGGGGAGGGCACAGGGGGAGGGCGCAGGGGGAGGGTGTAGAGGATAGCTGGGGGGAGGGCTTGTGGGGAGGGCACGGGGATGGCTGGGGGAGGGCACAGGGGATGGCTGGGGGAGGGCACAGGGGGAGGGCACGGGGGATGACTGGGGGAGGGCACAGGGGGAGGGTTTGGGGGAGGGCACAGGAGGAGGGCACGGGGGATGGCTGGGGGAGGGCACGGGGGAGGGTTTGGGGGAGGGCACAGGGGGAGGGTTTGGGGGGGAGGGCACAGGGGGAGGGTTTGGGGGGAGGGCACAGGGGGAGGGCGCAGAGTATAGCTGGGGAGAGGGCTCGCAGTGGGAGGGCACAGGGGAGGGATCAGCGGGAGGAGCTCGTGCATCCTCCCTGCAACCCTACGCACCTGCGCTCCTCTTACAATCCCATCCTCACTCTCCTCCTTCCCCCAGAACGCCCCCCCCCCCATTGCAGAAGGAGGCCTGCAGCCCCACCCTCCGTCCCCGAAGTGCCAGTGAATGGTCTGGGTCCAGGGGGCCCACGGAAGGTGCCAGGCGCTCAGACACGCACCCCCCACCCCGCGCGAGGCTGCAGCGGAGCTGGGCTCACCGTGACGCTCTGATAGCCCTTCTGGCAGGCGAGGTGAAGGGGGGCCGACCCGTGGTAGTCCGTGGCGTTTACCCCCGCGCCTCTGGAAACCAGGAAGTCAATGAGGGATGCCTGCCCTGCGGAACAGAGGGGCTCACCACGCAGCAGGAAGCGCAGGGGCTCCCCAAGCCCTACTCAGCACGTCCTGTTATTTTGCCCTTATTCCCCTGGCAGGACGCATGCCCCGAGGGGTTTTTCTGCCTGAGAGGTACAGAGGCCACTCTGGGCGCCCCGGAGGGGGCTCGGCTCTGGTCCCGCTCTCAGCCACAGAAGGCAGCGCAAGAGTCTTAGGTGTCCACGGAAGACTCCATGGTTCACCAGTTCACTGATGGGAACAGCAAAGCCCCTGGGGGTGGCCCATGACATGGGCCCTTCCGCCCCAACTCCGCCACCCCGGTCAGTCAGGCCTCTGCTGGGCCCCCCGTTAGGAGCCCAACCACAGGGCACCCCAAGCCCACATACCACAGAGGGCGGCCACATGGAGCGGTGTGTGACCCCGGTCATCTCTGGAAAATGGAGTGACAATGGAGGGATCGTTCAGCCTCCTAAAAGAGGGAGAAGAGGGGTGCCTGGGTGGTTCAGGTGGTTGGGCGCCCGACTCTGGATTTTGGCTCAGGTCATGAGATCGAGCCCTGCGTAGGGCTCAGCGCTGGGCATGGAGCCTGCTTCAGATTCTCCCTCTGCCCCTCCCCGCCCTTACTGCGCTTTCTCGCTTTCTTTAAAAAAAGAGGAGAAATAGAAGATATGGAACCTCCCCGACCCCCAGAAACACACCCTAGGAACGGCAGGGATAAGCCTCTCCCTGCCAGGCCACACATGCCAGAGTCCTGGGGCTAGCAGACAGATGGCGGGTCCAGAGATCACCCAGCCCCTGCAGGGTCTCCTGCACGCGAGGTGCTGGTTCCCACTTCCCTCCCCTCCCCACCCCTCTAGGCTTCGATACCCAGGGAAACAGCCCGACAAGGGTTAGGAAACCCCAAAGGTTACTGGGAGAGGCTGACATTCCTCCCCCTAAAATCTACTTTCCGGGGATGGCAGGCCCTGTAGCCGCCTACTCTGGCATGCAGCCCAGCGGCGTGCCACTAGGTGCGGCGAGGGTCAGGTCGGTATGCAAAATCGCACAACACGGGACCCCTGGGTGGCTCAGCAGTTTAGCGCCGCCTTCGGCCCAGGGCGATCGAGTCCCGCGTGGGGCTCCCTGCGAGGAGCCTGCTTCTCCCTCTGCCTGTGTCTCTGCTTCTCTGTGTCTCTCATGAGTAAATAAATAAAATCTTTTAAAAAAAAAAAAATCTCACAACAAACAAGGGGAGAAGCTCTGCCCAGGCCCGCACCTCCCGCCTCCCGGCACACGGAGTCTGCACGGGGACGCTCTTACCCAGAGACAAGTTTCTCACAGTCGTCACAGAAGCACAGAGGGTGACACATCCTTTGGACGGCATCTTTATCCTGGTCATCTTGGCTCAGGAGTCTTTCCACTTCTTTCTGGTTACCTGACGCGATGTGCTACAAAGTGGCATCAAAAATACTAGCGACGTTAAGGAATCACTCTCTTCTGACGGCGTGAGCTTCTGGAGTGTCCTTACAGAAACCCGTTTCTATGTACGGATGGATGACATGACTTGCTCTCTGGGATGTGTTTCAAAATAGTCTGGGCGGACAGGGAAAGTGGGTGGGAGTGGAGACGGACTCGGACGGAGATGGCCACGCAGATGGCCCCGGGGGTGCATCTGTACTGTCCTTATTTTTGGAAATGTTATAGACCTTCCGTAGCTTAAAACAACAGCGTGACAAAATTCTCAACGCAAAGGTGGGGGAGGACCGTGCGTCCTGAACCCAGTGGGATGCACACTCCTCCCTAGACCACACCTCGCTCCTGCTCCCTGCACCCGAACAGAGCCCTGGTTTGCAGGGAAAGGGAACGGCTGCCTTAGCAAGAGATCCGTCAGCGAACAAGCTGCAGTGCGGGCTCACCCCCGTGATTCCTGGGTGTGCTCCCCTCGGGCAGTGAGATGTCCTGGGGAGCACACTGCCCCTGGGAGGCTCCCTGGATGCTCCATGAACCCCCTGCCACGGGAGGCACACCCAGGGGAGAGGGGCAGCATCGACGTGCAGCATCCCTACCACCCGCTGTGAGCACGAAATGAACTTCGTCAGCGTTTAACCGAGCAGACTGCCCTGACGGATTCAGTAGAGACTCCGGAGATGCGGAAGGCTGGGTGACCCCCTCCCCCCTGACCTGCACCCCCGAGGACTTCCTGGTGTCTTACCTTAAACAGACAATCAATGGGAGTTGAAGTCATCTGAGACAGTAAGCTCATTCTCTGCTTCAGGAACAGTCTGTCACCAAACCCCTCCGACTCCTGCAGGAAACACCCAATCACCTGTTTCATCAACGTGGCACAAGATGTTAGAGCAGATCCTTCCGGTGGGGAACCCAGGACCAGGCCTCGCTTCTTGTGCACAGAACGGGATTGGCGGCGCCTCCCTCCCTGAGCCGGAGAGCAGATCCTCATTGGGCTGGGAGAAGGGCAGCGGTGGCTGCCAGGGGGCCCGGGGCCTGGGGGTGTGCGGGCACACGCCTATGTGCACACACGTGTGGAATGTAGCACGCACGCACCACCCTCCTCCGGAGGGAAGCCTGGATTTTTTGTGGCCGCCTCCTGGCCTCAAGCCGCTGTCCTAACACCCGCACAGCCCGTTGCCCTGCCACTTTCTCTGGGCACAGAGAGGAAAACCATCCAACAGGCGGTTCTAGATTTCCCAGTGTCAACCAGCAGGAGAGACGAGTCTTGCTTTCTGAACATATCTACCAAAATAGCAGACGAGCACGGCCACTGTTCCCAAATCCCACAATATGCCCAGGTCCACCTCAAATAATAGATTGAGGTCTTTGCATCACAGGTAATGTCTACTTAGATACAAAAATCTAAAACCACATCCTTCCTTTATGAAATATTGCCTAGGGAGACGTTTCGGTGCTCACTGGAGCACCTGCAGCTTGACCAAGGACAAATTAACGTCCTCAAAAAAGTCTCGGTGGGATGTGAAGCATCTCCCCCAGCAGCTGCTGCCAGAACCCACCGAGCCCTGACAACAGTACGGGATGAGGCTGTCTACGGGCCTTCAGGCTCTGCCTCAGAGCCCGGTGGCACCGAGGGGATGGCCCGTTCCTGGGGTCCTCTCTCAGGCCCGTCCCTCACACAGCTGCCCTCAGAGGGTTAGGCTCACGGACCCGTGCCAACCCCCTAGCGTGAGAGCCGCTTTGCTCCCAGCTGCCACGTGCTACGGAAAGCTCTAACAACTTGTTCTATTCAGTGATTTCTAGCCAAGCAGCTGAGGGTCAGAGAAACATCAAAGACGTCATTGCTCAGGTAAATTGGGGGTCCCTTCCTCCACTCCCGGTAACTAGACGAAGGGCAGTGATGACCAGAGGCAGATCCTCGGGGCCTGAATCCTCAAGGAGAAGCGACCTACCACAAGAGACAGCACATCAGCTCAGATCCATTTGGGGGTTTATGAGAAACCCAGTAAAGTGAGAAAGACCAGAAGCCTGCAAAGCTGGAACAGAGAAGGGACCGATTCTTTCAGGATTCTCCCGGTTTTTGGTCGACAAAGGTTAAACTAGAGTCATCCCAAAAATGCTCATTTTCAAAAAGCTGGTCTTTACCTACGAGACTTTTTTTTTAAAGATTTTATTTATTTATTCATGAGAGACACACAGAAAGAGGCAGAGACCCAGGCAGAGGGAGAAGCAGGCTCCCTGCAGGAAGCCCGACGCGGGACTTGATCCCGAGACCCCAGGATCATGCTCTGAGCTGAAGGCAGGTGCTAAACCACTGAGCCACCCAAGGGCCCTTATTTATGAGACTTTTAAGTCTTTATGCTTAAAGAACATATATAAGGTCACCTTAGGTACAATTATTTCACGGGGGAAAATTTCTGTGAAACTCTATCACAGTATATAAAGAGGCAACAGGAAAACAAAATTTGACTTACTAATATTTAGTCCTAACACTTTCCAGAAACCTCACCTGCCATGCAGATACACATTTGAGCTCCTTCCCCAGGAAAGGGCACCGACACATAGCAGTGGCCTCACAGTCCTAGACACAACTGCGCTGACAGAAGCCAGTCGGCAGCTAAGGCTGATGCAATGCCAAGGTGGCATCTCAGTGCTGGCATCACAAGAGACAAGGAGGCCGCCACACCTGTTCCATCAGGCCTGACCCACTCGAGACCCAGGGGCGGGCTGCACGGCCAGCTGGAGGGAGGAGGCACAGCTCCTCCCAACATCTGCCGGGACCCACCACCCGCATCCAGAAGGCAGGACCAAGGCCAGGGGCAGACAGCTCAGACACGAAGGGTGCACGGGGCTGGGTCCCCAACCTGCCCACGGGCTGTGCACACTACAACCACAGGCCAGGCTCAAGCCAGCACACAGGGGGGCCACCCCTCGAGGCTCCAGGGGCACCTGGCTGCTCTGTGGGTGGAGCACGTGACTCCTGATCTCGGGGCTGTGAGTTCAAGCCCCACAGTGGGTGTAGAGGCTACTTAAAAATAAAATCTTAGGGATCCCTGGGTGGCGCAGCGGTTTGGCGCCTGCCTCTGGCCCAGGGCGCGGTCCTGGAGACCCGGGATCGAGTCCCACGTCGGGCTCCCGGTGCATGGAGCCTGCTTCTCCCTCTGCCTGTGTCTCTGCCTCTCTCTCTCTCTCTGTGACTACCATAAATAAATAAAAAATTTAAAAAAATAAAAAATAAAATAAAAAAATAAAATAAAATAAAATCTTGGGGATTCCTGGATGGCTCAGCGGTTTAGTGCCTGCCTTTGGCCCAGGACATGATCCTGGGGTTCCGAGATCGAGACCGTCAGGCTCCCTGCATAGAGCCTGCTTCTCCCTCTGCCCATGTCTCTGCCCCCCTCTCTCTCCGTGTGTCATAAACAAACAAACAAATAAATAAATAAATAAAAATCTTTAGGGCAGCCCGGGTGGCTCAGCGGTTTAGCGCCGCCTTCAGCCCAGGGCGTGATCCTGGAGACCTGGGATCGAGTCCCACGTCGGGCTCCCTGCATGGAGCCTGCTTCTCCCTCTGCCTGTGTCTCTGCCTCTCTGTCTCTCTCTCTCTCTGTCTCTCATGCATAAATAAATAAATCTTAAAAAAATAAAATCTTTAGAAATAAATAAGTCAAAAGGAAAAAAAAACAAAACAACTCCCCCAACCCCCCTTGGGATGTCGTCTGAAATCCAGGTGGGTGTGGGAAGCCAACTGGTGCTGTGCGGTCGGCCACCTCCTCACACTCCGGTCAAAGGCTTCAGATGTTGGCCTTCCTGCCCACATGCCACAGTAAGTAAGCAAGTGGGGTGGCCGCCGTGCAGTTATTGAGGCAGCAAGGAGGCTGAAGAGCCTCCCTCCAGGTGACAAGGGACACCCCCAGCCCCATCAGGAGGCATCAGGCGATTCTGACCATCAGCCTACATGCCAACAAGAGGAGCATAATCTCAAATTTTAAAAAAATACAATTATAGGGGCAACCTCAGCAGTTGAGCGTCTGCCTTCAGCCCAGGATCAAGTCCCACATTGGGCTCCCTGCAGAGGAGTCTGCTTCTCCCTCTGCCTGTGTCTCTGCCTCTCTCTTGTGAACAAATGAGTACAATCTTTAAAAAAAAAAAAAAACCACACACACAATTGTACAGTGGTTCTCTCTCTCACTGTGTGCCTATCATAAATAAAATAAAATAAATAAATAAAAAAAAAAAAAACAAAGGGATCCCTGGGTGGCGCAGCGGTTTGGCACCTGCCTTTCGCCCAGGGCGCGATCCTGGAGACCCGGGATCGAATCCCACGTCAGGCTCCCGGTGCATGGAGCCTGCTTCTCCCTCTGTCTGTGTCTCTGCCTTTCTCTCTCTCACTGTGTGCCTATCATAAATAAAATAAAATAAAAAAAAAAAAAAAAAAAAAACAATTGTACAGTGGTGCCTGGGTGGCTCAGTGGGTGGGGCACCCAACTCTTGGTTTTGGCTCAGGTCATGATCTTGGGGTCATGGGATCGAGCCCAGAGTCCAGCCCGGCATCAGGCTCCGTGCTCAGCATGGGGTCTGCTTGAGATTCTTTCCCTCTCCCTCTCCCTCTGCTCCTGCCCCCGTTCATGCATGCACACTCTCTTGTCTCTCTAAAATAAATAAAACTTCTTTATTAAAAAAAAAAAAAAACCCACTTGTATAGGCACAGAAAAAAGACCTACCAAGACACTTAACAAGTCATCCCCAGCTAGTGAGTTCATGAGAGGTATTTGCTGTCTTCACCGCAACAGGATGCAGCTGGCCCTTGAATGACACAGGTGTGACCTGCACGGGTCCACGTACACGGCGACAGACACAGTACAAACGTGTCTAAACATGTGTTCTCTTCTGATTTTCTTAATGATGTTTTTTCTCCAGCTGACTTTATTGTAAGAATATGGTATATGATACATATAACCTACGAAATAGGTGCTAATCAACTGTTAATATTATCAGTAAGGCTTCTGGTCACCAGGAGGCTTCTAGTAGTTAAGTTTTGGGGGAGTCACAAGTTACATGCAGATTTTCAACGACGTGCAGGGTCAGCCCCCATGTTGTTCAAGGGTCAACAGTATATTGCAAACGCTAGTCTTCTAATCAGAAGAAGAAAAAAAACAAACCCCTATTCTTTTGGGGGAAAATAATATAAAACGCTATATACAACATAATTTAAATTATGTGACGTAGACCCAGGTGGGAAAAAGACGGGAAAGCACATAACACTGTCACCATGACTGAATTCAGGGGAACTGCTTTCACCCAAGCGCACCTGTCTGGACAGGCCTGTGGTTTTGTCCAGATACTTTAACTTATCGTTACTTTCGGAGATTCTAACATCAGCAGAAAATTAAGATCAAGGGAATGTTCAATCCTCAGGCTTGTTAATATAGCAATCTCTTCATCTTATCAATCTCAGCTTTGTGATTTCCGTGCGTACTGTCACATTTTGCCGCCTGGTGAAATCGGCCAGCCATGCAGTCTTGGTTTAAGATTCTGACGCTTCACATAGAAATACAATCACCTCCCCTCAGCAGAGCTCGCCAAGAAAATCGCAATAAGGCCAGTGAGTCCCAAAACTGCACACATTAATGATCTCATCTCTTGCCTAGACATCCACGCTGAGGGTTTCTAGCTCGCCCCTTCTGCTTGTGTACTTTTAAGAATGGCGAGGACTGAAGAAGCAGGATTTTAAGGGTGCGACTCCCGGTCATGTCCTGCCAACTTTCACAACCAACTGGGTGCTCAGCGTTTCAGTCTACTGGGTGTCTGTGAAGCCGCCCAGCCCTTAGGTGGCAGAGGCCAGAGGCCCCATTCCTGGGAGACCATCTAAGAATCCCCCTCCCCTGGGGCACCCAAGTGGCTCAGTCGGTTAAGCATCTGCCTTCAGCTCAGGTCATGATCCCAGAGTCCTGGAATCAAGTCCAGCATCGGGCTCTCCACTCAGCAGGGAGCCTGCCTCTACCCTCTCCATCTCCCTCTGTCCATGACCACCCAACCCCTGCCCCACTTGTGCTCATTCTCTCTCTCTAAAAATAAATAAATAAAATCTTAAAAAAAAAAAAAAAGACCCTCTCCCCTCCCACCAACCTCAGAACTCTACCAAACATGCCCTGACGCCCACAAAGAAAGGCCAGGGCAGGAGGGATCTTACGGGCGGCTTCACGGAGAGGCTTCCTTGCCGAATATATTCAATCGCAGCCTCAACTGAGGTCAGGCAATATCCCAATTCATCTTTTGCTGAGCTGCTAAATCTGAAGTTCTTGATATAACTCAAATTTGCCATCCTAACAAAAGGAAGAAAAAAGTTTCACTGTTGTGTAGCCAATTAACAACACTTCTCCAGAAACAGCACCACTGGCGTGAGTGACAGGCATTGCTTAGCCCCAGGGAGCTGTGACTGCTACCCCCTTAACCTCTAGAGCATGTGCAATTAGGAAAGTAAGTAAAACTACCGGGTCCTCTCCTGGAGTATACTAGTTTTTAAAAAGCTGATTATTGTAAAGTGAACCAGAGGTTCCTGTCAGGAGAGGATGGGCTTTGGAGTCAAACAGAACAGGAGTCAGCTTCCCGCTCAGTCACTGACTAGCTGCATGTTCCAGAACAAGAGACATAAGCTCTCTGGGCCTCAGTTTCCCCATCTGTAGATGGAATGACCGCCATCCTCTGCAGGACGAAGGCACGGCCGACACTGCAATGAACTCCTAAGGGGCGCTCGATTTCCTGGAGTTATACCGAAACCACCCCGGTACAATGCTGCCAGTTTGAAAAAGTATTTTAACAGAAGATATTACCAATTAGGGATATCTGTTTTCACAAGCAAATACAACAGGACCGACAGCAGATCATCAGCACACATGGTCTCCAAGTTAACTGTAGGGGGGGAAACACATGTTCGAAGTCATCGTAGGACCAACAGGTGTATCAGCTCCCCACCACCATCCAACCACAATCCAGTAAGACGACGCATCCGGGAGGAGTTCCCCTGCACAACTTCCTTTACAGTATCCTGAACATTTGTGGGGAAAACGAATGCCTACCATTCTCAAAACATGCGCAAGAGAAGGAAATCCCAAGCGGACTACCTCTCGCCATCTTCCAGGACCGTTCAAGGCAGTAATGGTGGACACGAGGCAAAGATGTGCCAGAGTCACCACGAAAAGCCTCCTTCCTCCTGAGATCATTTCCATTTTATACACTGCAAGAATCTGATGCTCACATCTAGCTCGTTCTCATTTTTTTCACCTTGATATTTTAAGGGATCTATTCACATGTCTAATAATTCAAGTAGCACAAAGGAACAAAGCGGGACTTCTCTCCCATCCCCGCCGTCCAATCGTCCCCCAGGAGCTACTGCTGTTGCTTCCCACCTAACCTTCCAGAGAAGTCCAGGAACTCACCATCGGGCACATGGATACGTAGCCACCCCCTTTTCCTGGAATGCCGCTAGAGGTGTACATATACACTCCCTCTCGTTCCACTTAACACACTGTGACCATCACCCCCATCTGCGCACACAGGTCTGACTCCCCTTGACTTTTTGCTTAGCTTATTTTGCTTTGCTTCTTACAATGGAAAGTTTTAAACACACACAAGGTTAGGAAGAAGGGTCTAACGACCAGTGGAACCCGCATACCATCACCAGCTTGCATCATTTTTTAAGATTAAAGGTTTTTATAATTTTATTTTATTTTTTATTTTTTATTTTTTTGGTTTTTATAATTTTAGCCAAAAGAATTTTATCAACCAACCATCTTCAGCCTGGAACACGGCTGCAGAAGCTGTGGGCAACTTGGCGCTGGGCTAAACAAATGGCAGTGAATGTCCTGATGGGGCCACCCACCCACACCCTGGCACCGTGACAGCTTCAACAAAACACACACCGGGAGCTTTAAAGTCAATCACACACACTGTTGTATCTTGGCAAGTTCAGACCTGAGCGGACAGTGTCACTGTGTGAACCTGAAGCTACTGAAGAGTCAGGTTTTCAAAGAACCTATGCCGCCTGGGTTTGGGTTTATAGATCGGCTGTGTGGTGCCCATGCAGGTAAGGGAAGCCCAGCTCACTTCTGAGGCCACTGTTCTCTTACCCTTACGGTGCCTGGCCTACCCCCTCACTACTACTAGGCACCCATGCATCAGAGCCGACTCCGGGGCGCTCATGCTGGGATGCTCTGCGGCACATCACCCCATCTGTGTGATCCTTTAACACAAACTGCTCCTTAACAGACTTTTGCATCCAGACGTAGGCATCTACGCCACCATCGGGGCCCTTCCCTGAACACAAACCTCTCTGGCTGGGGGACTGTGTGATGAGCTGCACCACCTTTCGCAAACAAATCAACTTCTGCTGTGGTGAGGTGCATTTGTTCAGCTGAGCCAGCTCTCTCTTTGCACGAGGTATGTTGAAGCTGTAAAATAATTTGGAAAGTGACAACTTAAGACCACACAGTGTGAGGTCCCTCCTCCCCTGATCTATTAGCATACCGCAGATTAACACTCCTTACGACAAACTGTAAGAAACAAAAACAGAAACTCAAAAGCAGGGGCACCCGGGTGGCTCAGTCAGTTAGGCGTCTGCCTTTGGCTCAGGTCATGATCCCAGAGTTCTGGGACTGAGCCTGTATGGGGCTCCCTGCTCAGCAGGGAGCCTGCTTCTCCCACTCCCCACCTCCCTAAAAAAAAAACTCAAGAAGCAACCTGAACCAAATCAATGGCAAAACTCAATGCCTTTGAATGTTCCATTTATGATGCAAAATGGTATTGCAGCTGCACCAAAAAATTAGGGGAAAAATAAAATCCTTAGCCCCCGAGTAAGAGAGCTCAGAGGCATTAATAGTTTAAACATAAACACTTAAGACATTTTTATAGCCTAAAGAAACATAAGTTAATTCAAAAGCAGGTCCCTGGGGGATCCCTGGGTGGCTCAGTGGTTTAGTGCCTGCCTTTGGCCCAGGGCGTGGTCCTGGAGTCCTGAGATTGAGTCCCGCATTGGGCTCCCTGCATGGAGCCTGCTTCTCCCTCTGCCTATGTCTCTGCCTCTCTCGCTCTTGAATAAATAAATTTTAAAAATATATATTAAAAAAAAAAAAAAAAGCAGGTCCCTCTCCGGGAGGCCTCCATCACTCCAGGTGAGGAGTGATGTCTGCATGCGGGACCCACTTGGGCGAGCGAGCGGCGTGCCTGTCGAGGGACCAGCTGTGCAAGCCCCCCTCCCCCGGAGCTCCCACCCAGCTGACAGGCTGGCAGCAGGTGCAGGAGGGTGACAGCCACAGAACAGTCGTCTGCCAACCTCAGTCCTTGGTCTCTGGTCACAAGTCACCGCACCGGTCTTCAGTATGAACTAAGTCTGTGTGCGGTCCCTGCCGCTGAGAGCCCTGTTTCCAGAAGGAGCAGCCCCAGCCTCCGGGGACGCCGAGCCGCTGCGGCACAAACTCTTACCTGCACTCGGGTTTCACACCAATGTCCTTCTGCTGAAGATCTTGAAGGCTTCTTGTGATTTTGTTAAAGGCAGCATCCTAGCGACACATGTTAACAGAGCTTCAGGTTTCTCGAAAAGCTTAGAATGAGGCTCCCAACCGGGCTGATGGTGATTTAGGACCTACCTCGCTCGCCTCCATGGTCCCCACGTACTTAAAGATCAGATCGTAAATATCGTGCTGGACATACATCTGTGGAATCAACGAATAGATCCCCCGTTCCAGGTGCGCAGAGGTGACAGGGAGAGGTTCCTCCCACCACCCCGGCACCACTGCCTTCTCTCCCCTCACTGCCCTGACCTCTCACCTCCACGGCCTGCTTCAGCAGATTCATCTGGGCCTCCTGCTTGGCAAGCATTTTCTGGAGGACAAGAAGGTACCGTTAAGGAGCTGGCACTGGCATGTGGGCAAACTGCAGTTCTCTCCTTTGAGAGTCCTACTGCTTACCAGGTGAGAGTCCCTCAGAAGCTGCTGGAGGCATTTGGTGTAGAGAGCATTCACCGAGTCCTGCGCGACAGAGCGGAGAACATTTCGCTAGATATATTTGCTGGGTGACAACTTTAAGTCCTAATACAGGCTTCTCAAATTATGTAATTTTTTTTAAGTGTAAATGCATGAAGGGTTAAGAGAAAAAATTTGCCTTGGGGTTAACACTAAGATGGTAATAATCACTGTTCAAGTTTCTCCAGGGGCTTACACTACTTTTATAGTTAGAAACATTTAAACAAAACTTCCAACAGTGGAAGTTCTGGATTGTTCTTGAATTGGCCTGAGACAGGGCACGCCTGGCAAAACAAGACGCAGCTACTGACTATGTGCTGACGGAGGCTCTTTCTTTCACATTCCCTGAAGGTTCGCTGGAAAGAGGCAATGCTCCTGTCAAATCTCTCCGCGTGTCTTCCCAAAAACTCTCTCACGTCTTCGATGGTTTTCAGGGAAAAGGGATCGGAAGATGTTGAAGGCTCTTCTGAAAACGAGACGGGGGGTCAGGCTGGCTGAAGCCGTCAGTTTCCTAGTGGGGGAAGTTCCACATCCGTTGCCCTGCTCCCCCACCCCCCGCCAAGGTCTGGAGCCTCATCTTCCAGGAGAGGACAGGAATTATTTCAAGATACGGCCCAAGAGCAGCCTAGTTACAGGACAGCTTGAAGTCCAGAGAGCCCAGCCCCCTGGAAGCCTTTTCCTTGGACAAAACAATTTGAGACCATGGGCATGACCCATGAGGCTCTGCTGAAGAAGCGCTGGTTCCTGGCAATAAAGGCCTCAGAGTACATTTAGCACACTGCCATCTCAACTTCCTGGAACAGCTGAAGAATTATTGCTTATTAAAAATAATGAGCTCTCCAAGAGGCACTGGGGCTGGGTGGGCAATAATAGTGTAAGAGCTAGCCCTAAAGCTGAGGCCCAGTGCCAAAACCAGGGCTACCCCTCTGCACAACTCCAGGGGGCAACATTCACACGGGTCTACATCAATGCTGTCTCCTGGAATTGTGTAATGTCCAACCTGTGCAACCGTACACAGCAGCCCCCAGCCACATTGTCTTTGCTCAAGATGACTTTTTGATTCAGTTCTGGGGGAAGTACTGTAACATTACTTACGTAGGCTTCCAGAGGGCTCTTGAATATTTTATGGGACATTTATAGCAACCATGTCAGAAGCAAAGGTCGACACACAATTCTCCAAATCAGGAGAAAGGAGTTCTCTCCCAGAATACCTGAACTCTCTCTCTTTTCCAAAGGATGGGCTATACACAGTATGCTGAAACTTTCTTCTTTTTCATTGTAGAAAGTTTCTTCAAAGAGAATGGGCACTGAGAGAAGACAGGCGAAACCAGCTCCTAATTTAATCCTGTTTCCCTGTATAAAGACATCCTGGAACAAGAGAGCCGTCACTGCACCAGTGGCCGGGGGGTGACTGTCGATCCCCCGCTCAGCCTGGCCGCCTCTTCCCACCTGCCCGCCTTCGCTCCAGTGGGGGTTTGGGAGGCAGGGAGCATGAACACTCTTCCAGTTTGCTTTTTGATACTAATTTTTTTTTTCCCTCTCTGTTGGCCCTGTAGCTGTGGCTGATGCTTTCTAAATACTGTGACAGAGAAGCATTAAGCTGGTCCTCAGGGCAGAAGAAAGCCTGTACCCTCCGGGAAAGGAGGAAGGAAGAAGGCTGTCCTGGGATGTCCCGGGACTGCAAGGGGCCGGGGTGACCGGCTGCTGTCCCGGCCACATTCAGCATTCCAGCCCCGGCCCGGTGCCCGGGCAGACAGGCCACACGATAAGCTGGACTCCTCAGTCCTCTCCCCGAAGAGAGCAAGCCAACATGTGGGGCGGGGCCCCAACCCAAGCTGGCACATCAGTCACCCTGTGTCCTGTCTCTCTGCTCCTGCCAAGGGGCCCACGAGCTGAAGGGCTGACACCGGGCACCTGGGCCCACTCCAACCCCGCTGAGGACCAGCCCCCCGCCCCCACCAATGCATCCATCTCCACTATGTAAGAAAATGTGGACCCCAAAGGTCACATCGAGGATGAGAGACTGCCTTCCTGCATCTCCTGCTGCTGAGCACGCGGAGAAAGATAAAACACCCTTTCAAGCTCTGAGAACCCCATGCTGAGGAAGAGGCCACAAAGCAAAACAAGCCGCCCAAGTCCCGAAAGACAAAGCCCCAGGACCGTGCCAAATGGAAGGAAACTAAAAAGACCAACAACTGAATGCCTTGCCCGACCCGGATCGAAAAAGAAAAAAAAAATCTAATTCTATGAAAGGGTATATAATCTGTATAATTAGCACGACTCGTCTGAGGACAGTACGTTGAGCAGCATCCTATTCATGGAGCCTTTCCTGAGCGTGGTCGCCCTGCTGTGGTCATGCAGAAAACACACATTTTCGAATAAAGGGATGTGGTGTCTGCAATACACTCTTTTCCTGAAAAAGGCTCGGAAAAGGCAACACCAGGTAGCGCATGGGGGGGCGGGGAGAGAGACGGATGACCAAGCAAATGTGGCCAAGATGCTAACCGCTGACCACCGTGGGGGAAGAGCAGAGGAGAGTCCTTCGTACTTTACCGAGGCCTTCTGAAGGTTCGACAGGACTTCAAAACCCTGTTTTCTAAAAAGTTTAAACTGATGCCCCGTCCAATTTGTGGCCAAGAAACTGGTGAGCTTTCGGGAGAACAGACGTAAAACCAGTCACCGAAGGACTGGGTCCAGGAGGTGTTCCAGAGCCACCCCGAGGGAGAGCAGCCCTGTGCCTTCCCCACCCCCCTTCCCCCCTCCTCCAGCGCAGAGGCCTTGTTAGGGACCCTGGCTGGCCCACGACGAAATGCATACCTTTCCATTCAAGGTCTGAAAGTGTTCTTCCACGGGTATCAAAATATAAGATTCAAACTGACAAGTGGACTGAACGCTGCTCGACAAGCTTCCTTTGCAGGGCACCAGGACCTGGAAAACACAGGCGGGGGGGAGGGCTACGGGATGGGCCACCCGCAGCTTCACCTCCTGGAGGGCAGGACCACGTGACGCGGGGGGGTGGTGACAGACGGGCGGCCGCAGCCCCCAGGCCAGTTCCCACACCCGCTGGGTCCCCCCACTCCAGCCAACACCAGGTGCCCCACTCTGTTCTCAACAGGTCTGGGGACAACTCCCAAGGGAGACAGGGTAGTTTGGAAAGAAGAGAAAGGTGAAACTGAAAAGCCACACGCAGTCCCATCGCTGGAATGGGAAACGCTGCACCTGGAAGACACTCTTTTCTCTTCTTTTTTTTTAATTAATTAATTAATTTATTTTTAAGATTTTATTTATTCATAGAGACACAGAGGGAGAGAGAGAGAGAGGCAGAGACACAGGCAGAGGGAGAAGCAGGCTCCATGCAGAGAGCCTGACATGGGACTCAATCCAGGGTCTCCAGGATCACGCCCTGGGCTGCAGGCGGCGCTAAACCGCTGAGCCACCCAGGGCTGCCCTACTTTTTTTTTTTTTTAATCCTAGTTGTGATCGTAGTTGGTAACACGAGCCACAGAAACGGGGCTTCCTCTGGCAGACTGCGGCCGCCACCAAGGTAGGCCGGGGTGCCAGACTCTCTTTGGGGCAGGCTCCACCTGAGAGGTCAACGGTGGTCTCTGTGTGTGGCGGCTCGGGGACCCTCTTGGACTCAAGTGTACTCAGAAGGAAGAGGGCCCAGGTGGCACCGTCCCTCAGAGCCCCATCTCCTAACCCCCATCCCCCAAGCAAACGGCTTCCAGGCGACCAACATCGTACAGACAAGGAAACTGAGGCTCAAAGAAGCTAAGGAACCCGTCCAGGGTCACGCAGCCAGTGAGTGGCGGGTGCAGCCCCGACTCACACTCCTGCAGACTTCCTGACCCCTGTCCTGGCCTCAGCCCAGAGCCCGCTGGAGTCCCCTCCGCAGAGACCCCGCGAGACCCCGCAGCCCGGAGAGCCACTGTCACCCGGGGCCTCCTCGGGCCGGGAGAAGGAGCAGCTCAGCCTCTCCTCCTCTCACAGCAGGAGGCACTTGTGGAGGGAAGGAGGCCGCCCCGTGGACCAAGTGGCCTGGCCCCTCCTCAAACAACTGAGAGGGACTCGGATCAACATCTGGATTTACTAGGCCGTGAACAGGGGACCCTCCGCCGGGGGCCAGGATGCGGGAAGCTCTCTGGGATGACCCACCCGGATGGATGAACTGCAAAGGCACAAAGGGAGAAAACGAGGAAAGGGGAAGAGGAAAAGCGGGGAGAAGACAGGGGAGACAGTTTCACCAGGCCACACGGACGTCAACACTGAGCCTGCCTTACACACAGGGTACGCGCGCCTCTGCGCCCCACAGTGAGGAGGAAGGACAGACTCCCTCATGGATCCCAGCGTGACCTGTGGCTCTCCCCTGGGTCCTGATCCCAACCAACCCACTGTGAGGCAATTACGAGACCACATGGGAAATGTGAACGGGGACAGGGGAGTTGGCAATACTGAAGAATCACCGTGATAACGGGCGTTGTGGTTACGTTTTTGAAGAGGCCCTGCCATCTAGAGCCACATTCCTAAACACCTACAGACGAAGCCGCAGGACCACCTGACATAATTTTCTGGGATTTGTTTCAAGATAATCCAGTGGCCGGGGATCCCTGGGTGGCTCAGCGGTTTAGCGCCTGCCTTCGGCCCAGGGTGTGATCCTGGAGTCCCGGGATCGAGTCCCATGTCAGGCTCCCAGCATGGAGCCTGCTTCTCCCTCTGCCCGTGTCTCTGCCTCTCTCTCTCTCTTATGTCTACCATAAATAAATAAAAATAAACCTTTAAAATAAAAAAAAGAAGATAATCCAGTGGCCGAGGGTGGAGAGCAAGAGGCGGGCAGAAATGACATGTGACAGGGCCACCGAACTGACCACGGCTGAAGCTGGGTGACAGGAGCATGGGACTCATTATACTGTTCTTCTTACTTTTATCGTATGTTTGAAAGTAAGCTCAGTCACTAGAGCACGTGACTCGATCTCAGGGTGTGGTCTGAGCCCCATGTTGGGCATAGAGATTAATTTTTTAAAAACTGTTTCAAAATAATTTCAAATTTTAATAAAAGTGATGAAAAAAACTTTAATAAACTTGATGAAAAAAAGGGAAAAAATAAAGATAAAAGAAAGAAAGAAAAGGTAGGCCGTCAGGCATTAGCCTGAATTGAGGAAAAACCTCCTCATGGCCTCCGGGAGCACAGAAAGAAGAGCCCAGGGACCTGAGGTCTGGGCATGGGTAAGGGAATGCCCATGACCCACACCTGGGAGGTATTTATTTTTAAAATACTTTATTTATTTATTCATGAGCGACACACAGACAGAGGCAGAGACACAGGCAGAGGGAGAAGCAGGCTCCATGCAAGGAGCCCGATGCAGGACTTGATCCCAGGACCCCGGGGTCACACCCTGAGCCCAAGACAGATGCTCAACTGCTGAGCCACCCAGGGGTCCCCCGGGGGGTGTTTAACGCCCAAACTCAGGGAGGCCCAGAGACGGTCCCACGCGTGCTCTATGGATGGAGTCACGCAGTCCCGTGTGAGACCAAGAACTGCCGAGGCGCTTCGGAGAACCTCATCCCAGGAAACTGTGATTAAACTCTATTTACCTGTTGATGTGCCTTGCCTGCCTCCCTAACTTAAATAAAGCACAACTGGCTCCTGCTGCATGTGTCCCCATTACCAGCCTCAGCGTTCGACATACGGTAGGTGCCCCATCAATGTTTGCTGAGTGAACAGGGGTCCTCCAGTATCAGGGACCCCCCAGTTTTCAGGCAGACAATGCCGCCCGGAGCGTTTCGTTGCAGGCAGAAGCCGGCAGCTGGGCTGTCCGGCTGGGAGGGAGGGTGAGGAGGCCAGCCGCTGGGGGCTGGGGAGGTGCAGCAGCTGGGAAGCTGCCCACGGGAGGCGGGGTCAAGTCCAAGTGCCTTCAGGGCTCTCCTAAGATGGAGCTTCAGATGTCAGATGCCACGGACGTCACAGCCTACGTGGACAACACCGAGTTTAGAGTCTCCGAGTTGACCATAAGTCAGGGACCTGCTTATTCTTAAGCTTAACAAAACTTTTTATTCTAGCCCTTTATTTTTTTAAAATATTTTATTTATTTATTCATGAGAGACAGAGAGACAGGCAGAGGCAGAGGGAGAAGCAGGCTGTCTGCAAAGAGCCCGATGCGGGACTCGATCCAGGACCCCGGGATCACAACCTGAGCCAAAGGCAGACGCTCAACCCCTGAGCCACCCAGGTGCCCCTTATTCTAGCCCTTTTATAAAGAATTTTTAAGTAATAGCAATTAAAGAAATCACAGTAGGATAAAAGCAAGAATCAGCATTGGTGACACTACTCTAGGGTCCCCCCTGACTCCTCTCCATGCAGCATTAGGGCGACTTCTGTCACGACACTCATTCTTCTGAGCTACCGACAGCCAGCTTCTGGAATTCCCCGAAGCCCTGCTGTGTTCCCTGCTCACCTACGCAATCCTGGAAACCCAGCACGGTGCCCGGTAGGTACGTCATGGTGCTCAATGAATGTTTGTTGGCTAGATCTGTGCTAAATGAATCCTAAGAGCTAGACTATGAACCTCAGTGTCCGTAGCTGGCCTGTCTAGGTATTTTACTTGAAAGTCAGTTCTTTGGAACTTGGAAGACACGCTGACAGGTTCCAGGCTAGCCCTCAAAAGCCTACATACCCCATAATTATAACATCACAGTAGGAGCATCTGGATGGTGCAGTTAGTTGAGTGTCCGACTCTTGGTTTTGGCTCAGGTCATGATCTCAGGGTTGTGGGATCGAGCCCTATGCAGGGCTCCATCCTCTGCGAGGAGTCTGCTTGAGCTTCTCTCTCTCTCCCTCTCTGCACCACCCCCACCACCACCATACTCACTCTCTCGTGCTCTAATAAAATAAATAAATCTTAAAGGGAAAAAAAAAAAGGTCACAACAAGGGAGGAACAAATTTAATCTCCCTTTTGTAATTTTTGTTTCTCCTTTAGGCAAATGGACCCCTCCTCAATCCACCTGGGAATCCTGGAGAACGTTCTCCTGACACCTCATGGATAAGAGCCCCAGAGAGGCGGCAGGCCTGCCCAGCCCACTCTCAAGATACCACAGTGTGTAATTAGCTGGATGCTAATTAAAGAGAACAGGAGTGACTATTAGTAGCAGTGCAGGGGTGTCACAGGCCTCTGTGGTGAGAATCTGGGGAACACGGGGGAGAAGGAGCTTTCCCTATCCAGTCAGAGAGCAGGTGATGGCAGGAGGTGCAGAGGCATCCCAATCAAAGGACCCGATCAAAGGAAGGATTTGGAAGGAAGTCACACTGGGGGGGGGGGGGGGGGGGGGGATGGGGCAGGCGGAGGGAGCAGTCGAGCTGCACCTCTGTCACATGAGGATGAGGGGGCCAGTGAGCAGGGCTTCAGGAAGAGGTGTGAGGGGCAGTTAACCCTGGAGGGGAGAGACACACATGTGAAAAAGTGATGATTTCACAGTGTCTTAGGACCCAATAAATGACTCTGATCCCCATGGCTGATTCAAGGGCACCAAACTTGGCCTGATGGCCAGGCCCCAAGGAAAGAAATTCAGCATCCACCTGCTGAGGTGAAAGCGATCCCTTGGTGGTAGCAGAAACAGCTGATGAGCACTCTTCCAGAGGTGGCTCGCATGTTCTTTCTCAGTCCCCCAACAGACGTGGATGGAGCACTACTGTGGACTAGACCAGGATGAACCGGAGCGCCCATCCTACGGCCAGGAGGGCCAGGAGCCAGCCATCAATACCTGACTGGGCCGGGCAGCAGCAGCCAGCTCCTTCCCACTGGGACTCCTGCGGCGAAGTGGGCCTCACTGATTCTCCCATCTACTGACGGCCACAAAGTCAGTGTTGTCAAGCGTGGGCCCCGGGCAGCTCCTCATGGACCCTGCAGATCTCAGGAGGACCTAGGACACTACCGGGAATCCCGATGACAGCTTCCAAAAGGAAGGTGACCAAGACACCAAAGTTCTTACACCACATTTCCTTTTTTTGCTAAAGTGAGCCTGAGTGGGATTCCACTATTTGCAGCCGGGAAAACATCCACCTCGTAAGAGGAACCGTGCTAAGTGCGGGCAACATAGCGGTGAGCAAGATGGACAGGTCTCACAGAGCATTCACAGCGTGGCCTTCTTTTTGTTTCGGGGAGAGAGAGAGAGAATGAGCTGGCGGGGGGAGCGTAGGGGTGGGAGTGGGGAGGGGGGAGAAGAGAATCTTTCGTGCCCAGTGCGGAGCCTGAAGCGGGGCTCGATCTCACGACCCTGAGATCATGACCTGACCTGAAAATCAAGAGTTGGAGGCTTAACTGACTGAGCCACGGGGCGCCACAGCGTGGCATTCTTAAAGAGCAAGAGAAAGTTACACATAGCTTGCTCTTGCCCAGACAGCATTTTAAAAAATATTATAGAACAAAGGGAGGAAATAGTTCCCAAATTCGGTCAGTTACCATGATTGCTTTGTATGCTGTGCTATTTCTCTGCGACATGTCTCAAAACCGTAATTAGTACGTATTTGCCCAGATCATGACCATTTCTCCCAATAGAATCCAAAGCTCTATAAAGATAAAAAAGAGGGTGACGTTTCTTCCCGTTTTGGGCCGAACCCTCAGCATTAAATGTGGGACCCTGCCCAGGGTAGCATTTAATAACTCCTGGGAAATGAACAGATGATGATGTCTCTGTGAACTTTATATGATTTTTATTTTCTTCTTGGAAACAGCTCTATTCTCTATTTTATGTATATATACATACACACGTATATATGTATATATGTGTACACATGTAGAGACACACACACACACACACAAATGACCTTTATGACTTCTAAAAACCAAAGTAAAGTAATTCTGGGAAAAACATGTGAATCACAAAACCAATCCGAAAAACTGGAGGAACTTGGGGAAGCAGACTTGTGGTGGCAGCGGGACAGAGGGGGTAAAGTGAACGTCAGCGCCAGTCCCAACAAGGCAGCACACACCCCAAAGTGAAGCGAGCTACGCTGGCTTCTCTAGGCCAAACCCTCAGCCACAACCGCAGGAGCATGGCATGAGGACAACACACAAACGGAGGCACCCCGGGAGCGGAGGGCCTGCTCCCCTGCAGGCAGCAGACGCCCCACTGTCGTTTCTCTCACGTGCCTCCCTCGTCCTGCAACCTGGGTGCCTCCAATATTCCACTGGTTCTTCCCCTTTAGGAAATGCCCTTCAAGGCAACATACGAGTGTGTGGCATGTTCCCTTATTCCATGTGAGTGAGCACACAGGTCACAGAGAAGGGCCCATGATGCCCTGAGGGAAATCGGCTTTCTGTGCCCCCCACACAAGCCCTCACGGTCAACGTGGAAAGAGAAACAGATGAACACCGTGAGATCAGTGTCAACAGAGAAAGGACTACACCCGAGGCTGGTGCAGGGCCAGGAGGCTTCGTGGAGGAGGCAGCTCGTGGCGGTCCATCTCTGCTCATTCTAGCACAGACCACGGTCTGGGGCTCGTTATACTCAGCAGGTCTGTAACTGACTCCCTCTAAACGTAGGCAAAGTCTACCGTATTTCTGGCCTTATCAACACTGCTCTGTCCGCACCTAACGGAGCCGGTCCACCCTCAGGATCGATGCACTTACGATGCCATGGACCTGGGCCACCTTGTTGCATAAGTCAGGACGCCACTTTTGAAGAGCCAGATAGAAAGGATTTTTCAGGAGATCTTCATCATACAGAGCCATATGGACTTCAGATGGGGCAGAGAGAGTCTCCTGGGACAAGGGGAGAAAGAGCAGTAAATGAACACTTTCAGATTTATGTAACACACAAAAGTCCTGATCCGGCGAATTCTAAAAAGCGTCTCTGACACATATTATTCTAGCCTGTAAGAAATATCAGACAACCCCCAATTCCAAGATGACCTGTCTATTGGTTAATTGCAGAAATTATGTTCAGAAAACCTTGTTAAGGGGCACCAGGGTGGGGATGCCTGGGTGCCTCAATGGTTGAGCATCTGCCTTTGGCTCAGGTCATGATCCCAGGGTCCTGGGATCGAGCCCACATGGGGCTCCCTGCTTAGCAGGGAGCCCGCTTCTCCCTCTCCATCTCATCCTCCCCACCACTCATGCGTGCTTGCACTCTCTCTCTCCCCCGTCTTGCTTTCTCTCAAATAAATACAATCTTAAAAAAAAAAACAAAAAACACCTTGTCAAACTCCAAATCATAGCAAAAAGTAAAAATGACTATTTTTAGAATATCCTATGTGACCAGGATTATATTTTAAAGACATGCATAGATTTTTAATGAAATATTTTAAGCACATAGAGAAAAACAGATGAATAATGCAAATCTGCCACTCAGAGCTACCCATATATATTTTGCCATATTTGCTTCAGATTTTCTTTTAAGAAATAAGGTACATCAGAATAGAGTTGGAGGGTTGCTTGGGTGGATTAGTTGGTTAAGCATCCAGCTCTTGGTTTCAGCTCAGGTCATCATGATCTCGGGGGTCTGGGATCCAGCCCTGCATCGGGCTCTGTGCTCAAGTGCAGAGTCTGCTGGAGATTGTCTCCCCCTCCCTTTGCTCCTTCCCTGCTCACACTCTCTCTAAAATAAAATTAAAAAAAAAAAAAAAGAATAGACTGGAACCCCCCTATGCCCCTCTCTGATTTCATTCTGTCCTTCCCTTTCAGAGCCACCACTATCCTGAGCTTGTGTATCCTTCTTGCTCACGTTTCTATTGCTTTAATACACGTGTATTCATAAGTAACATAAAATACTGTCGTAGGAGCTTCGAATTTTACATAAATGGTTTCACACTACCAGTGTCCTGGGACATACCTTTTCCCATCAACGTGTTCTCAAATTCTAGCCATGCTGATTCCTACAGCCCTCGTTCATTCACTGATGTCTGCTGTATGGCATTCTTTTAAATGAACATGACACAGTTTGTTACCTGATAGCCTACATTTACATTGCTTCCACGTTTTCAGTGTCATGCACAATGCTGGCATGAGCTAGCTTACACCCTTATGTACACACCCCGAGCACATTATCTAGGAACGTCCCCAGGAGAGGCCCTGCAGGGTGCATCCACCTCCACCACCACCGGAGACTGACAACACTGGGCGGCTTTCTACCTCCATGGAAAGGGCATGAGGACACCCCTTCCTCACACCACGCACTAGCCAATGCTTCTCATTTCCTCCCATTATCTCGTTTCTGCCAGTCTGTAAGGATAAAACAGTATTTTGCTGTTTTAATCTCTCATTTATCTAAAGAAACTGAACATTTCCTTGTTCTGTATAAATTACTTTATCATGTCTTTTGCCCATTTTTCAAGTGGGTTGTTGGCCTTTCTCTGATGATTTATAGTTCTTCATGTATCTGGAGACTAAAAGGTGTTGCAAATATCGTCTCCCAATCCATGACTTGTCTCTTCATTTTTTCAAATAGGTGTTTCAGAAATAGAAGTGTTTGATTTTTAATATAGCTGACCTTGTCAGCCCTTGCCTTCATGGTCAGTGCTTTTCGGATCTTAGGAAAATCCTATCATCTGGTGTACCTTTCTGAAAAGTGACTTCACCATTCCCCCTTTCAGAACATGGAGTCCATTTCCTTGATTCTGAGGCAGCCCTGTGCTTGCTGTAACCAACCAACAGACAGAATTGATGTTCTGGCATTTCTGGGTCAGCTCCAAGAGGCTACAGATTCCACACCCATTCTTCTTGGCACCCTGAGATCACCGTGCTATGATGAAGCCCGTGGGATGAAGGACCATGGGAGGAAGAGAGGCCCAGTGAGCAGAGCCTGCCCGCCAGCTGAATGCAGCCACGTGAGTGAGTCCAAGCGAAACCAGGTAGAGAACGACTCTGCCAGCCCATGAATAGTAGGAAATAATAAGTTGTGACCATCTAGGTCACTAAGTTTTGGGTTGGTTTATTATGCAGCAAAGCCTACTGAAACCACATCAACTCCAAGGCCATAAATATAGTCTCTATAATTCCTAAGAATCTTAGGATTTTTCACTTTTAGCTCTTCAATATATCTTTGTTTATACATACATATATCTTTATATATACATACATCAATAAATTAGGCATCTTAAGTTAATTTTTTCCCATATGGTAAAGCTACCATGGGCTGTTTGGGCTACTATCACAAAATACCACAGACTCAGTGGCTTACGTGTACTTCTCATAGTTCTGGAGGCTGGAAGCCCAAAACCAACATGCTCGCAGATCTGGTTCTTGACGAGGGCCCAGTGCCTAGACTGTAGCCTGCCACTGCCTCACTATATCCTCACGGGGCAGAGTTCTCCTGTCTTTTCCTCTTTTTATAAGGGCATTAATTCCATCTTGAGGGCCCCACTCGCATGACTTCATCTAATCCCAATTGGATCCCAACCTGCCACCCCCAAATAGTATCACATTAAGGATTAGAACTTCAACATATGAACAGGCAGGGGGCACAAACATTTAGTCCACAGCATAAGCCAATTGTCCCATTATCATTTTTTGAGTAGTCTATCCCTTTCACACTGGCCACTAATGCTACCTTTTGCTATACTCCAAGTTCCCACATATGTTTGGCCTGTTTTTGAGCTCTACTCTATCTCAATAGTCTAGACCAGGGCCATCCAACAGATATATGAGAAATGTAATCCATATATGCTACGCATAATCAAATATGTAATTTAAAATTTTCTAGTAGCCACATGAGAAACAAAACAGGTAAAATTGATTTTAATAATAAATTTATCCTAATATATCCAAAATACCATATTTTTAACACATGATAAATATTTTAAAGTTATTAATGACACATTTTACATTCTTTTTTGCTCTACTAAGTCTTCAAAATTTGAGGACGCCTGGGTGGCTCAGTGGTTGAGCGTCTGCCTTTGGCTCAGGGCATGATCCCAGGTCCTGGGTCGAGTCCCGCCATCAGGCTCCCTGCACGGAGGAGCCTGCTTCTCCCTCTACCTATATCTCTGGGTCTCTAATGAATAAATAAAATCTTTAAAAAATATATCTTCAAAATTTGGCATGTACTTTACATTCACCTTTCAATTAATACTAGATACATTCAAGTGCTTAAAAGTCACATATGGCTGGTGGATATTAAATTGAACACAGCAGGGCTAGACCACATTAGTTTACATGACTGCAGCTTCATAGTAAGCCTTGATATCTCATAAAGAAAGGCCTCCCCCTTGTTCTCAAAAATTGTCTACTTAGTCCTAGTTTTTGCAATACCACATAAATTATAACCAGCTCATCAAAAACTGACCATGAAAAATTCTGTTGGGATTTTTTATTAGAAATGCACTAAGTTTATGGACTGGAGAGTCAATATTTTTATAATAATGAATCTCGTCATCCATGGACATGGTATGTCTTTCCATGTATGTCTTCTTCTATGTCTTCCAATTAAATTTTCTCCATAAAGATCATAGATAATGCACAACTTTTATTAAACAGTATTTGTATATCCTGTACAGATTTTTCTCCTATTGTGAATGGAGCTTCCATTGCCCCTGATCTGCTCCATTTACTATACATAATTTTAATTTCACTGAGCTACCAGGGAGGAATATGAAAAATGGGCATAGAAAAAGAATCTGAGCCTCCATCTCAAGTGGTGCAATAAAAGTACAAACAGATAAGTCTTTTTGTTTCGTCTTATAAGACTCCCATTTACATGCTGCTTCCAGTGTTTTTGCCATACAGCATACCAACGTCCCACCACTTATTGCTGGCCTACATGGGTATCTTTGTGAGAAACAGAAAAAGGCACCCCATCTTCCCAGTGGGTACAAGAGTCCTATGCCAGGGCACATGGCTTGGTAAGTAGCTCACAGTCCATTTATCAGCCCCAACATCAGTGAGACGTTGTACTGCCAACATCTCACTCTCCCGGGCAGGGCACCTATGCAAATGAATAACCTGCATAATTGTATATAAAGGCTCCACTGTTAGTGTTTGACATATTCCTTTAAACACGTACTCTCTTTTAAAATTTATTTTAAAAAGAACATTTATTACAACTTGAAATATACAAACACTATGCTCCAGGGTGCCTGGGTGGCTCAGGTGGTTGAGCATCTGACTCTTGATTTCCACTCAGGTCCTGATCTCAGGGTTGTGAGATCAAGCCCCATGTTGAGCTCAGCACAGAATCTGCTTGGAATTCTCCCTCTCTCCCCACTTGTGTGTGCTCTCTCTCTCTCTAAAACAAATTAATAATTAAAAAATTTTTAATGCCACCATTGTTTAGAAATAAATAAAAACAGTATACCCCTATAAAAAAAGATAATCTTAAAAATTACAAAGACAGCGGGGGGGGGGGGGGAATTCCTGGGTGGCTTAGCGGTTTGGCGCCTGCCTTAGTCCCAGGATCGAGTCCCGCGTCGGGCTCCCGGTGCATGGAGCCTGCTTCTCCCTCCTCTGGTGTCTCTGCCTCTCTCTTTCTCTCTATATATCTATCATGAATGAATGAATGAATGAATGAATAAATAAATAAATAAATCTTAAAAAAAAATTTACAAAGACGGGGCACCTGGGTGGCCCCATCAGTTAAGCATCTGCCTTCGGCTCAGGTCATGATCCCCGCGTCCTAGGAATGAGCCCCGTGTTGGGCTCCCTGCTCAGCAGGGAGTCTGCTTCTCTCTCTCCCTCTGCTCCTTACCCCACTCATGCGTGTGCTCTCTCTCTCAAATAAAAATAAAGTCTTTTTAAAAAGTTACAAAAACAATTAACATTATTTGAAAATGTGCTAGATACTCCTGACTGCCAAATATTCTGAGTTTGAGCCTGAGACCTCTTCTTTAAAAAAGAGAAAATTAGTTGGGGCTCCTCGATGGCACAGTCCATTGAGCATCTGCCTCTGGGTTTTGGCTCAGGTCGCAATTTGAGGGTCGAGATCTCAGGGTCCTGAGATCAAGCCCTGCATCAATCAGGCTCTGCACTCAGGAGGCTACCTGAGTTTCTTTCTCCCTCTGCCCCGCCTCATTCCCCCCACGCTTGCCCTCTCTCTTCCTCTAAAATAAGTAAATAAATAATAAACATTTTAAAAAGAGAAAATTAGCAAATCTCAAAGGGCATCAAGTAAATTTATCCTTGTTATGACCTAAATGAAATATGAATGAAAAACTGAATTACTTCCTTGCTATGTAACAACATTCCAAAATGCCTTCTTGGGAAGATGCCAGGACAACACACATAAGCACATTATGAATTCTTTCTGTTAATGGCCGATGATAAAAACAGCCACTGTTTGAGAGTATCTTTGTTTCAGGGACTGTGATCACTTCTATTCATCCTCATCTCACTTTAATGTTCATGATAACTATAGGCAACCAACTATAACTAATGCTCACTATTGGTATCATTAGCCCCATATGCTGCAGATGAAGAAACTGAGGCTCACTTGGCCAACTTGAAGTCACACAGATGTCAGAATTTATTCTAACAGCCACCCCTTTAACCACGACACCCATCGTGTAAAACAAACATGCCTGGATTAAGGGTTATTTCCGAAGCCACAGATGCACAGATCCCACACTTCATTTCCCTCAAAGGAAAAGTCACCATGACAGACAGTCACATGGGCCGTACATTGAATTCCCTCGGTCTGGTCCAGCCAGAACTGTCTCTGCTGCAGGCCCTCTGGGGACTGCCTGAAGGAGGCCCTTGAGCTCCCTGCAAATCCTCTTAGGGGAAGAGTCTAGCATGAAAAAGGCTACATATAATCCCTTCCTGGACCCCAGAGACAGCTCTGTAACAATTCAGGTATTTGTCTTGTTGAATTCAATTATTCCTGGAGCCCAAATAATCCTTCTAGAAGTCCCTACCAGAACAACTGGATAATGCGATTTTGTTGGGACACAGTCATAAGAAAACAAAATTCTCCCTGGTTTCTGACACAACTGGTTCTACAGGACAGCGTGCAAAGTAAAGACACCTTGGACAGAAACCGCATGAGAGGCAGGATGCCACGCGGTCGGAATGAAGCTGGGAAGCGATGCTCCTTCTGCTCCTCAGACGAGATGCCAGCAGAGCTCCCACATCTCTGCACCCGAGACAGAGGTGGCAAGGGTGGGCTCGGATGCAGGAGGTAGCAACCTAGCTGGGAGGCAAGGAATGTGCATCAGCAGAGTAAAACAAACCCAGAGCAGTGCTGGGACAGGTAAGGACCGGACAGAGAAGGGAGCAGCAGGGGAGGGCGGGGAGGCATCCCTGGCAGGGACCAGAGCAAGGCAAAGGTTCAAGAAGCAGGAACAGGTTCCTGTGGGCACAGAAAACCCAAGAGTAAATTTTTTTGACTAGATGAGATGAGTCCAGTCAGTGCTGGTCAGAGAGGGACAGCAAGGCGAGGGAGGCCCCTAAATGCCACATCAAAGCATTCAGTTCAAGAGCATGAAACACGCAAGACTGGGAGCAAGCACTGCTGTGAGTGGGACAGAGCTTGCTGTGTTTCAGTCCCAAGTCATCTGTTTTCTCCTGGACATCATTCCTCCTGGTTGCCGATGACTGAACCCTCCATCTGGGGGGGAAGGGTTTCTAGGAGCTCTGTCCAATACTATTCTCAACCTTTTGGTCGCAGTGTTTTAAAACATATGCTAATCTAATACAATCTGGTGCTTAATGCCAGAATGGAATTCTTATATAGGGGATAAATGCTTAAAATAGGTTAACGTCTTCACAAATCTAGTTGCAAGAATTAGTTTTATGTATTTTTTAAAGATTTTATTTATCTGAGAGAGAGAGAGAGAAAGAGAGAGTGTGTGTCTGTGTAGCGGGAGAGGGAACCCAATGTGGGACTGGGTCCCAGGACCCTGTGATCCTGGCCTGAGCCAAAAGGCAGACACTTAACCAACTGGGCTACCCAGGTGTCCTCATTTTATATTTGAAAATAACATGCAGAGTAAACTGACCCTTCCTTATAAAACTGGAAAGATGAGCGAATCCTCTTATAAAACTCCTTTTTGAAAAAAAAAAAAAATTCCACCCCTGCCTAAGCTCAAATTGATAGGATGATTTACAGCAAATCCATCGAAGTCAGCCAGAAGATACCAAATACCGCTGAACATGAGTTATCAGAGCTTACTCATGAACAAGGGAGCCAGGCAAGGTCCCAAACTAGTACCGGACATTTCAAGAGGTGGTGTGCACACTTGTGGTTTTGTGGTCTACAACCGTCCCACCAGCCCAGATGAGGCTGGGTGGTCAGGGACCGTCTGGTGACCGTGTGCAGCCTGGCTCAGCAGAATCCAACATAGCAAAGTCTGTGCCTTGCCTCCCAGAGATAAACTCCCAGCTAAAATCTCACCGCTATAGCTGCTCCCATCCTTTGATCAGGGACCTCACCGAAGACCCAGACCAGGCCTATTTTCCAAATGATGAGCAATAGTCTCCAACTAGTTTAATTTGTGATGCAGACGGAAAAGGCAAAAAGGGAAAACTTTCTAATTCATCTATGTTTAATAGCAACGGGAAACAACTGGGTGACGTACAGTATGATATTACAGTCCCTCATGTCCTGGACTGTATCATCTAGGGATCCTAGCCATACTTTTCTCAAAGCTCTTCAAAGCATCCAGTCTGTGCCTGGCCCCCTGGCTCACTGTAGGCATGCTGTAACTGTCTGTCCACTTGAGCAAAATGATAGTGGGGTGTTAGAGAAAGCTCAAGCTCCCAGGGAGGGGTCATCTCTCACAGAACCTGGATATCCTCATCCAGGGGAGGGTGAGACGCTGGCCCCAGGCAGCCACACAGGCGCTTGCAAAAAACCAGAAGCAAACAATACACGCAGAACTGGCTAAACAGTGACAGCTGGAATGTGGTGAGTAGCGCAGGGAAAGAAGGCCCCAGAGCTGGAAGAGGGGCGTGACCACTAAGGGAGCAGGAGGATGTGGAGGAACCCAACAACCCCTGAGGATGCCACTCATCACCCTGCTCCTGGAGTTGCAGGCAGTGCCACCAGCACCCACTTTCTTGCCAGAATCTTGACCAGAAGGGCAGGAGCTCCAAAGGCCACTTCTCAGTGTCTCTCACACGTGGAGGGTCTGGCTTTGGGTCTGAATCCTTTCTAGGTCCGGTGTCTATCATCACAGGGTCACATTCCTCTGCTCCTCTAGGAGAGGATCAAGTTGCTGGACACCGAGAACCCTGGCAATTCATAAACAAAGGGAGAGCCCCACAGAAACACTAACGGTGCACAGATGTGTGAGTAACAAAGACCCAGTACTTGTCCTCATGAGGGCAACAATCGTCCCAAGAGCCACAAGGAGACACAATCAAGACCTTGACCCCAGGCTCCAGGCAGACCGGACCGTTTGCTCTCCCAGTGACGCTGCCGGGCAGCATGATTCCTGGTGGCAAGCCCAGGTGCGGAGAGCTCACTCGAGGGACCTACTCAGCTTCAGAGCCCCAACTGCTTTCCCGCCACAGAGGCTCGTCAGAAGTATCTGTCCCTGCTCCCATCCTGCACTTCTCCTTCAGAGGCCTCTGCCTCTCCCTTTCATGGTCCATGTAAAAGACGACAAAGTGATCTTTCCAACACTGAGGTCTACTACAGGGCAGCAGTCCCCCTTGAGCCTCAGTTTTGCTTTCCAGTTTCAGGTCCCTGTGGTCAACCGGGGTCTGGAAACAGACTGATCCTCGTCCCGACATATCGTCAGAAAGTCAATAGTAGCTAACACTACATCACAATACCTGTATCGTTCTTTTCACTTCATCTCATTACGGAGGCATTTTATCATCTCACAGCATCACAAGATGGGTGAGCCCAGTACAATTAAGATATTCTGAGAGAGAGAGAGAGAGAGAGAGAGACACCACCTTGACATAACTTTTATCACAGCATATTGTTAACAATTGTTCTACTTTGTTATTTTTGTCAGTTGCTTACAATGCGTATTTTATATATCAAACTTATAGCTATATAGGTACAGGGGGAAAACGGACTACAGGGTTTGGTACTATCCAAGGTTTCTTTTTTTTTTTTTTTTTTTTTTTTTTTTATTTTTGTTTATTTATGATAGTCAGAGAGAGAGAGAGGCAGAGACACAGGCAGAGGGAGAAACAGGCTCCATGCACCGGGAGCCCGACGTGGGATTCGATCCCGGGTCTCCAGGATCGCGCCCTGGGTCAAAGGCAGGCGCCAAACCGCTGCGCCACCCAGGGATCCCTATCCAAGGTTTCCAACATCCCCTGGGGGTCTTGGGGACACATCTTCCGTGGACTAAAGGACGGCGTGGGGAGTGCGGGGGCTACTATATTCTTCCAGGACTTTCCCTTCACTCCCTGCTAGATGAACTCTCAATTTCTCTTCCTGCCACTAAGGGCCTCTCCTTCTGGCCTTCCACCCACCTCTGCAGCCTCATCTCCCTCTGCTGTCCCCCAAAGCTCCCCAAAGTGATGGGTTCTCCCTCCTTCTATCCATTTCGCCTTGAAAACTGCTCTTCCCCTGCCAAGGCCCCCATAAGACCCTCCACAGTGGAGCATGGCCCAGGCCTGGAGTGTCCAAGCCCTGGCCCCAAATCTATAGATTAAAGGACAAGAGCTCTGAGTGAGGGGCGAGGGGAGGGGGGGAGCCCTGGGGCCCGGTGGGCTCTGGGTCTTCTGGTCCACCTCAACACCATGCTGGGGAAGGCGGACTCAAAACGCTACTACCCCACTGGGCCCCCTGCTCTTCTCTGGGGCTGGTGGTGGGAGGGTGAGCTAACAAAACAGGGGCCTCTCCTCCGTGACGCCCGTAAACTTGGGAGAACCCCAGCTAGCGGGCAGACCAGCAGTCCCTCCAGGCTCCCCAGCCCCTCCTTCCCCGAGTGTCCTAAATCCCCGCTGAAGGCGCATCATTTGCTGCCCAAGTCCCCAGCGTCTCCAGGGGCCCTGCCTGGCTCCCGCGCCTGGGGCGGGGCGGGGCGGGGGGGGGGTCCGTGCTGGACGAGAAGAGCTGAACAGACGCAGAGCCCGGAACATCTCTGCTGCTTTAAGTTTTCCCGGAGTAATTCTGACCCAGCACGACCCAGAGCAGGCCCCTCCGGAGGCTCACAGGCAGGGACTCCCTCCTCCCCCGCTGCGCCTCCGCCACCCCGGGAGCCACGGGGGCCCCGGCTGCGGACACCCCCCGGCCCCCGCCCCCGCCCCCGGCCGGGCTCCCAGGACCCCGCGCCCGCTGGCCCGTGCTGCTCGCGGGGGGTCAGCCGCCCCCACCCGGCAGCAGACGGAGCGCGGGCGGGGCGGGCTGGGGGTGCCCGGGGGCAGCCGCCCCCTCGGGGCGCAGACAGCCCCTCCCCCCGCTCGGGGGCCCCGCCCGGCCTCTAGGCCCCGAGGCGACCGCCCCGCGGGGAGGCAGGCGCGGGCGCAGCAGGAGCGACGACACTTACTTGGAGGCTACATAGTCCCACCGCCTGCTCGTCGGAGCGGCGGCGACCCCCCGGGCCCCGCGCGGACCTCGGCGCCCACCGCCCCAGCACCGCGGGCCGCTCCGCCGCCCACCTCTTCACTCCGCCGCTGGGCGGAGCCGCCCCCGGAAGGCCCAATGAGCGGCCGGCCTCGCCCTGAGTGACGTGCGCGCCGAGCAATCGCGGGGCCCGCCCTGCCGGGGAGGGGCGCGGGCGGCGCGCGGCGCTTCCTCCTCGGGCCGGCCGGGGCCCGGAGCCGCGGACTGCGCATGCCCGGGACGGGAGGGGGCGGGGCAGAGCGGGTGTGACCCTGGAGGTGGGGTCCGCGCCGCGTTCCTGGAAAGCGGGCTGGACGGCGACGGGGAGCCCGGGCCCGGCCCGCCGTGGGGGGCGGAGGCGCCCAGTCCTGCGGGGCACAGAGCCCCGTGTCTGGCGGGGGCTTGGCGCTTGGGGTCCTTGGGTGCCGGCTCCCTCGGCTGCGTGGACGCCGCGTGAGCCTGCCCTGCCCCTCTGCTGAACCCGGGCCTCAGTTTCCCCCTCTGTACGGTAGCGGGGGCTGGGGCTGCAGGACGGTAATGGGGTGCAGAGGAGGGGGAGAGGGGGGCCTGCACGTGACCGCCCCGCGCGGGGCCCGCCCATCCCTGCGCCGGGCGGGAGGAGGCGCCCCGCGGGGACGGGGGGGGGGGGAGGGGAGGGGTGGGCGGGTCCTAGGGGCCCCGACGCGGCGGCGGCTCAGCGGCCGGCCAGCCCCGGGACGGCCCCGCGGAGGATGGGGACGGCCGCCGGGCCAACGCGGAGAGCGCCCTTGGCGGCGAGGGCGCTGCAGACGCCCGGCGGGATGGGCGCGGGCGAGGGCGCGGGCGGCCGCTAACGGGCCGCGTGGCGGGTGCCCCCGGGCCATGAGCCGCGCCCGGGCCGCCGTCGGGGCGGGCGGGCCGCGGCGCTGAGAGCGGGGCCGCGGCCATGGCGCGGGAGGAGGGCAAGGCGCTGCTGGACGCGCTCAACAGGGCGACCGCGCGCCACCACCTGCTGGCGCTGGCCGTCGGCGGCTCGGCGGACTCGCAGGCCCTGCGGCGGGAGCTGCGGAGGACGCGGCGCGAGGCGCAGGAGCTGGCGGCGGCCGCCCGCGCCCTGCTGACCGCCCCGCTGCGCGACCGGGGCCTGCGCGGCGAGGAGCGCGCCGAGCTCGAGCGCCTGTGGGCGGCCTTCTCCGGCTGCCTGGACCTGCTGGAGGCCGACATGCGGCGCGCGCTGGCGCTGGGCTCGGCCTTCCCGCTGCAGGCGCCGCGGCGGCTGGTGCGCACGGGCGCGGGGGGCGCGGGGGGCTCGGCCCGCAGCCTGCGGCACCTGGCGGAGCGCGACGGCGACGGCGACGGGGACGGGGACGACCTGCGCGAGCTGGAGCGGGAGGTCCTCCAGGTGAGCGACATGATCCACGACATGGAGATGAAGGTCAACGTGCCCCGCTGGACCGTGCAGGCCCGGCACGGGGCGGGCGCCGAGCTCCTGTCCGCCGCCTCCTCCGCGGGCCCCGCGTCGGTGCAGGAGCGCGCGGGGCCCTGCGACCCCGGCAAGGCCCTGGCCGCCGCCGTCTTCAGCGCCGTGCTGCTGGCGGCCGTGGCCCTGGCCGTCTGCGTGGCCAAGCTGAGCTGACGGACACACGGACGCACGAGCCCAACGCCGCTCCCCTCCCTCCCCGGAGACATCCCTCGGGAACGACGGCCGCGCCCGGACTGGACTCGGATGCGGATGCGGCGCGTGGAAGGGACCGGGCCCTCAGCCCCCGAGAGTGCACACCTGCGAGCACACCTGCGGGCACACCTGCGGGCACACCTGCGAGCACACCTGCGGGCACACCTGCGAGCACACCTGCGAGCACACCTGCGGGCACACCTACGGGCACACCTGCGGGTTCCAAGCACGCGCCCGCCTGCCCCGGGCGGAACACGGATTCCTCTTGCTGGCCCTGGAGGAGTTAATTTCGCGCGGGCCGCCAGGGCGGGACCGCTATTGCAGTGCAGCAGCTTTATCCTCTTATTAATAGAAAACGGTCCACAGTGACCCCAGATTGCTCTGAGTTACTGGGTTGCCACGTGTGCTGCCAGGGGCGCGTGTAGGGAGTGTGACGTGGGTGGTCTCCACCCCACTGGCGATCCCCCCTCTCCAAACTCGCGTGGGCCGAGGTGGAATGAAGCGGGTGGGGGGCGGGTTTCGCTCTGTGTGGCTGGTGATTTTGTTTCCTGCGGGGCGGGGGGGAAAAACTAGGAAGAGGTAAGCAGGTTTTATTACCTTAATCCCTTGGGGCCTAAGCCTAGGAGAGTGTGCAAAGAGGAGCGGGTGCAAAGTGCTTTTTCCAAGGCGCACCACTGAGCTTCTTGGCAGAGTGTATCTGTTAGTTAACAGAAACAGCTAGAAGAGGTTTGGGGCCCTGATGTCCCCCCCCCAAGTGCTGACCCTCCGCACTTAGGAAACCAGAGAAGACACCTCGAAACTGCCTCCGGGGGCTTGGATCCACTACACCCCCTTGCCTATTGAAAAGGGCTCTCTCCAGCCAGCCCGGAGGGCCGCAAGCTTTAGGGCGGGACATATGCTATTTAAACAGGCACTTTCTCCTTTGCCTCCTTTGCCAGGGCTTATCTTTGTTCCAGAACTAGACCAGAGTTGTTTGATCCTCCTTTGGGGGAGGGCTGCAGAATCCTCTTTGCCCTTAATCCTTTCTATCCCTTGGAATCTGCCTGCTAGCCAGTAGGAGAGCTAGCTTTGGAGGAAGCTGGGCAGCTCCCTGACCCTCACACTGACCCCTGGGAGGGTAAACCTCACAGGCCGTTTGAGCCAATTATCCCTGAGACTGGGTTAGAAGCAGCAACCTCCACTTGGCATTTCAGCAGCTTTTTAAAAACCGTAACCATTTCGAAAGAAAACCCATAGAACCATATTCTGTTCTATCAAAGCTGGTTTTTTTGTAGAGGACATTTGGCCACGGTGTCATACGTGCCAGTGAGTCAAACATTGTGGTCTCTACTTACATAAGTTAGTAAATGTGCATCTGTTATTAAAATAGGCCGTCTTGGAGGCAGGAGGCCGTAGCATAATCTTCCAGAACCACCGTGTGCACACAGGCTTCTTTTGCTCAGTAAGTAAAGAAGGTAGAAAGCCCTGGGTCCCAGGCTGGAATTTACGTGAGCACTGCCGCCACCTGCCACCTGTGGTGCAGAGAGAATGTTGGTGGGGAAATAAGGCTAAGAAAACACATGCATTTAACTCTCAAAAGGTAATTAGGAATCAAACCCAGAGACTTTGGCTTGGCTGAAAACTAACCAGGATTCTTTTTTTTTTTTTTTTTTTTTTTCCATTTTTACCCCGAAAGTGGTCAAATATTTACTCCTCCACCGGGAGGAGGGAATTTACAGTTTCACAAGGGCAGCTTGGAGGACCGAGGGGCAGGGACACATAGCAGCAGTCCTGCAGCCTTGGCACCCCGTGCTGGGGGCCACCCTTCCAGCCTCAGCACAAGATTCCAGTACCTCATAGTGGAAATATGGGATCTGTGTGTGTGTGTATGTGTGAGAGAGAGAGAGATAATAGTTTTAAAACACAAGGTCTTAAGCCGATTAACAGTTTTATGACTTAACTAATAAAAGGAACACCTTCTGCCTCATCTGAATAGAGGCCACTTCAAATTCTTTTTGCACCTGCCAGCCCAGGGTAACTTCACAGACGACACAAAATTTTTCTAACTCCCCTCATACCCTCATCCCCCTCCTGGACACAACACAATGCAGAATGTCTGTCACTTTCCCCAAAGTTTCGGTTCTCCCAGACTAAAGCAGGCTGGGCACTTTGGGAGCCAATGTTGGAAAATATCCTTTAAATGCCACGCCCTAGATATACTCTTCTGTTTCTTTTTTTTTTTTTTTTTTTTTTAGAGAGAGAGAGATTTTATTTATTCCTGAGAGACACACGGGGACAGAGACATAGGCAGAGGGAAAAGCAGGCTCCCTGCAGAGAACCCAGTGTGGGTCATGCCCTGGGCCAAAGGCAGATGCTCAACCACTGAGCCACCCAGGCATCCCTCTTGTTTTTGTTTTGTTTTTTTTTTTTCCTATTCTTGTTTCTAATGCAGTGACTCTTCTGTTCCTATCAAGTTGTTTTGTTTCGTGATGGCGACAAAAAAATTGTTCAGCAGAACCTACTGAAGAAAAAAAAAATCCATCAGATGTTGCATAATCCATAGAGAGCAATTGGGACAAATGTCATTATCACCCTTTCCACCCATTTCGCAGATCCTTGGGTATTTAATGATATGTGCAATCAGGTGTGTACCTAATTCTGAGAGTCCTCTGCTCGCTGAAATTAGGAATAAAATGTTTCACACTCAGGCACAAAAGCTGAATTACAATGAATGTATTTATCCTGCAGACCTGTTCACCTAAACAATTCTGTGTTTGAAAGGTTTAAGCATTAGGAACGTTTGATATTATTTGGAGTTCTAACATTGCCTACTAGAACTTCCGCTATGTGGTGCAAGCAGAGTCACTTTCTCCTTGAGCAATAGGCCGCTGTCACTCTCTCTCTCTGCTCTCATTTCTATGTATATAATTCAAGACATTGCTTTCTGATAGAAGCCCGATTTGATTTAGGTGCTTGATATCAAAGTCATTAAGTTTCTAAAAACATCTGGTATGACTTATATACCATGATACAAGTATAGGAACAAGATTTAAAATGTTTAGCATAGGATGTATACGATGAGGTCAATGTTAGAGTCTGTGGCAAAAAACAAAACCATCTAGTTTTCCGAGTTAAAGAATAGATCTTTATTTCCAAGGTTAAATGCTATGATAAATAACTGTAAAGAGAAAATATCTCTCTG
Source organism: Vulpes vulpes (assembly GCF_048418805.1). NCBI lineage: Eukaryota > Metazoa > Chordata > Mammalia > Carnivora > Canidae > Vulpes > Vulpes vulpes. The sequence continues at coordinate 3,403,453 of NC_132780.1, forward strand.
ACTTCTCGTTTGGGAAAACAGTACTGTTTGATTTTCAGAAGGCAGGTAATTGGAATGTCAAGGCACTTAGGGAAACGTTGAACTATTGCTAGTAGTTAACAAACACTAGTTCGTAGGAGAGAAAAAAAATGCCTGGCAAATTCATTTTTGTGCGTGTGCGCTAAGAACGTATGCTTTCAAATGCTGCAAGGGAAAGATTCTTGGTGAGGAAAATTAGAACATAACCCGTAAGATTTACTTAGGGTTTACAGTAAGCTCCTAAGGAGATGTGTGATGTCAAATGACAAGTAGTCTGGGGTTTACTTAGGTGCGGATCCTGATGATGCTGCATTTTCCTTTTCAGCCTGCACATTGATCTATTTTTAGCTCCTGGGTTGCTTTTCAGATGTAGCCCTCCCTTCTGTAATGAATGCTTGTTAAGGGGGTGAACCCCCTGAATGTGAGCCCCGTGTGTCAGCCTGAGAAATAAAAAAGGTAGGACTTGCCTCTGTCTTCCTTTGGGGGGTGCCTCGCCCTCGAGGCCAGCTCAGCTGTGATGGGCAGAGGCTCTCCCTGTCTCTCCAAGTACCTCAGACAAGTCACTGACCTTCCTGTGCCTGGGTTCCCTGGTGGTGACACGAGGGGAGCCCTGACCAATTGACTCAGAGGTTCCTTCCAGAGTTTAAAACATTTCACAGAATGCAAGTTAAACCAGAAAGGGTTATTCCATTTGTTTGGGGTGGGGGTGGGGGTTGGGGTTGTTCTTGTTGGTTTGGGTACGTACTGAAATGAAATGGTACAGTTTGGTGGTTATCTAGAATTAGTCTGTTGGTAAAATTCCGTAGGAACTTAAAAACTCAAAATGAACCGAGCTTACTGTGATTTGGGTCCATATCAGAATTAGACGATGGGCTTAAAAGCAAGTCTGTGTAGACGCTTCTTATTTATAGTATTTAAATTAGATTAGGAATTTTGATTCACACTGTTAAGTCTGAGTCTGAGAAAGCCTAGTGTGGATGAAACAGCAATGTGGCCACCTAAACTGATTCTGGGAAATTACGGATGTGAAACTGTCATTTATCCACAGAGGCTGGGAAAATCCTAATCCTATTCTGTAAGTAACCTGGTGCCCTCAGAACTCTATGTTGGCTGCCTGACATCAGGAAACGGGAGCACAGCGTGGGTGGCTCTGTACGCGGCATCAGATCTAAGGTGGAATTAAAGGCTTCGTGTCAACGGTTTGAGTGATTAACTGAAATTTTTTATTAAATTAAAAAATCAGAGGTAACGTGCAACATTTATAACTTAGTTGGAAAAGACACCCTCAAATGATTCAGCTATCAAGGCTTGTGATTTTTTTAAAAAATACGTATATATTCTTAATCTGTATTCCCACCTGAGGTGAGTGAATGTCCTGATCAACATTGTTACCCTTCACCGATTTCATTCCACAAAGAGATGTTCAGAAATTCTCCAGGATTTTAAATCTCCAAGTGCTTCTGTACAGTATGATTATACTCATCTTGTAATGCAGGATGGAAACGGGAAGAACAGTAGGTCTCCACATGAACCATCTTTGGCTGTGGCCAACACAGATCAAAGTCATATTCAAATACTATTTCTTTGGCTCTTAAGACCTGACCAGAGGAGCAGGAACTGACCACATGCTGCAGCCCTGTGTCCCTGGGGACAGGCCAGATTTCTCAAAAAGCAAAAACATTGCTCCTTTTCATTTACTTATTTTCATATCATTCCACAGAGGATTCTGGGTGTTTTCACATGACAAAGATAAAAAAGCCAAACCTCAGCTCCCATTGGCAAGATGATTTTAAAGTCTTAAGATGCTGTTGCCGGAAAGCGAAGTTGAGTGTCCCCTGCCTATATGGATGTGTCAGGCATATGGAGATCTACAAGGATATATACAGAAATGAAGATGCTTGTGAAGGTGGTGGGATTACAAATGGTGGGGGTTTTTCCCAATAACTTCATGTTATATTGTTTTTACAATAAAATCTTGAATGCTTTTATCATCTAGAAAGTATTATTGTTATTAAACTATAAATATTAACAGGGTCTCAGAGTGTAATGAGAAATTATTTCAGAACCTTCTCCCCTAAAAGCAAAGCATAAACCCTTTTGGAATCCTACCCCAGAGAATCAGAAGTTCTGAAATGTAGTATCAGGACACTATAGCCTTGAGGTTATGGAATAAGGTGCAAACACCTGAGTTCAGATCCCATCTCACTGAAGTTCTTCAATGTCTCTGACCTCAGTGTCCTTATCTTCGCAATGGGAGCAATAATAGGGTATCAGATTAAGATTTCTTAAGGGTATCAGTATAAGACTTTTATCTAGGGGTCCCTGGGTGGCACAGCGGTTTGGCGCCTGCCTTTGGCCCAGGGCGCGATCCTGGAGACCCGGGATCGAATCCCACGTCAGGCTCCCTGTGCATGGAGCCTGCTTCTCCCTCTGCCTATGTCTCTGCCTCTCTCTCTCTCTGTGACTATCATAAATAAATTTAAAAAAAAAAAAGACTTTTATCTGGGCACAGGGCTCAATAAATGTTGGCTGCCACTGCTGTTATTATTTATCAAGTCAAAATGACGGAAGGTATGTAATATAAAGGTCATGTACAAACCTATCTGGAAGTTGGAATCTATGCAATTTAAAGTCGAACGCATTGAGGTATAAGTTAAATACAGTAACATTTGTTCTTCTCAGCTGAGTGCTGTTGAGTTCTGATAAAGTTGTGCAATCCTGTAACCACCTCCACAAGCAGGACAACATTTTCATCCCCCTACCACCCCCCCCCCCACATGCTTTCCTAGTCAATGATTTCCTTCCACCCCAGGATCTGCCACTGACCTCATTTATTTCCCTATAGTTTTGCCTTTTCCAGAATGTTCCATAAATGGAGTCTATACATTTTCGAGAAAACAGTGCTGTGAATCTTTTTAAATTCCTTCTCAAGGGAACCCTGGGTGGCGCAGCGGTTTAGCGCCTGCCTTTGGCCCAGGGCGCGATCCTGGAGACCCGGGATCAAATCCCACGTCGGGCTCCCGGTGCATGGAGCCTGCTTCTCCCTCTGCCTATGTCTCTGCCTCTCTCTCTCTCTCTCTGTGACTATCATAAATAAATAAAAAATTAAAAATTAAAAAAAAAAATTCCTTCTCAAAAAACATCTGGAGAAATCATTTTTACATGGTGATTTGTGGCGCACAGCATTTTACTGGTCGGTCGCAGGTGGATTTTGTTGAGCCCCGGGTGACACTCCTCGGCTTCTGGGAAGGCTTGGCAAGCTTCCCTGCCACCAGCCAGTGTCCAAGCTGAAGGCGCCCAGGTTCTCTCCCTGTGGCCAGCCCTGTAGATCACGTTCTCTCCTTTTCTTTCCGTTTTCACTGAAAAACCTGATAAATAATGGATAACAGGAAGGAATTTGGCCTTGCTGAACTCGACAAAATAAGATTGCCTGGGGCTATAGATAGAGTAGGATACGTTTGGAAAGAGTTTTCTTAAGGTTTAGCATGTTCTTATAAATCAAACAAGGACTTTTTCTATTGTGAATAAAGCTGGGCAGGACCTGTAGAACATAAGAATGAAGAGTCAACTGTCCTTACCTATGAAGTAAGCAACTGTGTCAAGCAAAGTGACTCACTCTCTCATGACCAAGTGGCACATGGAAACTGCTAGCGCTACTAGGGGATCACTGCGCACACTTACTGTTTGGCTGGAGCAGCTGGCTCTAGGGCCCTGGCAGGACAGGGCTGGGCAGGGCACACCGAGAGTCGTGTCCACGTCTGGAGACAGACACATCAGCCGTGACCTGAAATAATCACTCCAAACTCTTTCCTTGCCCACTTTTCTATACATCTGGAGGCTTAACCCTTTCTGACAGTCATTGCAGATCACTTTTCCAGTTTATTACGTCTTAGACTTTCTTACGCCGTTTTTGTTGTGATAAAGTTGTAAGTATGGAGAGAACAACAGTATGGACAGGTTGACCAGTCTCTTCCCTTATTGCTTCTAAAGTTTGAGTCAAAGATTATAGAGGACTTTACCTGTTTTATTCTAATGCTTAGAGGGCTTCATTTTTTAAATTTTTTTTTTCATTTTTTTTAATCTGCTGTGACTACAGCCTCCAAGAGGACCCCCAATGATTCCCCACGTCCTGGTGTTTTAGTGTAGTGACCGTCCACGTTGAAGAGAGAAGACTAGTGGAAAAATAGGATACTGTGGAAATGGCAGGTGACTTCTCAGGCTAAGTCCTAGGAGGCATCAGGGCTTCTCTCTCCCTCTTTCTTGGGTTCAACTGCCCAATCTCAAAGACATTCAAATGCTCTATGGAGACGCCAGTGTAGAGATGAACTGAGGCCTCCAGCCAACAGCCATAGGAGTCGGCAGTTGTGAAAACGGATCTTTCAGGCCCAGTCAAGCCCCGGCTGACAGGCTGATCACACTCTCATGGGAGACGCGGAGTCGGAACCACCCAGCTAAGATGCTCTCCTGAACCACAGGAGCCACAGAAACTGTGAGATAGTGTTCATCATTGTTAGCCATCAGGTTTCAGAGGAATTAGTCAAGAGCAATAGATTAATATGTCTCCAAATTAATTTTCCCTCTGAGCAGAGCACATTAGATCTGAATGTGATATTTGCATCCCTCCTGCTATTCCAGGGTTTATTGTTTGCTTCTGTTCTTGCTCTTGGCTACAGTCCAGATAACTGAGGTCACAGAATGTCCCTGCAGATACATACATAAACTGGTACTGCATAACCACAGAGCCCCCTAGGGCCAACATGGCAGTGTGCGGCTCTCCAGATTGTGCTGTGTTGGTTAAGACCCCACCAAAGTTGGCTACACCCTCTAGCACCTGGTCATCTCACTCAGGGGTGACCAGCCTTTGGGAAAACTAGCTGATATCAAAATAAACATTTTTAGCTACAGAACGATGGTGTCATTCCACAGTGAAGAGACTAGTGTATCCCATTTTAAGAGACTTAACCCCTCCCTGAATAGTTTCTCTTCTGTAAAAGGGCGTAACTATTTCCACCTTGTAAGGCTTTGTGAGGATTATACAGCTAATACTTACAGAGTTCCTGATGCCTCACACACAGCACATGCTTAATATCATTATTATTACAACTTCTAGGATTGCATAACTATTCCCTGAATCTCCCAAGCTAGAACTTAACTCCTTCCTGTCCCTTGCTCTGCGTATTGAGCCAATTGCCACATTACATCAAGTCTACCTCCTAAATACTCTGTACATCATTCCTTTCTCCCATGTCATCCTCTCTCCATGGCCACTCTCTTAGTTTAGGCCTTCATCAGTTCTTGCCTAGCACAGTTCAGGAGTCTCCAGTCCAGCGCCATCCAATCGAGTCGCCGTGCCACTGTTAGGGATACCTTTAAGGACATGAACTCAATCATTTCACCACCTTCCACAGCTTCCCATGGCTCACGGCGCCAGAATCACCCGGGGAGTCGGGGACTGTGAAAATACATGCTCCAGGGTGCCACTCCAGCCTCTGCAACAGATTCTGAAATGATGTTCTCCGAGCAGAGAGCCAACTGCATTGAGGCAGCAGTTCAGAAAGGGGTTCCCGTGGATTCTGCAGACTCAAGGTAGAGGAGAGCCAGGAAACCCTCTCACTGGATATACGTTCCCCTCTTGGCCTCCGTATGTGCGCTTTTCTCGGTGTGTGGCCCCGTTTTTGTTTGTTTGTTTCTGGGATACAGCCAATACTGGGATTTGCACCTTTAGAAAATAATGCTAAAAAAAAAAAAAAAAGAAAGAAAAGCTGGCAGTGCCACCTGTGGATTCTCCCCCCAGGAAATAACAGACGTTAAAAGGACTGCTCTTCAGTGAGGCCCACCAACAGTCTAGATTTCATCCAAAAGCACAACAAATGTCATAATAGCATTTGTGGGAGGAGCTGTTGGCAACTGAGGAGTTGTAAAAGAGAGGACAAGCAGGCTTTCTCTGGGATGTGAGCGTATTCCAGCCACTAAGAAAGCAAAGTGGAGGAAAATTCCCATCTCTAGGTCTGGGTTTAACATCTCCCATCAAGGTGGAAATCATCAAATGATCTAGGATGCTTAAGGTGGTCCCAGGTGCCCAGAACACAAGACGGATTACCCCGAGGGGCAGGAACCCCAGGACCGTTCGCATTCAGGCCTAGCAGTGGGGGAACTCCTAATGTGGGTGGGGCTCATCCATCAGGTCCTCAGGGGTGGGGTCAGGTGAGCCTGCAAAGCTTGGAGACCTACGCTTTGGACCTTCTCTGCTAGAGAGAACATACTTCCGTGTTCACCCGCCGTCCGAGGGATTAAGTCTTAGTTCTTGGTCGTTTGGTGGTGTAGGAGTCACCAGGCCTGGGGGCCAAGCTGCACTGCGTTTTTACCATGCAGGCCACGTACACCCCTAAGCATTTTTTTAAAAAAAGATTTTATTTTTGAGAGAGGGAGAGGCAGAGACACAGGCAGAGGGAGAAGCAGGCTCCATGCAGGAGCCCAATGTGGGACTCGATCCCGGGTCTCTAGGATCAGGCCCTGGGCTGCAGGCGGCGCTAAACCCCTGAGCCACCGGGGCTGCGCCGCACCCCCCCCCCCTTCTTTTTTAAAGACTATTCATGAGAGACAGACAGGGAGGGGCAGAGACAGGCAGAGGAGAGGCGGGCTCCCCACGTCGGGACTCGATCCCCGGACCCCGAGGGCCCGCCCGGAGACCCCCGGGCCGCGAGGTCACGCCCCGGGACCCCAAGGTCACGCCCTGAGACCGCAGGACCGCGAGGCCACGCCCCGGGACGCCGAGGTCACGCCGGGATCCCCGGACCCCGAGGCCCCGCCCGGAGACCCCCGGACCCCGAGGCCCCGCCCCGCGGCCGCCCTGGGTCCCGGCGTGGGGATCCCCGCGGAGTCCCGGGCCCGGCCCCACCAACGCCCCGCGGGGGCGGCGCCGCTTCGCCCCTCCCCCCGGGCCTTGGTGCCCCGCGCGCGCCACGCCCCGAGCCTGGGTCTGCGCGCCCCGGACGAGCTCCCGCCGCGCGCCATGAGCGGCTCCCTGCGTCCCAGGCCCGGCGGCTGGCGGCGGGCGGCCACGGTGGTGCTGGCGGCCGGCTGGGCGCGCCCGAGCCCCGCCGCGCCCCCGCTGCCCCCGCTGCCCGCCGGCGGCTTCCGCCTGCTGCTGCTGCAGCGCTGCCAGGACCAGGGCTTCCTGCCCGGCGCGCACGTCTTCCCGGGCGGCGTGCAGGACGCGGCCGACCGCTCGGCCGACTGGCTGCGCCTGTTCGCGCCGCTCCACGGCCCGCCGCGCTTCGGCCTCCGCCCCGCGCGCCCGCCGCCGCGCCCGTTCCCGGGCCTGCCCGACACCGACGGGGCCGCCGCGGCGCAGCCCGATGACGCGGCCCCCGCGGCGCTGCCCGATGACGTGGCCGCCCGCGTGTGCGCCGTCCGCGAGGCGTTCGAGGAGGCGGGCGTGCTGCTGCTGCGGCCCCGCGGCGCCCGGCCCGCCGCGCCCGAGCCGGCCCGGGCCCTGCCGCCGCCCCCGGGGCTGGACGCCTGGCGCGAGCGCGTGCGCCGCGACCCGCGCCTCTTCCTGAGCCTGTGCGAGCAGCTCGACTGCGCGCCCGACATCTGGGCGCTGCACGACTGGGGCGGCTGGCTCACGCCCTTCACGCGCCCCGGCGGCCGCCGCTTCGACACGTCCTTCTTCCTGTGCTGCCTGAGCGAGCCGCCGCCGGTGCGGCCGGACGGGAGCGAGGTGGTGCGCTGCCAGGTGGGGCGCGCGGGCTGCAGCGCGCGGGGATGCAGTGAGCGGCGGGCGCCGGGCAGGTGCACCCTGCTGACCCCCCGCCTGATCTGAGCTGCGGGGTCCCGGGGCAGCGTGCACCTTGCTGACCCCCCGCCTGATCTGAGCTGCAGCGGGGCCGGGGCAGGTGCACCCTGCTGACCCCCCGCCTGATCTGAGCTGCGGGGTCCCGGGGCAGCGTGCACCTTGCTGACCCCCCGCCTGATCTGAGCTGCGGGGTCCCGGGGCAGCGTGCACCTTGCTGACCCCCCGCCTGATCTGAGCTGCGGGGTCCCGGGGCAGCGTGCACCTTGCTGACCCCCCGCCTGATCTGAGCTGCGGGGTCCCGGGGCAGCGTGCACCTTGCTGACCCCCCGCCTGATCTGAGCTGCGGGGTCCCGGGGCAGCGTGCACCTTGCTGACCCCCCGCCTGATCTGAGCTGCAGCGGGGCCGGGGCAGGTGCACCCTGCTGACCCCCCGCCTGATCTGAGCTGCGGGGTCCCGGGGCAGGTGCACCCTGCTGACCCCCCGCCTGATCTGAGCTGCGGGGTCCCGGGGCAGCGTGCACCTTGCTGACCCCCCGCCTGATCTGAGCTGCAGCGGGGCCGGGGCAGGTGCACCTTGCTGACCCCCCGCCTGATCTGAGCTGCGGGGCGCCGGGCAGGTGCACCCTGCTGACCCCCCGCCTGATCTGAGCTGCGGGGTCCCGGGGCAGCGTGCACCTTGCTGACCTCCCGCCTGATCTGAGCTGCAGGGGTCCCGGGGCAGCGTGCACCTTGCTGACCCCCCGCCTGATCTGAGCTGCGGGGTCCCGGGGCAGCGTGCACCTTGCTGACCTCCCGCCCGATGGGGAGCTTGCCCGCGCAGCGCTCCTTAGGTAGTGAGTAGCCAGCTGGGAGGGAGGTGGGGGGGCGGGTCAGAAACCAGAGGTGACCTTTTCACCGAATGCATAAGGCTTTCTGCAGCATCCTCAAGTTGTGAGGTCGAAAACTGAACCGAATCCCCGTGGATGTAGCTGCAGTGTGGGCATGGCAGCCGAGCTGTGCAGCCCCGCAGGCCAAGCCAGCACCTGGCTGGAGGGCTCCCTGCTTTCCCCAGCTGCTTCGGAGACCCGGAGGCCCTGTGCTCCCCACCCCCACCCCCAAGGGGGAGCTCCCTGGAGCTGCACGGAGCTGCTCAGCTGCCAGGCTCCTTCCTAAGCACTTCGCCTGCGGTTTCCTCTTGTCATGCAGGACAACGTACTTTACTGTGATTGAGGCCCTAAACGTATTGAGATTTGTTTTGTGGCCACAAGTAGGATTCCGTCGTGGTAAATGTTCCCTTTGCACCTAAAAAAGAATAATGCTGTGCCGGGTGCGGTGCTTGCAAAAACATCAATTTGGTTAAATTCGTTGGTGGCGCCTTTCAGTTCTTCCGTACGGTTTCCTTGTTCTATTGGATACTGATAGGAAGGCTAGAAAAAAAGTCTTTTTATATTTTTTATTTATTTATTCATAAGAGAGACCAAGAGAGAAGGAGAGGCAGAGACACAGGCAGAAGGAGAAGCAGGCTCCATGCAGGGAGCCCAATGTGGGACTCGAACACGGGTCTCCAAGATCACGTTCTGGGCCAAAGGCGGTGCTAAACTGCTGAGCCACCCGGACTGCCCAGATATTTTCTTTTTTTAAGTAATCTCTACACTCAACATGGGGCTTGTATTCACAATCTGAGATCAAGAGTTGCAAGCTCTACTGGCCAAGCAAGCCAGGCGCCCCAGGAATAGGGACATTTCTAGTGAGTGATTGTGGATATCTTTTTCTCTTTTAGTTCTGTCAAGTTTTCCTTCATGCATTTTTTTTTAAAAGACTTTATTGATTTATTCATGAGAGACCCAGAGAGAGAGACACACACACACAGTCAGAGGGAGAAGCAGGCTCCTTGCAGGGAGCCCAGCGTGGGACTCTATCCCAGGTTTCCAGGATCAGGCCCTGGGCTGAAGGCGGCGCTAAACCGCTGAGCCACCAGGGCTGCCCACATTTCAGATCTTCTGATAGTGAATCTTGTAAATTGTGTTTATCTGAAAAATACTTTATTTTGCCTTTTTTTTTTTTTTTTTTTTTAAGTATTTTTGGCCGGGTGTAGAATGTTAGTCACTACTTAAAGATGTTGCTTTGGTATATTCTAATTGGTGTAATTTATAATGAGAAGTCTGCTTTTAACTATTTGTTTCTCTGTACACAATATGGGGTTCGTTTTGTTTTGTTTTGTTTTGTTTTGGTGTGTGTGGCTCCTCTAAATATTTCCTCTTAATCATTGGTGTTCATCAATTTGATCACTATTGTGCATGGTTTTCTTTTTTGTCTTATTTGTTCCTTCAGATATTTTTCACCTTCCTCTATTTCCTGGGATTCCAATTACACATTTACATTGGACCACTTGATAATGTCACTGATACCTTTTTCATTTTTTCTTCAAATATTTTTCTCTCTGTGCCTTATTTTGAATAGATTCTATTGCTACATTTTCAGCTCTGTCTCATATGTAGCATCTAGTCTGCTGTACTATCCTGTGTATTTTTCACTTCAGATCATTTTCATTAACAAACCTCTTGAGGAGGAGGAAGGTTTGTTATCAAGTTTTTTCACGTTGTCTCAGAGGAATCAAGCACATTAATGAATTAATTATACAACTTCGTTCGATTTGGGTAGCACTCCAATGATTTCCAATCTTTGATTGCGTTTGGAATAAGCCTTAGGAACCCTGACCTTTATCTTCCACAGTGGTCATCTCCATCAGAGGCAACTGAGAGTTTCATGAAAAAAGAAATTTGGCTGGCACCTCCACAATTCTATGAAATAAGAAGACTCGCTAACTTTACCTCTCTCTCTGACTTGCACAAATTTTGCTTGGACGGTACATCGGAAGGAATAGAAAAATGGATGCCAATCACGTTTTTAACTGCCAACGCAATGGTCCAGCTTTTACCAGGTAAGTCAGTGAAGCATCAGTGCTTTCTCATATTTAGTGGTCATATTTAATGCACGGGGCTGTATGGCAGTATTGCATAACAGAGACACGAATTACTGTCTGCTTTACACAATGCAGCAGTTTATTAAGTAAGGTCAAAGTCTGTAAGACATCCATAGTGTTTATTATAGCCAGAAGTTCTGAATAACTCACTTTATACATGTGCATATACGTTTATTTAAATGTTTCCTAGACATTGACAAAGTTTTTTCTTACATATTATCTTACTTTTTTACATTTTAGTTTTGTTTTTTTGTTTTTGTTTTTTTGTTTTCTTTGTTTGTTTTTTTACTTTTTAATTTTGAATGGTGAGAGCAAACTATGAAGTTGAGAACATCTGTTTTCGAGTACACTCTATTAAGAATTTGAATTATGAGAAATTGTCAGTTTATTTGAATTAGGGAGTTTGTTGGTGGTCGATTGTTGGGCAGGTGCCAGGCAGGGGTTTTATGGCAGTTTAGAGTAGAACTTTGTGACCTGTCTCCCAGCTACTTGGCTCTGTTCTCAGAACAGCGATGATATTTGTTCCTCATCCTACAGTGGGATGGTTTAGCAGTTTTGACGTGTAAGTGTTAATTTCTGTAATTTAACCTTAAAATCCTTAGAACAGCCCACGTAGAAACCCAAAAATACATGGATATCACGGCCAATATTAATATTGACTAGGATAAAGCAAGTCATGAGCTAGCCTAGAAGGGATAGTTTGGGGGATCCCTGGGTGGCGCAGTGGTTTGGCACCTGCCTTTGGCCCAGGGCGTGATCCTGGAGACCTGGGATCGAGTCCCACATCGGGCTCCCGGTGCATGGAGCCTGCTTCTCCCTCTGCCTGTGTCTCTGCCTCTCTCTCTCTCTCTCTGACTATCATAAATAAATAAAAATTAAAAAAAAAAAAAAAAAGAAGGGATAGTTTGGGATGAAAAAATACCGGTCATAAATATTTATGTGCCCAAAGAAAATTCTTGCCTGGTGACTGGGGAGGCGGGGGAAGTAGGTATTAAAAACACAAGAAAGAAATTTAGGTAAGCTCATAAAATTAGAGTTACTTAATGCCTATCTCAGCTCCAAACACGACATAGAGGAAAATAAATAAATACCAATGTATATGTGGCTAACGTTTTGGAATATCTTGTAAAATAACAGTGTGGAATCAAAATAACTATATTTCAGGAGATGAATTGTACTCAGAAGATTCAGAATATTTAGAAAATGTTATGTCCTCTGGAAAAAAGATTGAAGACATCATGAAGGAAAGCAAGACGCTTCACCGACTAGTGTTATACAGCCGCCATGTGTTTAACATCCACGTGACTATCCAGTCAAAGCATAAACATATTTATCCTAAGACCTACATAGTAAGTAAGAGCCATTTGTAGAGTACTTATTTGTACTCGCTTAGTTGCCTGTTTGAAGCTGTCCTACCGAATACTGAGGGGTGACCAGACTTGCATGGAACCTAAGGACCTGCCTGGACGCTACAGTACAGACTTTCACATTTCAAGTCTACTGTAGCACTTCTTTGCTTATTTCGCCCTTCAAACCTTCTGGTAACATCCAGTGTCAATAAAGCATTAACAATCTTGTTCCCAGAATGAGGAGAAGACGTTGCAGAACGGTTCCTACTTCTGTGTTGTTTTATTATCAGCAGTTTAAGTAAGATGTTCTATTGCCATTGTCTGGTATTTTCGCACTTTCCGTGATGTGCTTACGAGATGGATCCATGCCTTCCTTAGATGTGCTGGAATTCGTCAAAGCATGTCTAATGAGGGTCAACAGGAGTAGACGGAGACAACCCTTCAGGCAACAGTGTCATTATTTTCTTGTTCTGCCTTTAGCTTGATGATTTAACAGACAATTCTGGTTATTACCAAATGGCCTTAGTTACTAGGTTTACCCAGTGGGAAACATGAAGCCATTAACAAAAGCCATAATTAGGGATGCCTGGGTGACTCTGTCCGTTAAGCATCTCCCTTCGGCTCAGCTCATGATCCCAGGGTCCCGGGGTCGAGCCTCATGTCGGGCTCCCTGCTCCGTGAGGAGTCTGCTTCTCCCTCTGCCTTTCCCCCGGCTTGTATGCTCTCTCTCTCACTCACTTACTCTCTCCCTCTCAAATAAACGAATAAAATCTTAAAAAAAAAAAAAAAAGTAATTATTTTAACTCTGGAGCAGTAGCTAATGAATACAAAGAGATTAGAGAGAACCCGGGTCTCTCTACTAGAGAGAAGTAAAATCTAGTTATTCGATGGTATTTGTTAATGATGTTTATTTTCCGTGCTTTTAATATGGATAATTTTCTTCACATTCTCTTAAGAGCAATACTGTTTATTGATTATTAAAGATGGGAAATGGCTAAGACATCAGTTCTGTTTCAGATCCTTGACTAGGTTATGCATCATACAGTGGATTTTATGTTTCATGAAATGTCTTTGTTTTCCTACCTATAAAATGGAGGTACTGATGAATAAGGAATATGTGGATTACTTAACCTTGGCTAGAGGAATACATCTAGATGAGTGGTTCACCCAGGGCACTTTGGCCGCTCAAGAGACTGTGAACAGTGTCCGGAAACATTTTTGGTTGTCACATCTGAGAACGAGATGCTTCTACCATCTAGTTAGGGGAGGCCAGGGTGCGGCTTAATATCCTAGGACAGCTGTCCACAACAATTACCTGGCCAAGGTTGGGAAACTCTGGATCTAAAGTAAAATCTGTTTTCTGCAGTGAATGGTTCCGATGTCTAAATTTTGAGAACCATATACTGTTAGCATTCCCTCTGGCTTCTGGATCTACAGAAGTTCTCCTCACTGGGGAAGCCTCGGTAGCTCAGCGGTTTAGCACCACCTTCTGCTCGGGGTGTGATCCTGGAGACCCGGGATCGAGTCCCACGTCGGGCTCCCTGCATGGAGCCTGCTTCTCCCTCTGCCTGTGTCTCTGCCTCTCTCTGTGTCTCTCATGAATAAATAAATAAAATCTTTAAAAAAATAAAAAATTTTCCTCACTGATGTCCGGCCTTGGGCATAATATTCTTTCAATCTCACAGAAAATAGAATGTTACAGCTGGAAGAGAAGTCCCTGAACACCAATACTTGCCAGGTAGGAAACCGAGAAACAGATTAGCCCAGCGGCTAGTGCCGTAGCCACGAGAAGAACCGGATCCTTTGTCAAGCAAGTGACATCTGCTTTACCTATTGCCCAAAGCAGACATGTAAACAATTCTACCCCCTGCGTCTTGGTGTCAGAGCCGCCAAGGAAACCACAGCACAGCCCAGCACTGGGTGGAATAACGCTGTATTCACCGAGAAGAGGCAGAGCGGAGTCAGCTACCGCAGCGCCGGCCAGTCCTCCCTGCAGGTGACACTGGGCAGTTGACCTGCAAACGCCCCTCTTGTGTCCTCCCCACAGTGGGCGGATATAGTAGTGGGATCGGCCACGTGTCGGCAGGAGGGTGTTCCAGGCTCGCTCACGTGGCTGGGAGAGGCTCACAAGACTCCCAACTCTCCTAGTCCTGCACCCTTTCTGCTGGAGTTACACGGCTCGGGGTGATCTTAGGAGATGTGACAAAGTAATGTGACTTCGTTTTGTTCGGAAAGATGTGTTTTTGTTGTCTTTTTCATGTGAATGGAACTTTGCCTCCTTCCAAGAATTCTTTCTGAGAGACTCACGTAACTGCCTACCTGTCGTGATATCCAAATGCCCCAACACATTGGGGGGTCCCTGGGTGGCTCAGCGGTTCAGCGCCTGCCTTTGGCCCAGGGCGTGATCCTGGAATCCCGAGATCGAGTCCTGCGTCGGGCTCCCTGCATGGAGGCTGCTTCTTCCTCTGCCTGTGTCTCTGCCTCTCTCTCTCATGAATAAATAAATAAAATATTTTTTAAAAATCTTAAAAAAAAATGCCCCAACACAAAATTACAGGGCCGTCGTCATGAGCTGATGGAGTGTTGTTTTAGAGCCTAGCTGGCGAGTGTTTGTGGCATTTACCGTATGCTCTTCTGGTACCAATACCTCCTGTATGTGAGGCACGTAGGCCTCAGATGCAGAAGAAGGAAGCTGACCACGTGTCCCTACTCCTAGACCCCTTCCTGCCCCCACTGGCATCCCTGCTCCATGCCATCTCATCCAGGACGCAGCCAGGAACTCTTTTTCTACAATACTAAACAGCCTTCTGCAACTGAAGTCACAAACTCAGGAATAAATACGAAGTCCATATGCATTTCCATTACCTTCTTTTGCTGATTCCTTTGAATGACTTCCCTGAGAATCCATAACTGGGCAGGCATCAGCATCCCAGGTTAACATGTCTTGTCCTCACAGCTGTTTGTTCCTTTTTTTTTTTTTTTTTTTTTTTACAGCTGTTTGTTCCTAAAAATGAGAGTGCCCAATAGCAGGGAGACACAAAGGGCTCAGGTGTAAGGAGACTTCTCTCCTGTGGGATAACTCCTATTTGGGCATACGTTGTTCCTGACCGTCCCTTCTCAAACCTCTCTTTAGCTTTGAACCTCTCCGCAACATTTGGCGATTTTCCGCTCCTCCTTGCTTCTCTTCAGCTACTCGTTCTCTCCTAACTTGTAACCAATCTAGAACCCCCTCAGTACCTGTTCCCAGACCCTCTTGTATCCTTGGCTGACGGAAGCAACTTCCAGGTCACATCCTTTATAAAGGGAACTGCTTGCCCTCCACTTTCTCTTTTTCCTTCTCACTGGCTGAAAATTCTGACAACTGGAGCAGCTCCCTGGGACCCAGAGACCAAAGCCAGATGTTAGGACAGAACTGCCTGCCAGACTTGGACTGCTCACCTCTTGCTTGTTCCGTGAAAGAAAATATAAGCCACTTGGGGCACCTGGGTGACTCTGCAGTTAGGCATCTGCCTTTGGCTCAGGGCCTGATCTTGGAGTCCCAGGATCGAGTCCCACGTCGGGCTCCCTGCATCAAGCCTGCTTCTCCCTCTGCCTGTGCCTGTGCCTCTCTCTCTCTCTCTGGGTCTCTCATGAATAAATAAATAAAATCATACAATCTTTTTTTTTAAGATTGTATTTATTTATTCATGAGAGACCCAGAGATTGAGGCCGAGACCTAGGCAGAGGGAGAAGCAGGCTCCATGCAGGGACCCCCATGCAGGTCTTGATCCTGGGACCCCGGGGTCACACCCTGAGCCAAAGGCAGACGCCTAACCGCTGAGCCACCCAGGGAGACCCATAAATCCTATAATCAAATATATATAAGCCACTATATTTTGGGGTCTCTTTGGTAAAACAGTTAAGCTTGTTTCCTAACCTATAATTGTCCCTTTTAAGCAGTCTCCCCTATATTAGAAATCTACCAGTGATTTAAGCTAAAAAATATTAGTCATTCTTGATTCCTCCTTTTCCTTGATTTGTACGCCCAGGTGACTAGCAAGTCCCGTTGATTCTGTTGCCCACAGTCACCTGGACTATCCCATCTTGTCCTCTGCGCTGCCATCGCCTCAGCTATAGCTCACCTCGCCAACTCGAGCAGCCCTGTAACAAATGTGAGAACTAGTCTCTCCATCTCCATTCTCAAGCTCATGACGTGTTCTCTCCTATTGAACTGGAAAAGTGCTCTCGGTATAAAAATGTGAGCCATGTCCTGTCACTGCCTTCATTTAAAACCCTTCAGTGGCTTTTTTCTCTGACCTCATACACTCTTCTCCTACACTCCCATCAGAAGGGTCTTCTTTCTGTTCCTTGATTACTCAAAGTCCTTTCCCACCTCGGGATCTTTGCACATGCTGTCGCCTTGAAACAAACCCGGATCTCTGAACTATTTTTGTTCTGGAGTCTCTCTGTTACTACTGCCCCAGGAAAACAGGTGAGGATGAGCATCCAACATGTGGATCATTTATATCTATAAAAGAAAATTCTAGGACAAAGAGAAGATGAACATTGTTTAGAGAAGAGAATAAAGTTTCCTGGAGCTGAAGAAAAATGTTGATCTTTCAGATAAAAAGATCCTGTTGCTGTCAAAGGAGAATTAACAAAAATGGTCCAATAGCTGGATGATATTTTGAATTTCAAAGATAAAGAATGCACAGATTTTCAGGAAGAAAAAGCGAAGATGGGGATCCCTGGGTGGCGCAGCGGTTTGGCGCCTGCCTTTGGCCCAGGGCGTGATCCTGGAGACCCGGGATCGAATCCCACGTCAGGCTCCCGGTGCATGGAGCCTGCTTCTCCCTCTGCCTGTGTCTCTGCCTCTCTCTCTCTCTCTCTCTCTCTGTGTGTGACTATCATAAATAAATAAAAATTTTAAAAAAACTACCTTTAAAAAAAAAGAAAAAGAGAAGATTGTCCACAAAACCAGGCTTCTATGTATGTGTCACACTATAACAGGGTATACCGAGCCATATTTGTTGCTGACCAGTATTAAATGCACCCCTATAAGCCTTATAGCCTATTTGGCCACGGCTTTTTTTTTTTAATCCTGGGTTTTACTTGGTGGCTTTTCATTTGAGATTTCAGCACCTATGTTGACATGTGAAATTAGTCTATATAACTCTTTGTGTTATCTTTCTCCGGTTTTAATATTGGGGCTTAACTTATGCAGGTTAAGTCCTTATGAAAACGCACTGGGAATAATCTTTTCATCTTATATCACGAAGTAATTTTCTAAAAGATTTTATTTTTAAGCCATCTGTACACACAATGTGGGGCTGGAACCCCCAACCCTGAGATCAAGGATCACATGCTTCGCCAACTAAGCCAGCCAGACGCCCTTGTGGAGTATTTTTTAAAAATTTATTATTGAGGTATAATCAATATATTGCATCACTTTTAGGTGTACAACACAATGATTCGATATCTGTATAGATCTTGAAATGATCACTACAATAAGTCTAGCTGACCTCTGTCCCCATACATAGCCACAAAAAAAAATTGATTTCTGTTGATGGGACCTTTTAAGATCTACTCTTAACAATTTTCAAATACATAATACAATATTATTAACTATCATCACCATGCTGTACATCACATACCCATGACTTTTTTAATTTGGGGTGATGTCCAAAACAAGGCTCCCCACTAGCTAGTGCGTGGGTGTGTTGGGGAAACAGGTTACAGGTACAGATACTGATCCCCTTCAGCCTCAAAGGGCAGGGAGCTCCCGCTGCAGCAGTTCTGACTCTTCACCCCAGCATGATGTAGAGACGCTTCCATTTTCCTTGAGTTGTGTTGCGAAAAATTTTGGGAAACATCACATTGTAGCATGGGTTCTAGTCAAAAGAAAAGAAAACGTGTTGACCCCAGCTGACCTGGGAGATAGCTGTACTCCGCACACTCTCTGGGGCTTGGGAACTCCTGGCACCTCCTGTTTAAATAAGATCTGGTCCTTTCGCATCTCTTTCAGGTGAGTTGGTCCTGCCAGGTGCCTCCACTGGGGGAGAAGCCTGGTTAGCCCAGGTCAGCAACAGGTGTACGCATGCTTGGCAGCTGTGTCTCCCTCAGGACTGGAAGTCCACACTCTTCTCTCCGACTCTCCTGCCTGAGACCTGGAGCCAATGATGTCACCTGACCTTGTGAGATCTATAACAGACTTGTAAAGCTGGACGCGTTTGTGAGCATCGTTTCCCAAAAACCTAGCCCCACACGCGTCGTACTCTCTTAAAACTGGTGCCATTTTTTTTGCCATCTCGTTGGCTCCCCTGACTAGCAAATTAATACCTTTGGACATGGGCTTACTTTTTTTTTTATTCCCCACAATCAAGATATTGAGGAATTCACCTATAAAACCACGTAAGCCTGACTTTTAATGATCTTACTCTAGCTGTGCTTCCTTTGATTTTTAAGGACTCTTCATTTCTCTTATTTGTTGGCTTGTTCAAGTGTCAGAGAGAGATTCCTGAGATAGTAATGACAGCCACCCCTCCCTGAGTGCTTCCCGGGTGCCCTTTATTTCACATAGAGTGGCCCCATCTAATGGTCTCATTTTTTTTTTTTTTTTAGGTGAGAAAAACTGAGGCGTCCAGGTGTTCCAAATTCAGAGAACTCCTGGGTGCCCCAACAGCATCAACACGCGCGGGTTAGAGCCCCCGTCCAGGGGGGCTGCAGTCTGGTGACCCGGGTGGCCAGTGACAGTCGGGGGGGACCTGCCACCTAAGGGCCAGGTGGGAGGAAATCTGGGGCCGAAGCAGGAGGTGGGGGGCGGGGAGGGGGTGTCCCCAGCTCTGCATTGGCGGCCTGCGCGCGGCTTCCGGACCCCTGGGGCCTCCAGGTGGGGCGGGGGGCGGGGGGCGGGGCGGGGGAGCCCGCGGGGGGGGGGGCGGCGGCCACGTGACCCGGGCCCCGCCCCGCCCCCGCCGCGCGCGCCCCGCCCCGCCCCGCCCCTGCGCAGGGAGGCCGGCGGTTGCCCGGGCCGTTGGCGGGGCCTTCTGGAAGGCTCGAGGCGCGCGCGGTGGCCGAGCCCGGGGGCGCGGACGGGCGGGCCTGCGGGGCCCCGACGGCGGGATCGGCCGGCACCCGGCCTTCGAGGGAGCGGCGGCCCGGAGGCCCGGCGGGGGCGCGGGAAGATGCTCGAGGTGCTGGTGCTGAAGGTGAGCGGGCGCCCCGCCCCGCCCCGCCCCGTCCGGTCCCCGCGCGGGGGCCGCCCCGGGCTCGGGCCTCCCGGCTCCCGGCTCCCGGCTCCCGGCTCCCGGCTCCCGGCCCCCGGCCCCCGGCCCGCGGGTGGGCTGCCGCGTGCGCCCCGCCCCGCCTGCGCATCCTCGACGCGCCCTTCCGCCCCGGCGCGCCCGCGTATGGCCTGGGACACGGGCTGCAAAGGCACTCGTGGCCCCGGGCCCCGAAACTCCTCCGGTGCCCCCCCCGCCCCCCGGCCCGGGACTTGGGGGCCGCCCGACGGCTCCTCCCCGGCGCGCGCTCCTCGGCCGCGGCGCAACCACCGCTCCACGCGCGCCCGGCCCGGCCGCCCCCGGCCTCTGGGGGCCCCTCCCCGCGCCTGCGCCCCCGCTCCTGCGCCCCCGCTCCGGTGATGCTCCGGCCCCGGTGATGCCCGGCCCCTGGGGCTCCGGTGATGCTCGGTACCCCCCCCCACTCCGGTGATGCCCGCTCCCCTGGGGCTCCGGTGATGCTCGGTACCCCCCGGGCTCCGGTGATGCTCGGGCCCCGGTGATGCCCGGCCCCCGGGCTCCGGTGATGCTCGGTACCCGCCCCCCCGCCCCGCTCCGGTGATGCCCGCTCCCCTGGGGCTCCGGTGATGCTCGGGCCCCGGTGATGCCCGGCCCCCGGGCTCCGGTGATGCTCGGTACCCGCCCCCCCGCCCCGCTCCGGTGATGCCCGCCCCCCTGGGGCTCCGGTGATGCTCGGGCCCCGGTGATGCTCGGGCCCCGGTGATGCCCGGCCCCCGGGCTCCGGTGATGCTCGGTACCCCCCCCCCCCGCCCCGCTCCGGTGATGCCCGCTCCCCTGGGGCTCCGGTGATGCTCGGTACCCCCCGGGCTCCGGTGATGCTCGGTACCCGCCCCCCCGCCCCGCTCCGGTGATGCCCGCCCCCCTGGGGCTCCGGTGATGCTTGGGCCCCGGTGATGCTCGGGCCCCGGTGATGCCCGGCCCCCGGGCTCCGGTGATGCTCGGTACCCCCCCCCCCCGCCCCGCTCCGGTGATGCCCGCTCCCCTGGGGCTCCGGTGATGCTCGGTCCCGGCCGGGTGGAGGGAGGTGGGACCTGCCCGCAGCTGCAGTTTCGTGTCTCAGGTAAGACGGTGGAGACTTACCTGCATCTCAGGTGAGATGGGGGGAGACTGAGGCATACTGTGTTCACAAGGTGACTTGGAGGGAGGAGTTTAGATACCAGAGAAAAGGGCTGGCTTTCAGTCTCTTGGAAAAGGAAATCTAAACCATTTTTTTTTTTTTTTTTTGAATCATGCTTCTTTGGGCAGAGGAGAGGAACGTGGCAAATGATGGGATTTTGAAAAACCATCAACTTTCTCTCTCTTGTTTTAGGGCTTAGGTAGGTGATTTATATGAGGAGAGATCACGAACATTTGAAGCATCTGATTCTCAAAGAGGATTCATTCCAAAACTTTTAGGGGTTTCAGATCCAATTAGCAGGCCCCTCTCCATCGCCAGTCCTAAATAGGCATCTCCAGTTTCTCCTTTGGAAAGACAGGGCTCTTCTGGGGTCACGGATCCTACCACGTGCAAAATCCCCTGGGACAGAATTTTTGGCAAGGGGAAGGGGGTGTTGCTTTCTCCCTGCCTCAGACTGGGGAAGCGACCCCTGTCTTGGATACTTTTCTCTACCCTGTACCCTGTCAGCTCTGGTCTGCCCACACCTCCAGTTCTTACCTGTTCACCCCCAGCAGAGTTTCTGTGCAATATGGGAGTAGTTCGCATCATTAGAAATTATTTTTAAATTTTTAAAAGTTAACAGTTTATATTTGTTGTAAGAGATTTTAGAAATAAAAACATAACTAGCATTGCAAGGCTGTTAGGGTGAGTCTAGTGAAGAAAAGGTGTTGATTAAAAATATGTATTAAAGCAGTGCAGCAACATGCCACGGTCGGGAGTGCAGTGAGACGGGTGGGGGGGGGGATGGTGTACGTGGGCTTGTTCTCCCAGCAGGGCTGCAGGAGAAAAGGATTAGCCGTGGCATCTGATAAGAAAGGTGATCGGACTGGAAAAGCCCCAGGGCCTTTGGTCTAACAGTCAAGCTGTGTTCCAGCCAACTACCTTTCTGGACAGCGAGGCGTGGACCCTTCAAGTGGACAGCTTGTGCCAGGAGGGGTGGCAGGAGCTAAGCAAACACGGGTGACACGGGTGAAATTCTGAAAGCTGCAGGCTGTGGTAAAACAGCTGTTCTCTGACTCACATGAACGATTTCAGTGCTGTCCGTGGAATCCACAAACAGCATCTCAGGAGTGGTTTTCCTACCAAAGGAGGCCGCGTTGAGATTGAAAGTCCAAGGACCTCTCCTGTCAACATGACTATAAGTGGCCAAGGCTTACTGTTGGGTTTGGAATTGTCACGGCATTTTAAAAATTAACATCTTAATTTTTACAATCGACCTTGGCAAATGTGTTCGACTAAAATATCTGGAGTTATTATGGAAATACCATACACTAAGGGGAATTGAACAGAAATTAAAAATTAGATGATGCTATAAATCACACTTGGACGCACATATTACCGAATATGGGGAATGAGACGCTCACGACATAATTACTCAGGGAAGTGAAAGTAAAAGGAAATAACAAATAACGTAGGAAACAACATAGAAAGGGTAGATCAATCATTCCTGAGAAATAATAAAGAACACGTCTAATTCAATTAAACCCTATTAATGATGTGAAATACTTAGTTCTCTTGCCAGATAAATGATTCTGCTTTTGCTTGAATGAAATTTAAGTATTTGAGTTTGGATGTTAGGGGTAAAGGAGAAGAAAGTGGACCAAAATTTGATATAGATGATATTTTTCTAATGGAAATACAACAGACACATAAGGGGGGAAAATGTGTAAGGCTGGTGTTTACAATGTGGGCAGTGTTGCTTTCTAGACTTGGCTGGAAGCAGCCAGTGTCAGAGCTGGGGTGGCACCGTACCCTAGTGAGCCCACCCCTCCCAGGAAAGCATGTGTTCCCAGCTGGTAAAACTGAACCCGGCCTACAGTGCTGAGGCTTTACAGGCTGGGGTTTTTTTTAAAGAAAAAAAAGACAGATAAATTCTGGAAACTTCAAAGGATCTGTGATGCCTTAAAAATTTGTTTAAGCATTTTTCTCCAACTTGATATTTTGAAGATTTTCAAATATAAAAACAAGTTACAAAAACCATATTGAGAAGAACCATATGTTCTCTACCCAAATTATTAACAATTTGTTGGTTTGCATATTTCTTTATAAATAGATATATAGAGAATTATTTGCTTTTTTGCTGAACCACTTGAGAATTAGTTGAGAACCCTAGGTCCTTACACATGTATTTCCTGAGAAAAAAGACCTAACATCATCATTCTGTAATTATCCCACTTGAGAAATTTAACATTGATCCGATACCATGACACGTGGTTTATGTTCAAATTTCTCCAGTTGTCCCAATAATATATTCTAGAGTTTGTTTTCTCTACTCCAAGATCCAGTAAAAAATTGTATGTTGTGTTTAGTTGTCATGGCTTCTTGGTCTCCCTTAATTTAGGTCAGTTCCCTGGCTTTTTTGTGTCACTGAAATTTATGAAGGACAAGGGAAGTCGCTTAGCAAAATATCACTCAATTCGGATTTGTCTGTTTCTTCATGTTTATGTTTAGGTCAGGCATTTTTAGTAAAAATACTGCATGGGCGATATCCCATCAGAGGACAAGCAGCCCTTTAAAAAATAATTCCTTGTGATTAAAAATAATTTAAAATGTAGCTTTTTATTAGGAATTATTCTAGACATACAAAGAAGTATAAAAGATACAATCACAAACACCTGGACATCCGCCACTTAGCCTTGTCCAATCTTTTGACATTTTGCCATGTTTACTTCACATCTTTTTTTTTTTTTTTTAAGATTGTATTTATTTTAGAGAGAGCAGGTGCACTGGTGAGTGGGGAGAGGGGCAGAGGTAGAGCATCTCAAGCAGACTTCCCGCTCTGAGAGCAGAGCCTGTGGTGGGACTCGATCTCACCCCCCTGACGTCATGACCTGAGCCAAAACCAAGAGTCTGATGCTTCACTGAGTGAGTCCCCCCTCCAGGGACCCTTCTTTTTTTTAAACTCATAAACTAGTTTTTAAATTGAGGTATGATTTACATATGGTAAAATTCTTTTTCATGTAGAATTCTGTGACATTTTGAAAGATGCGTACAGTCCTGTAACCACCACCATAGTCCAAGCAGAGAGCAGTTCCATCACCCCTCCGTGACCTTGTGTTCCTTCATGGCCCTTTCTTTGCTGCACTCTACGTCCTGTGCAACCATTGGTCTTTACCCTATTAGTTTTGCCTTTTCCAGGATGTTGTAAAAATGGAAACGTGGGATCCCTGGGTGGCGCAGCGGTTTAGCGCCTGCCCTTGGCCCAGGGCACGATCCTGGAGACCCAGGATTGAATCCCACATCGGGCTCCCGGTGTATGGAGCCTGCTTCTCCCTCTGCCTGTGTCTCTGCCTCTCTCTCTCTCTCTCTATGACTATCATAAATTTAAAAAAAAATGGAAACGTGCAGGTGGAATCATGGAGTAGGAGGTAGCCTTGGGAGACGCCTGGGTGGCTCAATGGTTGAGCGTCTGCCTTTGGCTTGGGGTGTGATCCTGAGGTCCTGGGATCGAGTCCCACATCGGGCTCCCTGCAGGGAGCCTGCTTCCTCCTCTACCTATGTTTCTTTCTCTCTCTCTGTTTCTCTCGTGAATAAATAAACTTAAAAAAAAAAAAAAGAGGTAGCCTTGGAATCTGGCTACTCGGAGCATTTACGTTTGAGACCTGCCTGAATGGTTGCATGAATCATAATGTCCTCCTTTTTACCCCTGGGTACTTGTCCACTGTGTGAATGTGCAGCAATTTGTAAAGTCACCAGCCGCAGGCCTTGTGAGTTGAGTTTATGTTTGAGATTATAAATAAAGCTCCTACAACTTGTTCATGCAGGTTTTTGTGTGAACGTAAGGTCAGCCTCAAGGATAAACGGTAGCTTCTGTGTTAGCTGTCTAATAAGTTCATGAGAAAATTGTGTCCAGGAACTGTACCATTACGGGGTCCCATCCGCGGTGTGGGAGAGCTCCAGCTGCAGGGCGCCCGGCTGGCTCAGTCCCTGCATTCTTGATCTTGAGGTTGTGAGTTTGAGCCCCGTTCTGGGTGTAGAAATTACTTAAAATGTTAAAAAAAAAAATGGGGTAACTGGGTGACGGGCACTGAGGAGGGCTCTTGGTGGGGTGAGCACTGGGTGTTACACTCTACTTTGCAAATTGAACTTCAATAAAAACAAATGAAAAAAAATCTTTAAAAAAAAAGCTCTAGTGGCTCTGCATTCTCACCAGCACATGAGATGGTCAGTTTATAGATTTCAGCCATTCTGGTGATGTTTAGTTTACCGTATGGTGGTCTCTCGCTGTGGTTTGAATGGCGTTTTCTTTCTTTTTTAAAAAAAAAAAAATTTTATTTATTAATGAGAGACACAGAGAGGCAGAGACACAGGCAGAGGGAGAAGCAGGCCCACACAGGGAGCCTGATGTGGGACTCGATCCCGGGACTCCAGGATCACACCCTGGGCTGAAGGCGGCGCTAAACTGCTGAGCCATCCAGGCCACCCTGAATGTGCATTTTCTAATGGCAGATGATATGTTGATCATTTTTCCAGGTGCTTGTGTGGGACCCAGGAAATTTAACAAAAGTCCCCTACCCCTGGACAAGCAGAGCAGGACTGATTCCATTTTGTGCTACACCCGCCACCTCCCCTATGACCCCCACATGACCTGCTTATTGCTTAAGGCGCTGCCCCACCCTAGTCGAGCCGCTGGGCACACCCTAATCGGAAATCAGCTCATAACAATGTAACCCTGCTTTGTGCCCCCCAAAACTGGGCGCCGATTCTGACCAAAGTAATAGGCCAGCTCAAGTGGATCCTATAGGGTAAGGTGGAATTCAATCGGTGCAACTTTCTGCGTATCCCATGGGCCACTGGCCCCTATAAAGCTGCTACCCCTCTTAGTCTCGGGGTCCAAGTCCCTGCTCCACTGCGTAGGGTGCACTTGGACCCAAGCTCGACCTTGTAAATAAACCCTCGTGTGTTTGCATCGGTGTCGGCTCCTCGGTGGTTTCTGGGATTCGCAATCGTGGGCACAAATACTTGTTTGCCATCCTTCCATCTTTTCAGGTCAAGTGTCTATTTGCATCTGTCTGGTTCTCTAACTGGGTCATTTTCTTGTTGAGTATTTAGAGTTTACTGTGGATGAAGCTCTTTGTTGGATGTGATTGCAAATATTTTCTTCCAGTTTGCGACTTTTCTTTCTCATGACAATGTGCTTTCCATTGAGCAGAAGTTTTGAATTCGGAGTAAGTCCAATTTATCAATTTTTGCTTCTACAAATTACACTTTTGGTGTTATAGCTAAAGTCTTAACCCACAGTCTCAAAGATTTCCCCCATGTATTCTTTTAGAAATTTTATGGTTTTGTGTTTTACATTTAGATATAGGATCCATCTGAGTTATTTATTTTTTTTTTAAGATTTTATTTATTTGGGATCCCTGGGTGGCGCAGCGGTTTGGCGCCTGCCTTTGGCCCGGGGCGCGATCCTGGAGTCCCGGGATCGAATCCCACGTCAGGCTCCCGGTGCATGGAGCCTGCTTCTCCCTCTGCCTATGTCTCTGCCTGTGTGTGTGTGTGTGTGTGTGTGTGTGTGTGTGACTATCATAAATAAATTTAAAAAAGAGATTTTATTTATTTGAGAGAGCACGAGCAGAGGGGAGCAGCACAAGGAGAAGGAGAAGCAGACTCCTGGCTGAGCAGGGAGCCTGACACGG
This sequence comes from Vulpes vulpes, assembly GCF_048418805.1. Classification (NCBI taxonomy): domain Eukaryota; kingdom Metazoa; phylum Chordata; class Mammalia; order Carnivora; family Canidae; genus Vulpes; species Vulpes vulpes. Next base: position 3,429,652 of record NC_132780.1, read on the forward strand.
GGCTCCATCCCACTACCCAGGATCATGACCTGAACCAAAGTCAGACACTTAATTGACTGAGCCACCCTGGAGCCCCCATTTGAGTTAATTTTTGTAGCTGGTGCGAAGAATGGATCAAAGCTCATTTTTGTGCATATGGATAACTAATTGTTCCAGTACCATTTGTTAAAAAAACTACCCTTTCTCCACCGAATTGCTTTTGTGCCTTTATTGAGAATCAGTTGACGATGTATGTGTGGGTCTGTTTCTGTGCTGTTGGTTTATGTGTCTGTGCTTTCTCCAGTATCACACTGTTCAGTCTTCCAACTGTGTTGTTCTTTTTCAGAATTATTTGAGCCATTCTAGTTCCTTGCCTTTCCAATGAGAATTTCACAGTGAGTTCATTGATTTCTCAATTCCTGCTGGAATTGAGTTGCGTTTGTAGATCATTGTGGGGAAAATTAACATCTCAACAATCCATGAACACAGTATATTGGCATAAAGGTCTTCCTTGATCTATTTGATCAGTTTGTGTACCTGTGAACACACACAAATCTTGCATATGTTTTGTTGGATTCAGTCCTGAGTAAGCCTGTTTTTTACTGCTGTTGAAAAAGGTACTATTTTTTAAATTTAAATTTCCAGTTTTCATTGCTAAATATAGATGTGCAGTTGAATATATGACTTTGTACGCGGGAACCTTGTTAGAGCCGCTTACTAGTTCTAATATATTTTTGATAGATTCCTTAGGGTTTTCCATTGAGATAACTGTGGATAGAGACACTTCTCTTTCTTCATTTCTAGTCTTGCTGACCTTTTCCTTATCTTGTGATACCCACTAGGGCCTCCAGTATGATGTTGAATAGGAGTAGTGAGCACACCACTAGTAAAATTTTGTTTTGTATGTTTTACTTTTGTAGTTCTGGAATTTTCTAAAGTTTTTTTTTTTTTTTTTTAATTCTCCTCTTAAGTAATGAACTCACTCACTATAACTGTCTTATCCTTAAGTTGTTCCAATGTATTTCTAACGGTTGCTCTGAAGTCCTTGCCTGTTCATGTCAACTTCTGGGCAGCCTGGGGTTCCCTTGTACTGGCTGCTTTGGTCGTTGGCCACATATCCCATTTTCATCTCTTTATGTGTCTAGTAACTGCCACTCTGGATGTTGCAGGTATGGTCAAGAGTGTTGACTTGTACCTAAGTCACTCGCTCTGACCACCCTCCAGGAGGCCCAGTTCATACTCTTCAAGCCCCCCTTGGCTTTTGCCCTTGGGGGTAGAGCACATCTTCTTTGCCCAGCAGCGTGGTCTTGAATTCTCAGGCTTGGCACGTCGGGTTTCTGCGGAGAGCCCTCGCTGCTGGCTGAGCCTCCTTAACTTGGCAGGATTCCTGCTGCAAACTCTTTCCCAGTGATGGTGCCAGAGACCAACAAAGGCAGACACCAGTGAAAGGCTTAGCTGCAGGCAGTTAGGGGCGGGAGCTGGGGCAGGACAGAGGTGGCTGAGCATTTTGGGGGGAGACTGAGGAAGAGGAAAGGAGGGGCTCTGCTAGCCAAGGAAGTGGCTGCCTCCCTGGTGGTTATAGGTCCCAGCCAACGCTGGCAGGTCCTTGAGACTTACTCCTGGGTACTGGGAGATGCACACCTGACTCAAAGGGACGGGGAGGATTGGCACCTGTAAGCCTTTGTGAGGAGGTGCTCACAGGAAGGGAGGCTGAGGGTCGGTCAGGAGCTGGCCAGGACGGGCAGCTCCCGGCCGCTGTGAGCCTCCCCACGCAGGCATCTTAGAGGGGCCAGGGTGCAGAGGGGTGGGGACGGGACGTGCTGGGAGAGAGGTGGCACTTCTCACGGGCAGCACTAACACTCTGTAGTGTTTCTGTCCACCTCCTGGTGATTACTTTGCCCCAGGCTGCTGGGGCCTCCCCTGTGCCATGCAGGCTTGCCAGGGACTTGGCTCTCCCCATCGCGGCTCTTTCAGAACTTCTCCCCTAAACTTAAAGCTGCTTTTGTAGCCCCCAGACTCCCTTCTCTGGTTCCTCAAGTCACACACACTGTGGCTTTCTGGTGGAGTTACAGCCCTTCCTCCTCTACCGGGAGGAGTATACTCCTGGCAAAGCGTCCAGTCCCTGCGGTTCTCTTCAGTGCCTTCATAGTTGTTTTGTATTTTTTTCTCTGTTTATCATAGTTCCTTGCAGGTGGGTGAGTCCCTGCAGAGGAAAAGGACTCTGTGACCTGGAATCAGCATGGCCCGCTATTCCTTTTTTTCCAGCTATTTATTATTAAAAAATACTCGAATATTTAGGAAGAATACTAAAGTGAACACCTGTATCCCTGCCACCAGGTACCTAGGATCCCAAGTCTTGGGATGTCATTGCTTTTAGGCCCTTTCAGTAGGCAGAGTTAGGAAATAAATACACTTGGAAAGTCACGAATTCCTATTGATGCTTTCAAGTCAAATTTAACTTTTTATTTTACATCTGTGTCTTCTAACAATGAAAATCTTGGTTTCTAATGACACTGATCTACAAGGTGCATTCAAAGAAGTCTTTCATCCTCGTCCCTTCTATTCCTGGCTTCGTGTTGGCAATGACTTGTGTTTGTTTTGGTTTATCTGCCGTCATTTTCTTTAATATGAACAGAATATATGTGTATTCATATTTCCTTCTCTTTCTTACAAAAGACATAGCATATTGCAAAAATGGAACCTTGCTTTTGTATTTTGTTATGAATATTTAATTAATTTGCAAAAGAGCACAAACAGGGGCAGTGGCAGGCAGAGGGAGAGAAGCAGGTTCCCTGATGAGCAGGACTCGATCCCAGGACCTCAGGATCATGACCTGAGCTGAAGGCAGATGCTTAACCCCCTGAGCCACCCAGGTACCTGTTACGGATATTTAAAAAATACAAGATATGGAGGGCATTGAGGTCTGCTTTTTAAGTCACAGCACATAATTAAAATTTACTGACATGTTGTTGGTTATGTGTTATTTTTTTTAATTTTTTACAAGTTTTAGAATTTTATCTTTGCATCTTTTACCTTTTTTCCAGCTTAACTGAAATGTAATTGGCATTAATCTTACGAGTTTAAGGTGTACAGTGTGATGATTTGTTCTATATCAGAGGTATTTTATCTTTTACCTTCGGTCTATTTAGGACAGAGGTACTCATCTAGAATTTGTTAAATCACTTAAGTTAGTAACAGTTATCCATGTCTCTAAGGTTTATTATTTTATGGTTCTGCTTTTAAACCATGCATTGTTTTGTCTTTTAAAAATTTTACAGATTGAAGATCCAGGATGCTTCTGGGTTATTATAAAAGGATGTAGTCCCTTTTTAGATCATGAAGTTGATTATCAAAAACTGAATAGTGCCATGAATGACTTCTATAATAGCATGTGCCAAGATATAGAAATAAAACCGTTAATGTTGGAAGAAGGGCAGGTATGTATCTGAATGTACTTTAAGCACTGTGTCTTTCATTGCTACTTAAAATGCACACTCTTCTGGCAATAAAAGCTTGTATAGTATTTTAATTATTTATAAGCATTGCCTTGTGCGAGGTTCAGGCTGGTTTTGGGAAGCAGAGGTTATACAATATACAAGATTCATGGGGGGCAGCAGGAGATGGAGTGTCCTCCAAGTTCAAGCATCCGGGCTGGGAACCAGAGGGTTATTCTAGAGCTATCACAGGTGTGGGGGCCTCAGCCAAGAGGGCTTGAGGGTTTTCGGGCTAGGGCCAGTACCTCCCTTGTGCTGCCTGAGACTTTGGCCAACTCATGCTTGTTTATTTTCCTTCTCGCATCATCGCCCTTTCTTCCTTTCTTGCAACCTTTGCTCGCGAGCCCATTGTCTGATTCTCTCTGCCCATCAGTCACTTTTCAGAAGAGTTTGAGTTTTTCTACTGAAAAGAGGTTTATAATTTTTAAGCTATGAGAAAAATGAGAAATTACTTGAATTCGGTCCCCCTTTTAAGAAAATCATCATTAATAACATTTCTTATTCTTTTCCATACCATTAACTTGTTGGCCAAAGTCATGAGCAGCAAAAAGGCTTCGCTGGTGCAGTACGACTCATACTGGAAAGGTAGAAGCATTGCTTGAGTGTTTCCCTTACTGACATAGAGGTTCGTGCCCAGCTGTCTATACGGGTGTCCAGGGGTCTGTGTTGTTTTTCTCTCTTCCTCTTCATTTTTTAATAAATATTTTGTTTATTCATGAGAGAGACACAGAGGCAGAGACACAGGTAGAGGGAGAAGCAGGCTCCCTGTGGGGAACCTGATGCAGGTAGGACTTGATCCCAGGACCCCAGGATCACACCCTGAGCCAAAGGCAGATGCTCAACCGCTGAGCCACCCAGGCGTCCCTCTTCCTCTTCATTTTTAAAGTACTACGTTGAACTCATGGCTTTTAATATATCCGTGCACTGTAATCATTGTTCTTGATACTTAAATGACCCCACGTTGGGTTGGTGGAAGCCCCATAAGCCCCCAGTTCAAGGCTGGCTGGCTGCGTGAACTACTTATTACCTGTTTGCACCATTCCTACAGGTTGCTTTGACTTAAGCGTTAAACAGAGACACCCTCCCTCCTTTGGCACGATTTCTCTCGAGTGCTGGACTCTGCGATTCTGTGCGGCCCCCTGGAGCCCACCCGCTGCGAAACGGCAGCTGCACGTGTCCGGCTTCGGGCCTGGAGCGCAGCCGGCTCACCTCCTCCTGCCGGACGCAGCTCTCTCCCCGGGGGCCCTCTCGAGCCTGCGGGCAGCGTCTGGCTTGCCTGCCGGGGTCGCAGTCGAGTCCTGTGGCCTGGCCGTCCGCCGGGACCTCAGGACCCAGGCGGCTGTCCCTCCTGCAGGGCAGCGTCCCTGGAGCGGGGCCGCGGGCGGGCGCTCGTTTCTTGAGTCGCGGAGCGGCAGTTGCTGGAGACTGGGTGCAGCGCCTGGGACGCGGCGGGCAGCCACGTCGTCCCCGAGCTGGGGCTCAGCTGCGACAGCAGGCCCACCTGCTGCAGTAACAGCCCTGCTGTGGGACTCGGGGGGCCGAGCCTGGGGCACGGGTTCGCAGGGGTCTGGCAACCTGCTTGGCGATTGTTTCTTTTTTTTCTTTTCAAGATTTTATTTATTTATTCATCAGAGACACAGAGAGGCAGAGACACAGGCAGAGGGAGAAGCGGGTTCCTCGCAGGGAGCCCGACGCAGGACTCGATCCCGGGTCTCCAGGATCAGGGCCTGAGCCGAAGGCAGAGGCTCAGCCGCCCAGCCACGCAGGCGTCCCATTGTTTCTAAGCTGCGTTTTCTGCTTGAAGAAGGCAAAGCAACACGTTTTCCTTCTTTTACTTTCAAAAACTTGTCCTTAGTTAAGGAGTCAGACCAACCGTAGTGGGGGAGCCACCGGTGGGCCTCGGGGTTCCCATGCCCCGTTCGCCGCCCAGCAGTGGGCAGCGTGGGCAGCCCGGCCTCCTGCCACACCTTCCTCTTCCCGGAGGCGCAGTGTGGGCTGAGATGCTTTGGGGGTGCCTCTTGGTGCTCCCTGCGCCCGGAGGTCTTACCGCTGAGGGTTCTTCGTTGTAGGTCTGCGTGGTGTATTGTCAGGAGCTGAAGTGCTGGTGCAGGGCCGTTATCAAGTCGATCGTGTCTTCGGCAGACCATTACCTGGCGGAGTGTTTCCTCGTGGATTTTGCCAAGTACATCCCGGTGAAATCTAAAAAGTACGTACGGGCTGCTTTTGCCGTAGGCCCTTTACGGAGACGACGGTCAGTTTTAAAGGAGAGTGTCCGTTTACACAGTGAGAGGATAGAGGTCGTGGAACTGGAATGTTTTTAGTTTCCCGTGGGGAAGGCTTGCAGATTGCGGCTCTCCGTGCAGCCGGTGTGGGAGCAGGTGCTCACAGGGAGGACTCGGCCCTCCAGCTGGGCCCTCCCTCCACCTTCCTGCCTGGACGGGCCAGGTGCTCACCCCCACCGGGGCTCCCCTCTCAGCGCATTCCTGGGATGCAGTGGGTCCTGCCAGAGGCTCAGCTGCGGGGAAGATGCCACTGGAGGCGGAAAGTCGTCTCATCCCCCCAGGAGGGGTGTGTGTGGGTGCAGCCTCAGGTGGCGGGGAGTGGAGCACCCTTGGGGCACTCCTGAGGGTGTGACCTGCAGCTCCAGAAGGTGGGAGACGGTTCAGGAGGAGCCCTCCTCGGCTCCAGGACCACCCTTTAACAGTTGATCACAAAACACTGGCCACGAGTCAGCCTTTGTGTTTGTGGTCAATTTTTTCCTACTTTCCCATCCTAGCGTAAGTGGTTATCAATTTAATAGTTAACGTGAGGCCCCTCCTTCCAAAAGAGCGATACCGGACAGACCTGAGTTGCATTAAGAGTAAAGAATTTCAAAAAAAAAAAAAAAAAGAGTAAAGAATTTCATGGCAGAAAGGCTTCTCAGACATTGGGAATTTGCAGATATTTAAGAAAAAAAAGGTAGAGGCCTATTCTAGCTTGTGATTCTGCACCTTTATAACCGTAATTGTTACAAAAGTAAAGGTTGTGTTTGTTTGGAAAGATTTTTAGTATTTGGAGTTTGAGGCAAGAGAAGCCCGTGATTAACTAGTGTGCAGGGAGGCCTCGAGGGGCAGGTAGGACGGCCACCGTTTTCTGAACGGTGGAGACGAGGCCGTGAGGCTGCCCGTACGGGGCATCCAGGACTGCTTCTGTCAAAACGGTGTGTCCAAGTGGTCCGTCGGCCTGAAGAAAGGAAATAAAGGTGCCGAGCAACGTATCTATCAAATCTCAGCCCCTCTTTTGTGCAGAATTGGTGAATACTAATTATAAAAACATATGCTCAAAAAACACAGCCAACAGCCGCTCATTTACAAAAACTGTGATTCAGGTTGTGTATTAAGATTGAAAGTTTATATTCCCCAAATGAATGAGAACATATAATGTTTGTCCTTCTCCGATTGACTCATTTCACTCAGCATCATACCCTCCAGTTCCATCCACATCGAAGCAAATGGTGGGTATTTGTCCTTTCTAATGGCTGAGGAATATCCCATTGTATACATAGACCACAGCTTCTCTATCCATCATCTTTCGATGGACACCGAGGCTCCTTCCACAGTGTGGCTATTGTGGACATTGCTGCTAGAAACATCGGGGTGCAGGTGTCCCGGCGTTTCACTGCATCTGTATCTTTGGGGTAAATCCCCAACAGTGCAATTGCTGGGTCGTAGGGCAGGTCTATTTCTAAATCTTTGAGGAACCTCCACACAGTTCTCCAGAGTGGCTGCACCAGTTCACATTCCCACCAACAGTGCCGGAGGGTTCCCCTTTCTCCACATCCTCTCCAGCATTTGTGGTTTCCTGCCGTGTTAATTTTCCCCATTCTCATTGGGGTGAGGTGGGATCTCATTGTGGTTTTGATTTGTATTTCCCTGATGGCAAGTGATGCGGAGCATTTTCTCATGTGCATGTTGGCCACGTCTGTGTCTTCCTCTGTGAGATTTCTGTTCGTGTCTTTTGCCCATTTTATGATTGGATTGTTTGTTTCTTTGCTGCTGAGTTTAATAAGTTCTTTCTAGATCTTGGAAACTAGCCCTTTATCTGATACGTCATTTGCAAATATCCTCTCCCATTCTGTAGGTTGTCTTTTAGTTTTGTTGACTGTATCCTTTACTGTGCAAAAGCTTCTTATCTTGATGAAGTCCCAATAGTTCATTTTTGCTTTTGTTTCTTTTGCCTTCGTGGATGTATCTTGCAAGAAGTTACTGTGGCCGAGTTGAAAAAGGGTGTTGCCTGTGTTCTCCTCTAGGATTTTGATGGAATCGTGTCTCACATTTAGATCTTTCATCCATTTGAGTTTATCTTTGTGTCTGGTGAAAGAGAGTGGTCTAGTTTCATTCTTCTGCATGTGGATGTCCAATTTTCCCAGCACCCTTTATTGAAGAGACTGACTTTCTTCCAGTGGATAGTCTTTCCTCCTTTATCGAAGATTAGATGACCATTAAGTTCAGGGTCCACTTCTGGGTTCTCTATTCTGTTCCATTGATCTACGTGTCTGTGTTTGTGCCAGTACCACACTGTCTTGATGACCACAGCTTTGTAGTACAACCTGAAATCTGGCATTGTGATGCCCCCAGCTATGGTTTTCTTTTTTAAAATTCCCCTGGCTATTCGGGGCCTTTTCTGATTCCACACAAATCTTAAAATAATTTGTTCTAACTCTCTGAAGAAAGTCCATGGTATTTTGATAGGGATTGCATTAAACGTGTAAATTGCCCTGGGTAACATTGACATTATATGTTCTCATTCATTTGGGGAATATAAATAATAGTGAAAGGGAATAGAAGGGAAGGGAGAAGAAATGGGTAGGAAATATCAGAAAGGGAGACAGAACATGAAGACTCCTAACTCTGGGAAACGAACTAGGGGTGGTGGAAGGGGAGGAGGGCGGGGGGTGGGGGGGAATGGGTGACGGGCACTGAGGGGGGCACTTGACGGGATGAGCACTGGGTGTTATTTTGTATGTTGGCAAATTGAACACCAATAAAAATAAATTTATTATTAAAAAAAAAGATTGAAAGTTTAAAATCTGAAGTAGAAGCGACTTGACAGGATTGTTCATTATTTCCTAGTGTTTCTTCGTCTGAGGAGCCTTGTTAGACATGATTTTCCTAATACTCCCTGCCCCCACAGCATGGAGCTTTAGCACCAAGGATGCACTGGATACTTGCGTATGTTCTGTTCTATTAAGAAGAGTAAGATTTTATTCCCTCCCCGCTCCGAGGACCAGCTCCCCACACACGCACGCACCTGGGCAAACGTCTCCAGCACCTGCTGCTGCTGGCAGCTATACAAGGAACAGAAAGAATTGGTTTGGGCATGTTTTAGGTCGATCACATGCGTGTACTTGAGATGTCTTCTGCGTAAGTTTTCTTTAATATAATAAAACTGTTTCTGTTTTGCTGCTAAGCATCCGGGTTGCAGTAGAAACTTTCATGCAGCTTCCCTACCGAGCGAAAAAATTCAGGCTGTACTGCACGAAGCCTGTTACGTTGCACATTGACTTCTGTGAAGATAGCGCCGAGATTGTGTAAGTGCCCCTGGTAACACGTGCTGAGTCAGAGGAAACGTCTGCATTTGAGTGTGTGCTGTTTATGTGGAACCTGCTCCCCTTGAGAAGCGCTAGGCCGTTCCAGAGGCCCCTTTGTGCTTCAGGAGACCTCTGGGCAGGTGTGTCTGTGGCACCTGGCCACGTGGCTCCCCGGGCAGCCCCCCCCCAAGGCTGCAGTTGAGGGGGTTTGGAGCAGGCTGCGACTTCTTTTAATTTACAGAGAGTAATAAAATAACTGTAAGGTGAAACCCTGGTACTAGGATCATGGAGCATTAAAAAAAACCCCAAAACAATCCATTGCCTTTTTCCCCAGCCCTTCCCCCATACCGTCCCCGACCCCCTCCCACCAGGCCTCTTGGGACCTGTTCAGGCTCTGAGCTTACAGACCTTGTTCAGTGCTTTATTTGTGTTCATTTATGTGGGGCCTTTCATGAAAATTAGAACCTACTGCCTTATTTGCACGTTTAACCCAAGAATGTGCGGAAGCTCTTTGCTAGTACATGTGCTGCTTTCTCCTCTTGGACTTCCTGGGGTGAACATAACTGGCCACTGGCTGTCTTTAACCATTCCTCTCTTGAGAGCCAGCTGGACTGTCTCCAGGCCACCCTGTGCTGCACATCCCCGCAAGAATATGGATAAATCCAAATAAAGCATTATGGGGGTGCACATACCAGCCCACACCTCCCTCCATCGTTGCCCCATTTTCCTAGTCTGGGCCACACTGCCAGGGATTGTGCAGGACTAACCAGGGGCCCTGCACTGGGCAGCACGGTGGCAGGGGTAGGGCTGCGATCTCCACTGTCGTGACCCGAGTGCTACCCAAGGCCCTGGGGCAGCCCTACCTTCCCACCTGCTACCCCCACCGGGGACCGTGGCATTATGGGAAGAAAAACCAGGGCACAGCACAGTACCTGCTTAGCTTGTACGCCCTGGTGATGTTGCATCTTGTTCCCTGGACTTGGAAGCCACCTTTCTAGTGGATGCTCTTACGGGATGTGTGGAAACCCTCCGTTCCCACTCCCCGCACCCCCAGCACCTGTAGTTCCCGTGAGATTATAAGTGCATCCCCCCAGGGCTGGCCTCAGAAGCTGTACTAGTAGGTGCTGAACCCCTTTGTCCCTGCTGACGCCAGTGTGCCCCGCCAGGCTCCCTGCGCCACCCAGGCCACCTCTGTCCTCAGAGACTCCAGGCCAGCAGGTCCCCTGCGAGCAGCACCCCTGCCTCCCACCTGTCCCCCAGCGCAGCCATCTCCCTCCCCGCCAGGGCTGACTCTGGTGCCCGTCTGCCCCCGTCCAGCTCCCCCTCTGCGTGACCACCTTCGCCAGCCTTGGGCATACCCTCAGTGTTTGCAGCACATCTAGGATGTCTGTCTCAATGTGTGATTTACGGTTTTTATAGATTTTGTCACATGGTCTTCCAGAAGGACTAGCAGCGTATCCTCACGTCACCAGGGTACAGAGAGGGTTGCTTTTCCCACGCAACGCTGACTATCATCAGGCTTTTTAAAGTTTTGTTTGTTTGTTGTATGAAAATGGTATCATTTTCCTTTGTGTTTTTCTAACTTGTGAAGTTGAGTGTCTCTTCTGTGGTTATCACGTGTGTGTGTGAGAGACAGACACACAGACTGAAGGACTGGTTTACCCGTTAATGGCCTAGATTGATTTTTCTCTTGGCCCATTTTGTTATTAGGAATCTACTACAGGTTTTTTTTTTTTTAAACTTACTAGGTAATTTTTGAGTATGTGTAGCAAGGTTTTAAAATTACTGTCTTAATTTTATTTTATTTTTTTTTTTACTTTTAGGAACACTTTGTGATTTTCTTGGAGTAAAGTGCTCAATATCTTTTTTAGTAGAAATAGAGTAATACCTTCACCTCAGCATGGGGTTGGGTGCTTTGTTACCTCTTTTGATCCTTAAGCAGGATGATGAGGGCATCTTTGGAAAATCAAACCAGCAGAGAAACATCAACATATCACTCTACCCTTACTTCGTTGTTTTTGTTCCATGCCTCAAAATACTGGTTCCTCCTCATCTTCCACTGTCTACGGCTCTTAGGATTTCCTTTCCATAGCACAGGGAAGGGCAAGATCATCAGGGGAAAGTGGGAGACAGAGGAGAGGTGTGGGAACACCATGAGAGCCTGGCTGGTGGCTTTCCCCCGGCCACTCTAGCGCGGTGGTCCAACTGGCACACGCGGAGCCCTCGCTCTGCACCAGCCTGTGTGGCGGGACACCGCATGCGCAGCATCCCTGCCCCGGGAGCTCGTGATCTGGCTGCGGACACAGGTGGGTCCCTGGTCCCTGGGGGGCAGGCGTGGCCCGTTCTCAGAGAGTGTGTGCACTGGGTTACAGGCGGCAGTGGGGAGAGGAGCCCGTGGCAGCGTGCAGCTGAGGTCCTCACCGCCAGAGCAGAGCCAGGCATCACACATTCAACACGTAATCTCAGAAACATCCAGCATGTGGCTTAACAAGGTGACGTTGGTGTCCTAGCCTCAGAGTGTTATTTGGTAAGCTTGCATCTGTTTACTATTCCAGACCAGCCAAGAAGTGGGACAGTGCAGCTGTGCAGTACTTCCAGAACATCCTAAAAGGTAGGGCAGGTGCAATCACCACCGCGACCTGCTTTGAACTGGCGCCCCAGCTGGTGTGCTTCCCATTGACAAGGGGGTTCGAGATGGCCACGTGCAGCTGTGTGCCCCTCCTCACAGGGGCACATCTGTTACCTGGGACTCCTTCTGCCCCATGTCACAGCAACTCTGCACCCCTGAAAGTTTGGGGGTGGAGGTGGACATTAGCAATTGAGAGTTGAAATTAGAGGGGGCTGTTTGGGTGAGGGGCCCTTCGTCTACATGGAAGCTGCACACTGCAAGATAGATGTCCGTGCATCTCACTGAACCGGCTATTGATGGAAAGCTCGACTTTTCCTGGGTACTGATCGTGTAATGATCCCCACTGCCGATTTAAAGTGTGTGGTCTGTCTCAGAGCAGCTGTACAGCGTGTTCTCTCTGTAAAGTACAGCCTCCTGGGCCAAACCCCTGGCAGGCAGGTGCCAAGTCGCTGTGTTCTGAGAAGTAGGTATGAAACGCCTGGGGTGCTGGCCCTTCTCCACTGCCCTCTGTCTGGGCAGAGGAACAGCCAGATGCTGGACCCAGTGGAAATGGGAGGCCGGGAGGGTCTTTGGCTTTGGAGTCGGGGCCCTTGCCAGCCCACTGGGAGACACGGGTGTGGAAGAGCCAGAGCACCGGGGATTGCATCCTGCCCGCGGCTTCCCTGCAGCCTCCTCTGGAGGGAAGTCCCTCACCTGTATGTGACAGGGACAGGTGTGCCATGAAACATGTTTGCGAAGGACTTAGCGTGGTGCCTGAGGGTCCCGGGCCTGGGGCTGCGGTTTGGGTTCTTGGGTCTGAGTGGCTGAGGGTTCTGACTTGTGGGGTGTGTGCAGGGTGGCACGGACTCAGGTATCAGACTGGCAAGTAGACTTGGGAAGAGGGCCAAGAACCACCGACTCCTCGCCACGAGAGCCTTCGCCTCCACTCGCTCACCCAGCAGGGGGAAACCGTTAGATACAGTGATGCTGGGCGATCCTAGGTGGTTGGTGCAGATTAACAGGTGGAATAGGATTGTTCCAATATCAGCTGATGTATTTATTGTTTTTCATTTATACTATTTAGCAACCACCCAGGTGGAAGCCAAATTATGTGCTGTGGAACAAGACACTTTTGAGGTCTACCTTTATGCAACCATAGAAAATGAAAAAGTGAGTGAATCATGTTTTAAAAATGTTTTATTCTTAAATTTTCTGTGTTAACAAGAGGGTAAACACCAAGGAAAAAAAGAGTGTCATTCACACAGCATGGAAAAAATTTTTTTCTTTTGGAGAAAGGGCAGGGGAGGGGCAGAGGGGGAGAGAGAGAATCTCAGGCAGGCTTCACGTGGAGTGCAGAGCCCTGCGCAAGGCTCCTTCTCACAACCCTGAGATCGTGACCTGAGCCAAGAGGAGAGTCAGACGCTCAGCCCACTGAGCCACCCCGGCGCCCCAGCACGGAAGTGCTCGTAATCTTTTAAGGTCTGGGGTAGATCAGAAGTCAGCCAGAACTGTGTTTTCTTTTTTTAATTGTTCTTCAAAATCAGCTCAGTGTTTTATTTAGGCAACATTTTATTTAGTTGACAGACAAATTATTCTTACAGTGATGAGTATAAAATGTCATTTTCTTGTAACAGGAGGTAATTTTTATAAAGAGACGTTATTTGATGTGGTTTGAGTTCACTGCTTTTTTTCCTCCCCGTGATTGTCTCACTGTGTGTAATACCTGCTCATCGTAGAGAGCGGAGGTAACACGAGGAGGAAGGGAGTGGGCGTCCCAGGTGAACTCCCTGCCCCCGGTGTCAGCTGTTACCATCAGGGAGGCTGCCCCTTATGGAGGGTGGCTCAGGGTGCAAAAGGTGTGCACCGAGTGTGGATGTGGATGGAGGTGCAGATGCATGGCTACTCAGGCCCACAGAAGGCATCTTCCCCACGGATTTATGTTAAAACTTCCTCTTGAAATAGTTTCACACTTATCGGAGAGGTGCAGAAATAGGACAGAGGCTTTTATGTGTGCTTGACCTGGGTTCTCCTTACGTTAACCATGCAGACTAATGGCACAGCAATTAAAACCGGAAAATTAATGCTGATAAAGTGCTATTTTAATAAATCCACAGACCTAATTTGAATTTTGCCCGTGTTCCCACTGATTTCCTTTTTGTGCTCGAGGACCCAATCCAGGATCCCACACTGTCTCCTTAGTATCCTCCAGCCTCTCCTCATCTTTTAAGACCTTGACGCTTATTTTGTAGTTATATGACGGTTATCGTGTTGTTGCTCAGGTTGGATTTGTGTGAGTGATGGGATTAGATTGAGGTTGTACATTTTCAACGTCTCCAGGCATCCTGGGGGGCGCGGGGTCTGGTGTTGAAATGGCTCATCACTGGTCAGGCTGACCTTCAATCACCTGGTTACGGTGGTGTTTGCTGGTGATGGTGGTGTCCGCGGGTGTGTCCTATAGAGTTACTGTTTTTTCCTTTTGAAATTAAGTATCTTATGGAGAGATGGTCTGATTCTGCAAATAACTCTCAGTGATTCTTGCCTGCAAAGCTTCTTTCTTTTTTATTTTTTTGAGCAAAGAAGCAGTAACTTATTTTTTCATTTTTAAAACATTTAAATTTGATTAACATTTGTGTATTAAGAGTTTCAGAGGTAGAACTCAGTGATTCATTGCTCACATACATCACGTGCCCTCCTTAATGCCCATCACCCAGTTACCCCATCTCCCCAACTCCCTTCCCCTCCAGCAACCCTCAGTTTATTTCCTATGATTAAGGGTCTCTTATGGGTTGTCTCCCTCTCTGATTTCATCTTACTTTATTTTTCCTTCCCTTCCCCTATGTTCATCTGTTTTGTTTCTTAAATTCCACATGAGTGAGATTATTTGATAATTGTCTTTCTCTGGTTGACTTACTTCACTTAGCATAATACCCTCCAGTTCCATCCACGTCATTGCAAATGGCAAGATTTCATTTTTTTGATGGTTGACTAATATTCTGTTGTGTGCAGAAGATAGACATCTTCTTTATTTGTTGATGGGCATCTGGGCTCTTTCCACAGTTTGGCTATTATGGACATTGCTGCTATCAACATTGGGGTACAGGTGCCCCTTCCGATCACTACATTTGTATCCTCAGGGTAGTTACCTAGTAGTGCAATTACTGGGTCATAGGGTAGCTCTGTTTTCAACTTTTTTGTTTGTTTGTTTTGTTTTCAACTTTTTGATGAACCTCACATTGTTTTCCAGAGTGGCTGCACCAGCTTGCATTCCCACCAGCAGTGTACGGGTGTTCTCCTTTCTGCAAGTCCTCTCCAACATTGTCATTTCCTAACCCTGCAAAGCTTATCTGTCAGGCATTCTACCTTTTTTTTTTTTTTTTTAAGATTTATTTATTTTGAGAGAGAGAGAGAGAGCAAGTGTGTGCATTGGAGGCAGAGGGAGAGGAAGAGACGATCTTAAGCAGACTTTCCGCTGAGCCAGGAGCCTGATGCAGGGCTCAACATCACGACCTGAGAGCATGACCTGAACTGAAACCGAGTCAGACACTCAACAGACTATACCACCCAGGAGCCCCAGGCCTTCTACATTTTTAATTGGAATTCTATAAAAAAGAACTGGCCCTTCTCACTCATTTATGAATTCAGTAGTATCTTAGTGTGGACTCTCGGCTGTTTTACTCTAGGTTGATATAATCCATTACCGTCATTATTTTCTTGCTCAAATTGTCTCAGATTTGGCCATTAGCAGCAGCTGCTTCAAAGTGGCTTACGTGTCCTTTCAGTGTGCCCCATCATTGTTGAAAACTTCCTACTTTTTGGTGCCACGAGATGCTCTAGGCTAATTTTGTCATTTTCCAGCTCAGCCACTTCTCAAAGAAGAGTGGTATTCAGGTAGCAGGACCAGGGCACAAGAAGTGCTCCTTGCTACTGGGGTGTCTGTGATTGTAGGCCCGCTCTGCAGTTAGGAGGCACGTGTGTGTGCACCAGTCTACGCGCACGCGGATTGATGCCTGGATCCATCCGTATGTGTCTTCAGAGCTCTGGTACTGGGGCGCCTGAGTTCAGGGCTCGGGGTCTGAGCTCGAGCCGCACGTTGGGCTCCGTGCTGGGCTTGTAGCCTGCCTAAGGTTCTCTCTCTCCTCCGTCTCTGTCCCTCCCCCACTCACACGTGTGCACGCTCATTCTCTCTCTCAAAAAAAAAAAGTGCTCCGGCCCCTCTCACTCCAGTCCAGCCTGACAGCATTCCTGTGGCCTCCCCCTTCTTTATCTTGACACCTGTTTCCAACAGCGAGAAACCTGCCCTTGGGAGCTACAGTTACACTTAATTTGATTAATTCTAATATTCACATAAAGTAATCCTGGAATTGCTCACCCACATTCCTGTGAAAAGGACGTTTGTCTAAAAACAAACAGCGAGCAGCAGCCCAAACCCTGTATCCGGGAGTTACTTCGAACAGTTCTTTTCTTGCTTCATCTTGATGATGCTACTGGTTTGCAAATAAGGCTCCTTTGTTATTCCTTGTGGTGCATTTTGGGCTCCCCACGTCCTTGTCAGTTTCCCCTGTGGCTTTTCATTGCTTGTTTTCCAGTTTGGTAAGAATAACACAATGTTGACTTTTGGACTAGTCTAGTGTAACATCTTTAAACTTCTCTACTGACCTGTTTCTCTTCTTGCTTTTCCAAGTAGGTCTCTTTCCCTTTGTGGCCGTGTGCAGACGAGGACTTGTTCTTACTTCACAGGGAGTGACTGCAGAGGGTCCGCTTTTTAGCAGAGAGGACTTACAGCAGATGCGTGAGGTCAAAAATTTGCCAGAAAAAGAAAAACAGGGCCCACCATCCTCTCCAGCTCCCCGAGGAAGCACAGGATACCCGAGGGTGGTCTGTTTTTGGCCTGGCTTCTTTCCCGGCCAGAAAATTATTTCAGGATATATCCACATTGTTTCTTTTATTGTCAAATGCTCTTCCATTGTCCAGTATATTTTAGTGTATTTATCTGTTCACTTCTTTTGGACATTTGAGTTGTTAGGGCTGTTAGAGAAAAAGCTGCTCTGAATATTCATGTTCGGTGCTTCCTGTGAACTGTGCAATCATTTCTCTTGGGTAGATACCTAGGAGTCAAATTTCTAGATGGTGCTGTAGGTATCAAGAGACTGCCAAACTGTTTTCCAAAGTGGTTAATTATTTTTCAGTCCCATCAGCAGTGGGTGAGAGGTCCAGTCCCTTCTGTCCTCTTCAGTGCTTGTATGGCCGTCTTGGTAGTTGTAGTGGTTTCTCATTGTGATTTAACTTTGCTTTTCCGCAATGACTTTTGACGATGAGGAGCTCTTCACATGCTGTTTGCAATCCGTGTACCTTCTTTGATGAAGTGTGTATTCATATCTTTTGCCCACTTTTTGGATAACTTTTTAACTTAAAGTTGATAACACAATGTTTCAGGTGTACAACAGGGTGATTTGGCAAGTGTAGACCTTACGCTAGGCTCACCACAAGTCAGCTTCCACCTGTCACCACACGACACCATTACAGTACCATTGACTGTGTTCCCTATGAACCCTTTATTCCCATGACTTATTCCTCCCATACCTGGAAGCCTGCACCTCTGACTTCACTCTTTTGCCCACCCCCCTGCCCTTCCGTCAGTTCTCTGTATTGATGGGTCTGTTTCTGCTATTTGTTTAAACATTATTCATTTGTTTTTTCACTGCACGTATAGGTAAAATCATGTGGTATTTGTCTTTCTGTGTCTTATTTCACTAAACATAATACCCTTTAGGTCCATTCATGTTACAAATAACCAAAATCTCATCTCTTTATGGCAGAGTAATTGTCAATTGTATTTTGCCCATTTTTAATTGAGTTGTTTTGTCATCTTTTAATTGAGTTTTCAGAGTTGCTTTATGTATTCTGGATATATGTCCATCCAGATACAAGATTTTAAAAATATTTCTTCCTATCTGTAGATTGTCTTTTATCTCTTAACCAATGTCTTCTGAAGAGCAGAAATTTTAAATTTTGATATAGTCTGATTTATCAGTTTTTCCTTTTATGATTTATCCTTTGTAAACCCCCCTCAGATTCTTGACTAGCAGTCATGTTAGCTCCCCAGTGCTTTCAAGAAGATATTTCATATTTTGCACAGTCTTAGTTTTTTTGATAAGGAGGGTTGACCAGAAGTAACTACTCAACCATTACTAGAGCAGAAGTCAAGAGATGGGTTTCTATCAAATTATGTTCTATAAAATAATTTTTTCTCAAGATTGAATTTTGGGGTTAACTTTGGGATATTTTCTGAACAAGTCACTTGACTCTGTTTGTCTTATTCATGAAATGTTGAAAATTGTGCAGGTCTGTGTTAACGATGATCTGGTTGCGAAGAACTTCGCTCGTTATGTATCACCCAAGGAGAATAAAAATGTTGATTCTGTAGAGAAACCAAGACTGAATATAAAGTCAACATCCTTTTCCAGTAAACTCAATCCTGCACTTACTCTTTGGCCAATGTTTTTGCAAGGAAAAGATTCTCAAGGAGTGGAAAGTGAGTGGATTCTCACCGATACAGGTTTCTTTTAAACTGTCTTATTTATATGAATCTTATTGTACTGACATGAGTTTGTACGAACTTTTCCCCATATGGAGGCAGAGTCTTGGACTCTGAATTTAATATTTTACTCTTAATCCTAGTGGATCAGTGACAGGTTTTAAAGTTCTAAGCTGCTACAGTTTGCTTTTATGAGACTAGAAAAAAAACTATTCTCAATTTTTTTTTTAAGATTTTATTCATTTATTCATGAGAGACACAGAGAGAGACGCAGAGCACAGAGCACAGGCAGAGGGGGAAGCAGGCTTCATGCAGGGAGCCGAGGACTCCGAGATCATGCCCTGGGCTAAAGGCAGGCGCTCAACCGCTGAGCCACCCAGGGATCCCTGTTCTCAATTTCTTATTAACATGGAGCTATCTTTTCAGAAGTCCATACATAAGGTTATAATTTAAAGATGTTACGAAAACAAGGTCAAATACTTACCATTTTAGACACTATTAAAAATAATTATTTATTAATAGGGAAATAGACTGTCATGGACAGTGGAAACAATTTTAAATGTTTCTCTCTGAATTCAGTTTTCCTTAATTCATTCATACTGCTTTCCTGCCTGGAGTTAGGTCTCTCCCGACCTTCCAGCAAGAGCAGGAGCTGAAGTGCTGTGCCAGTGCATTTTGCATTTGTTGTTGGAGATTTATTGCATGTTTTAATCCTGAATTGTGTTCTTTCTGTCAGATTCACATGGCTTAACTTTTCTGGCTCAGTCTCTCCAGCATCCGTGGCGGCCCAAGGGTGTTGTTGGTGACCTTGGCCCAAGTGCTGTGATCCTGGGTAAGTTCACTCACTTGCCTTATTTCGTAGCATCAAAGGATGCTCTCAACTGTCTAAAGATAATAAGGGTTGTTTAGAAGGGCTGTGGTAATTCTCTTTCTCTATTTCTCAATCTCGTGGAACCAACAATTTATGGGGCAGATGCTGACAGAATTTGCATTGCAGTCCTTAGAGGATTTTTAAAAAAGATGTGTTTGTGTAGTAGAGTGTGTGTACATGTGCAAGCGTGGGGGCGAGGGGTACGGAGGGAGAGAATCCCAAGCAGACCCCCGCTGAGCACGGAGCCCCATGGTTTCTGTAGCCCCAGATTGCTGGACCCTAAGCATTTCCTGCTCTCCCTTAGTGGGGTCAGTGTCGGGATGCACCTGTGTGTCTTGATGGTGAAGTAAAGGAAAGCTGATGTGAGATGTAACTGGTTGTGGTGTGTCACAGATCCATTAGGTGTTACTTGGAATCCAGGCAAAGATCTTTTCCTCGTACACATGGAGAGAAGTTATTTTCTTTTTTTTTTTTTTTTGAGAAGTTATTTTCAACTGTATTTTAATTTTTGGCACTTCTCCTTGAAGTTGTCTTGCGGTTTTCTAAATCAGAGTATCATGCTTTGTTATTACTTGGTGAAACAATCAACTAGCAGAGAAGAACTGAAAAGTGAGGAAAAGCAACTTTCTCTTCCCGGCCTCTCCTCACCCTAGGCTGTTCCCCGGAGGTAAACCTTGGTGTTCCCCTCACCTATTTGTTTTGGCGGATGTTTCCAGATTTTGAAGCCCTTAATGATTAATTTTCGATCCCGAGGCTTATCAGTCCTGTTGTGCCCAAGATTGCGAATCCGAGAAACCACCGAGGAGCCGACACCGATGCAAACACACCAGGGTTTATTTACAAGCTCGGGCTTGGGTCCAAGTGCACCCGACACAGCGGAGCAGGGACTTGGACCCCGAGACTAAGAGGCGTAGCAGCTTTATCGGGGCCAGTGGCCCATGGGATACACAGAAAGTTGCACAGTCATGTCGGTCCACACGCAGGTGGCCGACTGAATTCCACCTTACCCTATAGGATCCACTTGAGCTGGCCTGTTACTGTGGTCAGAATCGGCACGCAGTTTTGGGGGGCACAGAGCAGGCTTGGCTAGGGTGGGGCAGTGCCTTAAGCAATAAGCAGGTCACGTGGGGGTCATAGGGGAGGTGGCGGGTGTAGCACAAAATGGAATCAGTCCTGCTCTGCTTGTCCAGGGGTAGGGGATTTCTGTTAAATTTCCTGGGTCCCACAAGTCCTAGACGCTGTCTTGACTCCTCGGCCAGCCTGCTCACCCAGCCCAGGAGCCCTGGGGTCAGGGCTCAGCAGGGAAGGAAACGAGCGTCTGCTTTCGTGGCGCCTGCATCCACTTTCTCAGGGAGATTTTTATTTTAGGATCATCACAGCTGTAATTACGGAAGAGTCGGAGAACTTTACGCAGAACTTTTTCTGAAGCCTGTGAGGATGAATTGCTGCCTGGATCTCTCCCTGTTACTGGAGTGTGTTTTACCCAGAAACAAGGTTATTCTCAAAAATATTCACAATTGAGCCAGACAACTCAGAAGACCAGCACGGACGCATGGCGATCGCCGAAGCCTCGGGTGCCAGGCAGGTTGGGCCACTTGTCCCCGCGACTCCTTATGGCACAGGGATGCGGCTCAGCATCACCTTGACCCTTGTGAAGACTCTAGACTGGCCGTTGAGCAGAATATCCCTCAGCTGTCACCGATGTTTTGTCGTGACAAGATTCAGCTTGTGCGCCTGTGGCGGGGATCCCTCCAGGGAGGCGCTGTGCCCCCCCATTCCACCTTGCCAGCGGACGCAGAGCTTTGGTTTGTCCCATTGCTGGTGAAGGTCCTTTTGATGGCTTCGTGAAGGTGTCACCTGGCAGGCTTCTCCACGGAAAGTTCTTCTTCACCTTGTAAATATTTTATAGGATGCTGCCATGGAACTTAAATGTCTGATTCCTTTTTATTTGCTCATTAGTCCACATTAGTATGGGTTCCTCTCTGAGACCCTGAAATAAACCATTTCTCCAAGTTGCTCTGGCTCCTTTTTTTTTTTTTTAAGATTATTTATTTATGACAGACAGAGGCCGAGACACAGGCAGAGGGAGAAGCAGGCTCCATGCAGGGAGCCTGACATGGGACTCAATCCTGGGTCTCCAGGATCACACCCTGAGCTGAAGGGGGCACTAAACTGCTGGGCCACCTGGGCTGCCCTACCCGGGTTCCTTTTAACGGAGCATTTCAAAGCCGAGATGTGGGAGTGAGGTGTGCCCGTTTCTGTGGTGGTGGTGTTGCTCCCACGCCCTTCAGTGGACAGAGCTGGGGGCTCTGCGTGTATGTGCGCCTGTGCACACACGTTTACGTCCGTGTCTGTTTGCATCGGTGTATGACCCATGTACTGAAAACCAGGAGTTCACTCCAGTACTTCCAGTTGGCGGGATTGATCCCGCTGCTGCTGGGTTTCTTCTGGCTTTCTGCCTTCCCAAATTCTCATGCCCCTCTGTGAGTGTGAGATTCCTGTCTGCCTTTATCCCTACTGCAGTTACTTATGGGGTCAGTCCTCCAGAGAAGCAACCACTCTGGTTTATAAATAACCGGTTGTTCACTGCCGTTACTACCCTTTCTGCACAGATGCGCTCCTCACTGTGTCAGCTGACAGCACCGCCACCCCTCAGACCTCACCTGCCTCCATCACTCACCTGGTTCTGGCTGAGACCCACCCCCTGCCATCCACAGCCACCCTGTGGACGCTGTCTTCATTTCACTTCCCTGGAGATCCACTTCTGCTTGGGTTCTGCATTCCCACTTAGTTGCCTCTCACTCCCACCCTTGGGAAGGCACCCTCCTCACCCGACCTGGCTCTAAGCCTCTCCCCTCTTCCACCCCTGCCCCCCGGGCACTCACCTCACTCTGCTTGGGCTCCGATGTCTTGCTCTCGGTGGAGCAAGGGTTCCTTCCTCTGCTGGCACAGATCAGATGCCCTTCTCTCTGCCCCCACCTACCAGTTTTAGGACTGAATTGTGTGAGTTTTTGCAAACTGTGTCTTTTGAGGAATTGACCCAGTTCATCTGGTTTATCAATTGTGTGAACGAGAGTTGTTGATAGTGCTCCTTAATTATCCTTTTAATGTCCATCGGGTCTGTAGTGATGTTTATTCTTTCGTTTCTGATATTTGTAATTTGTGTCATCTGGGCTTTTCTTAGTTAACTTTGCTAGAGGCTTATTGTTTTTATTGTTTTTTTTCTCCCAAAGAAAATCATGCTATGGACTGAGTTGTGTGCCCTGGAAATTCATATATTGAAGCCCCAACCACCCCCAGCATGACTGTATTTAGAGATAGAGTCTTTAAGAGGTTAAATGATGTAATAAGAATAGAGTTCTAGTCCAGCAGGGCTCATACTCATACCCTTGTCTGAAGAGGAAAAGACACCAGAGTGCTCCCTCTCTTTCATGTGAGGATACACAGGAAGGCAACTGTCTCCAAGCTAGGAGGAGAGCCCTCACCAAGTACTGATTTCAGATCCATCTTCTTTTCTGATACATACATTTAATGCTGTAAGTTGCTTTCTGAAGTACTGTTATCACTACATCCTACAGATTTTGATGAGCTGTATTTTAATTCTCATTTAGTTTGAGGTATTTTAAAATTTCTCGACATTTCTTCTAGATCCAGGGGTTATTTAGAAGTGGGCTGTTTAATCTCTAACTAACTATATTGGGATTTTTCCAGCTATCTTTATTACTGACTTGGTCTAATTCCATTATGGTCTGAGAGTATACATTGTATAGTTTCTGTTCTTTTAAACTTTCCATGTGTTTTTATGGCCCACGGTGTTTTGTGGCTCAGAGTGTGTTCTGTTTAGGTGTATGTTCCACACGAGTTTGAGAAGAAGGCGTGTTCTGCTGTTGCGGGAGGTAGGCTGTAGAGGTCAGTCATATCCAGTAGACTGATGGTAGTGTGGAAATCAGCCGTATCCTTGTGATTTTCTGCTTGCTTGCTCTGTGCATTTCTGATAGTGGAGTGTTCAGGTCTCCAACTATTATGGATTCATCTGTTTCTCCTTGCAGTTTAATCAGTTTTTGTCTCACATAGTTTGAGGCTGTCTACTTAGGCATATACACATTAAGGACTGTAATGTCTTCTCGGAGAATTGACTCCTTTATCATTGCAGAATGCCTCTGCCTTCATAATTTTCCTTGTTCTCCAGTCTACTTTGTCTGAAGTTAATAGAGGTACTTTACTTTTCTTTGCTCAGTGTTAGCGTGGTGTATCTTTCCCATAATCTCTCTGTCTATATATTTAAAGTGGGTTTCCTGTAGACAGTGTATAGTTGGGTCTTGTATTGGTTCACTCTGACAACCTCTTTGCTTGGTGTATTTAGACCATTGCCATTTAAGGTGATTATTGAGGGGTACCTGGGATGCTCAGTCGGTTAAGCGTCCATCTTCAGCTCAAGTCATGATCCCAGGGTCCCGGGATTGAGCCCCGCATGGGGCTCCCTGCTCGTTGGGGAGCCTCCTTCTCCCTATCTGTCCCTCCCCCACACACTCATGCTTTTACTTGTTCTCCTTTCTGTCTCAAATAAATGAAAAAAGTCTTAAAAAATAAAGGGATTATTTGATAGAGTTGGATTAATACTGACCATATTTGTTACTGTTTTCTATTCATTCCCTTGTTCTTTGTTCCTATTTTTTGTCTTCCACTCTTTGTCTACCATCTGAGTTTCAGTTAAGCATTTTATAAGATTCTGTGTTCTTTTCTTTCTTAGCTTATCAGTTATACCTCTTTTTCATTTACTTTAGTGGTTGCCTTAGGGCTTGCCATGTATGTTTACAACCAGTCCAAGTCCACTTTCAGATGACACTGTACCACTTCACAGGTAGTACAAGTACGATAACAAAATATTCCTAATCCATCCCTGTTGTCTCTTGCGTTGTTGTCATTCATTTGACTTATACATCAGCATAAATGGGTATATATGCCATCGACTTTGTTTTTTTTTTAAGATTTATTTTTTTAATTTTTTATTTATTTATGATAGTCACACACACACACACAGAGAGAGAGAGAGAGAGAGAGAGGCAGAGACACAGGCAGAGGGAGAAGCAAGCTCCATGCACCAGGAGCCCGACGTGGGACTCGATCCCGGGTCTCCAGGATAGCGCCCTGGGCCAAGGGCAGGCACCAAACCGCTGCGCCACCCAGGGATCCCATGCCGTCGACTTTGGAAGTAAAACACGCAGTTTTTTTTTACCAGCCCATGGGTTTCTTCGGGGATAGTAGAGAGTTACGGTCCGGAAAGCGACAGCAAACCCACATAGGAATCCAGAGTACAAAGGGGAGGAGCACTCTTCTACAGAAAGTCCACGGGAGTAAACTGGGACTCCAGAGTGTAGAGGCTTCTCATTGGCTGAGTAGTGACAATTCCTCATTGGCTGAGCTGTTGCTGGGCGGGGAGAAAATCTTCCTTCCCCTGCAGGGATAGTCAGGCTTCTACCTGTCAGAAGATGCAAGGTGTGTCTCCTTCAGTTGGGTCTGCAAGGGGCTGTGAGGAATGTCACAGTCTGAGAGCTCCCCCTTCTGGCCTCCCGACTCCACTTTAAATTAGGTCATTAATACTGTTATGGTTATTGCTCTACTGGTTTATTTTTCTTCTTTCTCAAGTACATATTTTAGTACTTTCAGAAGAGGGTTGTGGGTAGTAGATGTTAACATCTGGCAATATTTAAACTGGATACGATATTCTAGGTTCTTAGTAATTTTCCTTCAACATTGGAGATAGTAGTTCATTTTCTTCTAATCTGTCAATCTGTTATTCCTTGGTAAGTAATTAGTATGTTCTGTTGATTTCTTAGATTTTTCCCTTTATCCTTGATAGTCTGCAGTTTCTTTACAATATGTCCAAGAATGGATGGTTTGGATTTATTCTTTTAACACGTGGAATTTTTCAATTACAGAATTCATATCTAACCTGAATTCACGAAAAGTATTAGATGTTAATTTTTTTATCCCCCCTTCCTCTTGAATCTATTAGACATAGATTGGTGTATCTTAATTTATCATGTATTTTTCATAGCTTTTTCTTTCCATTTTCTTTTTATTTCTCTGAACTGTTTTTGGAAGCTTTTCTTAATTCTTTGAATTATCACTTTTCGCTTCCAGTTTACTTTATCTTTTGAGTTTTCAATTCGATGACTATTTCCTGCTGCTTAGAATTCTAACAGTTCTTTTTTACGTCTGCAAATCTTTTTATATGCACCTGCTTTGTTTCATGAATATGAGTCCTCTTTATCTCTTGGCTATCTTAAGTATGTTTATTTTAGAGCCCCTTTCAAATGTTCTTTCTCCGTTTCCTCAGATGTGAATCTCTGCCCCTTGACAAAACCTTTTTGAGTTTATTTGTTTTAACATTTATGATGGCATTGATTTGTGGACTTTTGGTTTTGTTTGAAAGCTTGTGTTGTATGGACATTTTCTCTCAGAAAATTTCATCAACCACCTTACCTTACCTTCACTCCTGCTCCATCGATCAGAGTTTTTATTTTTGGCTGTAAGGTCACACCCTGAAGAGAGAATGTATTTCCAGACCCAAGATCCCATGACAGGCAGGCGTGGCTCCAAATAACTTTAAAGATAGGTTAGACCAGTTTACAACATCATCTCACGTCTCCAGCATTGCTAACATCTGGTAACATTTAGTGGTGTAAAACAACCATTTTATAGCGTGTATGGATTCTTTGGTCAGGAATTCAGAATGGGCACAGGGCAAAGGGTTTGTCTTGGTTCCACAGTGTCTGGGGCCTCAGTTGGGTTCATTTGAATCTTTGTTGCATGTGCGGCAGCTGATTCTAACCTTTGACTGGGACCTTGATTGGGATGCTTATCTGAAATACCTGTAGTGACCTTTCCATGGGGTTGCTTGAGCTTCTTCTCAGCATACTGGCTGGGTTTGGAAAGTGAGCACTCAGGAGGACAGGTCCTAAGTACATGGCATTTTTGCCATTGAGCTTTGAAGTCACATAACACCACTTCATGTTGTTTATAAGCCCCACCCTGGCTCACAAGAAGGGAATACAGAGCCCGTCTCTCAGTGGGACACGTGTCAGTGACACATTGTAAGAAGAGCACGTGTGTTGGGAGACATGTTGTGGCCCTCTTTGAAAATTATAGTCTGCCAAGTTGGGAAAATAAATTATTTTAATTGTTAGTAAGCCAGTAAAGGAATTACTTAAACATCTTTTCACGTGATGAGGGTTGAAACAAGATTTTTAAATGTAATCTCTTCAAGTAAAGTTTAATATCAAGCGTATTCCACAATAATTTCTTGTGTTAAGATTTTTATGAAAGTACTTTTAAATGTATCATCTTTTTGTTATATTTTCTATTAATAGCCCTAAGATAGCTTTTTATCACTTCTTATTTTGCAGATAAAAATAAAAAATGTAATATGGATTCATTAAGAGATTCACCCAAAAAGAAATCTGAAAAGAAACAACAGCACATCTGTTTGAAAGATGTAAATAAGGTTGTATTTTAAAATGTTTATTAGGTGTAAAGCTCATGCGATGTTAATTTTAGAATATTCTCATTTGAAATCTAGGAACCAAAAATATGTTTTCTGTTAAATCCTTGGCTATCATAGTGTTTTTTTCAGGAAGAAATATAGTTTGTGTGTTTGCTCTAATTCAAAAGAACAAGATAACTCCAGCTTCCCTCTTAGTTCCTGGCCTAGGGGCTTCTCTGCAGGATTGGCCATTTATGTTCATTTATTATTTCGTTTAAAGACCTTATTTTATTATTTGAGAGAGCATAAGTGAGAGAGGGTATAAGCAGGGGGAGCAGCAGAAGCAGACAGCCCGAAGGGCAGGGAGCCCAACGTGGGGCTTGATCCCAGGACCCCGAGATCGTGAGTAGAACTGAAGGCAGATGCTTAACTGGCTGAGCCACTCAGGCACCCCTATTTATGCTCATTTATTTACTTATTTTAAGATTTTATTTATTTATTCATGAGAGATACAGAAAGAGAAGCAGAGACACAGGCACAGGGAGAAGCAGTCTCTCTGTGGGGGGCCCTAATGCCGGGACTCGATCCTGGGACCCCGGGATCACAATCTGAGCCAAAGGCAGATGCTCAACTGATGAGCCACCCAGGTGCCATATTTATGCTCATTTAACAAGGATGTGAAAACCTGAGAGATTATGGGACATTTAAACAGTTCAAGCCTAACGTGTCTTTCCAGTCCTTCAACAAGACAAGTGAAATCATTAGAGGACATTTGAAATACTGATTATCTGAAGTGCCAACTGCTTGCTACTTGGACACTTTAATCTAGTGATTGTAGCAATGGCATAATCACATCCAGTTCTTTGTCTCTCCCTGTCTGTGTTGCCTGAAAATAATCTGGTATGGTTGTTTATGAGAATAATGTCCATGGAATTTTAGTTCCATAAGAATACATATTCTTGCTAAAAAAGATATATATATATTTTTTACAGTGTGTTGAATCCTCAGTGTACTGGCCGACAAAGAGGGGGATAACCATATATGCTGAGCCAGATATACCAGCAGCAAGGTATGATTTGAAAATTCATTGTAATGGGCTAGATGCATAAGTGTATTATCGTCTTTCACAGTATTCTGTGTGGTTGATGATAGGAAAGGATTCAGTTTCAATAGAGTAGCCCCAGATATTTTGATTAAACGTATATTAATTTAAAAGAAAAACCTGGGGCAGCCCCGGTGGTGCAGCGGTTTGGCGCCACATGCAGCCTGCGGTGTGATCCTGGGGACCCTGGATAGAGTCCCGCGTCGGGCTGCCTGCATGGAGCCTGCTTCGGCCTGTGCCTCTGCCCCCCTCTCTCTCTGTGACTATCATAAATAAATAAAAATATTAAAAGAAAAGAAAAGAAAAGAAAAAGGAAAGAAAAGGAAAGGAAAGGAAAGAAAAGAAAAACCTGTAACAACTGGTCAACAGCAAAATTGACCAAAAATTGGCAGTGGCCCTAGAGTCTCCTTGTTACCTTGTTGGACAAAGCTGTTCCTGTAAGGCAGGTCCAGTGAAATGGTAAAGGCTGGGTGAGCGTGGGCCAGCCGGCAGCCGATTTACAAGGTAATCATGGACAAGGCTTTGACATCAGAGGCTTTGACTGTAACGCTGGCCATGTCAGGATGCAGCTTAATGTTGTTTGTGAAATCACGGAAAAGCTGTGCTGTTACACGTGTCACAAGTAGTGTAAGATCTTCGAGTCGTGTGTTCCATTCTTCTCCTGGGCTTTACATTAGCGTCGCACATTTCACTTATACATTCTTGATAAATCGTAGACTTTAGTATCATTTCTATTTAAACAGGGATCTTTTCAAGAGAATTAAATAAACAGAAAGAAAAAATACCTCCTGTGTTTACCTGTGTAGTTACCATCAGTGCTTTTCACGGTTTGTGTGGGCCCAGATCTCCATCTGGTATCGCTGGTCTTGTCCCTGAAGGGCTTCCTTTACTGTTGATTGTATGGTGGGTCTGCCGGTGATGAATTCTTCCAGTTTTTGTCTGTCTGGAAAAATTATTTCAGCTTCATTTTTGAAAAAAAAAAGGGGGTATTTGTTGCTAGGTAAAGAATTCGAGATTGACAGTTCCTTTTTCCCTGTATTTTAAAGATACTGATGTACTGTCTGCTGGCTGCTTCACTCTCAAAGCAAAAGCTATGTCATCTTTTACTTTGTTCCTTTGTTTGCAACATTATCTTTTTTCCTCTGACTGCTTTTGAGATTTTTCTCTTTGTTTCTGGTGTGAACAATTTAATTACGATACACATGCCTGGGTCTAGTTTCTCATGCTTAACACTCATTAAGGCTCTTCACGTGTAGGGTTCCGTCTGGCATCAGTTTGGAGACTATTCGGCTGCTGTTGTAGAGATGTTTGTACCCATCTCTTTCTCTTCTCCTTTTTGAGACTCTGATGAGTCAAGTTTTATTCCTTTTGATAGTGTCCAGAAGGTCATTGACTTGGCTTATTTTTTTCAACCTTTTTTCCTTGCTATTTTCCACATCAGCAATGCTGCTGGTGTCTCTGTAACTCACTCGAGCCTTCTATCATCTCCATCCTGCTATTTAGCACATCTGGTGAATTTTTTTATTTGACGTAGTCTATTTTTTCAGTTCCAAAATTTTCACACGATACTTTGTATAGTTTGTATATCTTTGCAGAGAACTTGTTCCACTCAAGAGCACGTACCCCTACCCCGTCCTCTCTGAGGGATCTCGCTGATGACAGCTCCTTGAGGGTACGCGACGATTCCCACTCGCCTGCCATCTTGGGGTTCACACCTGCTGATTGTCTTTTCCCTTGACAGTTGATCTGGTTTTCCTGGTTCTTTGCGTGTTGTGTTCTGGATGTTTGGAATATTATCGTGTGAGACCCTGGTTTCTGTTCAGATCCTCTGGACGATGTTGGCCTTTGGTGTTTTTGTTGTGTATTTAGCAGCAAGTCCGTAACTCCATTCAGACCTCGGATAGTGTCTCAGTTTGTGTGGGTGGTGGCTGTAGCTGTGCTTTGGGTTTGTTTTGAACATGCTCAAAGCCTGGGACTTGTGTTGGGTCATAAGGAGGAATGAGGGACGGCCTCCCCCAACACCATCTCTTTTTTTCCAGAATTTTCCTCACATTGACCATTTTCTAGCTGCTCCCTGTCCTTGAGCCTCTTTCCAGGTCGGTGGCTTTTCAGGGAGAAACAGGCGTGCAGTTGTGTGGGATTGGGGCCACTTGTGGAGCAAAACAGCAGCAGAAATGAGAGGAAACAGATAGAGGTTTCCCCATGCCTCTTTAGACCCAGACGCCCATTTCCCAGATCCTCCAGAGAGAGGGAGAGGTTTCCTCCCAGGGTTTTGGGTGACAGACTTGCTGTCACCACTGCAGCTGTGTGACTGGAGCTGGCCTCAGGACGGGGCCAGGAGAGAAAAAAAGTGAAAAGAGAACATCAGTCAGGGTCAAGCTGGCTGGCTTACGGCTCTGGAGGGTTCTCTCAGTGCTTGGTGTCAACATTCACAATTCAGTTCTGTGTCTGGGGCCAGCCTCGGGTCAACGTCGGGAGACAGAGGAAGGTAAAAGCCCAGGGAACATGGTTTTCATCCTTAAAGAGCAGAGTGTCCGTTCTCACAGAAATAAATCCACGCATGTAGAGCAACTCACTCCTCAGTGCTACTTACTGAGTTTCCTTCCAGAAAATAAAGGCATTTTCAGGATTGAGGTAAATGGACTCAGACAATCTAATGAATGTTTTTTGGTTCCTAGCGTTTTATGTCAGAAGCCAAACGAGAAACCACTCAGATTGGCCGAGAAGAAAGAACACAACGAGAAAAATGGCTGTGTGAAGTACGAAGTTTTTCCTTGGTCTAAATTTTTTATTGAGATAATTATAACAAAATTATAAGCAGGGGAAGAATTTACATTTGATTTTATTATTTATTTCAAACTTACGTTTCCATTTGGAAAATATGCATCTAGTCTCTGCTGTAGGCTTTGAAGTTAATTTTTTTTCCTATTCACTAGGGTAGATTTTTCTTTTAAAATCTTTATTGCACTGAAAATACTCATTTTCTGTCTCCCTTTCCTGATTCTCTTGGTGAAGTGAACAGTATTATGAAGCAAATTAGATATGGTTGGTCTTTGGGGCTGTTGATCTTCTGTGGGTTGGCGTCTGCTGTCTTCCTGGTTTTCTGATGGTAAAGGGGTCTTCCACCTGCTGGAGGAACTATTTAGTTCCTTACAGCATGGAATTGGGTTTTGGTGGGGGTTTTTGTTTTTTGTTTTTGTTTTTTTGTCCTGTCAGATTTACAAGGTAATCATGGACGAGTTGTTAACAATAGAGTAGTAGCTTTATTTCATACTTGTTTAATCCATGAAACATTTTCATACCCATTTTTATGACTTCTTACCCAGCCAGCCTTATCCTCCCAAGCAACCGTAGCTGCTCTGAAGTCACCAGAGTGACAAGGAATTTGCGACAGTTCATGACTGGGTTGGTCCCACTGTATCGCTTGATGGGCCTAGGTGGCTGGGGAGAGGGTGTTGACTGCAAGGCCATTTGGGCTGCCTGCCTCCCAGAGCCCGCCCTTTGGCCCTGTAACATCCTCTCACCCGGAAGGAGCTCCTCACAGGGCCCCGGGGCCAGGGGCTGGGAGGGCTGCCCTGTGTGGACATCCTCCCCCTAGGCATCCCTCCACCCTGACTACCTGGAAGCCGTGGGGCTGCGTGTGGTTGTTTCCCTGGAACAGGAGACCTTGCATTATCCATGTGGCTCATTTCTTACTTTCATCATATTTAATTCTAACGTGATAAATTAACCCTGAGCTACTTGATTGGCTTTTATTTTCATATTAAAAGGTTGTATCTCTTCTCCTCTTGGGCTCCGTGCCCTTTACTTAGAACCCGTTGATTAAACTGTGGCAGTTATTCGGTCAGTCCCTAGGAGCCACAGGGAAACTTGAAGTGGTTCAAGATGACAACACAGAAGGGAGGAGGCAACGTGAGATGACCTGGTAATCCTGCAGGTTTCCATCTCCTTCAGAACAGGTGTTCCTGGGCTTGGCAGCACTGTGTCCACAGCCTGGGAGCCAGCGTGCGGGGGCAAGCACTCTACTGATGTGACCCCTGTGGCCTTTGTATCAGTAAACAGGACAAAACCAGACAAGCAGGAATTTCACAGCTGTGCCCTGGGATATGCAGTTGACCCTTGAACAACATGAGTGTTGGGAGACTGACCTTCCACACAGTTAAGTCTGTGTGTAACTTTTGCCTCCCCCCAGCCTACTGCTGACCAGAAGCCTTAGTATCACATAGTCGATTAACACGTATGTGTGTGTTAAATGATTTTGTACGGTATTCTTACAATACAGTCAGCTGGAGAAAAGGGAAGGTTATTAGGAAGATCACGAGGAAGAGAGTACACTTTCAGTGTAAACAATCCACACGTAAGTGAGTGCGCTCGGCTCAAACCTGTGTTGCTCAAGGGCCAACTGCGTATTTCGTTTTATCTCTGTCAAGAAGAATTAGAATTCAACTGAAGAAGTATTAGCACTTTTCCCTTCAAATGGTCCTTTTCACCGTTTTATAGGTTATTGCAGTTCTTAAATCCTGATCCTTTGAGAACTGATGGGCTCTCTGATCTGCGGCAGGTATTATAACCCTAAAGAAATGTAAAAATCCAAGACAGCTCTTTGCTTTTTAAATTCTCCTCCTTCCTCGTCTGAATTGGAGATTAGAAGAGAAACCAAACCCCCTTAGGTGGGGACTCTCCCTGAAGACATCCTTTTAGAGATCCTCCAGTGAATTATTGCATTAGAGAAATTATTATTATTCTGGGGAGGGGGTAGTAGATGCTCTTCCTTTTGGTGGGTTTGGTGGGTTTTGATGAGCATCTGTACCGAGGCTGTCCTCCCTTTGCATTAAGTGGTTGACTTCCTGCTCTCTCAGCTGCAGAAGCTGCGGTCCAGCTCCCAGCAGCCCTTGGCCGTGCTCCGGAACAAGATTGAGCCTTGCTTATCCATTGACACGTCGCCACTGTCGGCAGACCTGAGAAAGGTAACAGTGCGCCTGACCCTGTTCTGAGTAAACCATTCCAAGGCTGCATTTGTATAGTTTCTTTGCTTTTGACTCATTTCTCATTTATTCTTTAGGTCAACTTCCTGTAAGTGGATAATTTCTTTGTAGTGAAACCATTGTAGAACTCTTTTTTTTTTAAATTACAAATTTATTTTTTATTGGTGTTCAATTTGCCAACATATAGCATATCACCCAGTGCTCATCCCATCAAGTGCCCCCCTCAGTGCCTGTCACCCAGTCACCCCTACCCCCCGCCCACCTCCCCTTCCACCACCCCTAGTTCGTTTCCCAGAGTTAGGGGTCTCTCATGTTCTGTCTCCCTTTCTGATATTTCCCACTCATTTTTTCTCCTTTCCCCTTTATTCCTTTTCACTATTTTTTATATTCCCCAAATGAATGAGACCATATAATGTTTGTTCTTCTCCAGTTGACTTATTTCACTCAGCATAATACCCTCCAGTTCCATCCACAAATACCCAAATGGTGGGTATTTGTCGTTTCTAATGGCCGAGGAATATTCCATTGTAGAACTCTTAATGCTTTTCTGAAATAAGTTTTCAAATGCGTCTCTGGAAAGGGGTCCCGAGAAGGAGCAGCAAGTGGCCAGGGCAATTAAGACGTACCTGTGAGTGTTCTTCTCAAAACTGCATTAGAGACCTGCCCTTTCAGTTAGTGAATTGACCACACGTATTTATTTCTTTCTTGATTCAAAAAAAGAAAAAAAAGAAGAAAATAAGCTAAAACCACAAGGATGAATTGAATGACAGTATAGTCTTTAGTGGCTTAGAAACTTCCTCAGGCTTTCGAAAGATGGAAAAGAGGCAGCAGAGTGTGGCTGGGAAAGGAAGGAGGGAAGTCAGAGGTCCAAACTGAGCATCCACAGCCTCTCGGGAAGGACAGTCTTTTGGAAGGAACTGAAGGGGCCTAGAAATGCCCCTCACATGAATTCTTTCAGTAAAAACACCTGCTCACTGTCCTGGCTTCCGGCAGGGGTGTGGCACTCAACGGTGCCAAGTGCCGCCCTCCACACATCTCCCAGACAGCTTTAGGAGGCCTCCTCCCTGCACACACACATCAGGGATCCTTAGATACTTTTGATGAAAGCTGCCACCTAAAAAGAAAATAAAATCATTATTTATTTTTTAAAAAGATTTTATTTATCTGAGGGAGAGAGAGAAAGAGAGCACAAGCAGGGGGGGCAGCAGGTAGAGAGAGGGGGAGAAGCAGGCTCCCCACCAGCAGGGAGCTCAGCATGGGGCTCGATCCCAGGACCCAGGGATCATGACCTGAGCCCAAGGCAGACGCTTAGCCAGCTGAGCCACCCAGGCAGCTCTAGGAGCGTATTTTAAGAAGTAGACCAAAACAAACTCTGAAGGAAACCGTGTAGGCAGTAGAAGTGCTGCAAAATAAATACCGTCAGAGATAGTATTAACAGTATTTATTAAACAATAAGAATAAAAGGTTTTTGGAAATTCAGAATGCTATAAAATAGAAACCAAGGGGTGTCTGGGTGGCTCAGTGGTTAAGCGTCTGCCTTCGGCTCAGGGTGTGACCCCAGGGTCCCTGGATCAAGTCCCACATCGGGCTCCCCGCAGGAAGCCTGCTTCTTCCTCTGCCTGTGTCTCTGCCTCTCTCTCTCTGTCTCTCATGAATAAATAAATACAACCTTAAAAATAAAAAGAAAATGAAACCAAGCAGCAGATTGGAGAGAGAAAATGAGAGGGGAGCTAATAGAGCAAAAAGACGAAGAGATGAAAAGAGGGGGAAAACAGAATTTGAGGGTTGTTTGGAGGTTTAGTCTCTGAAGTGGGATTTAAAAAAAAAAAAAGAATGAAGGAAGCAGGCAGAGAATTCTGAGAAGAGCAACACACAAGTGATTTCCAGACCTAGTGGAAGGGACTGTCCAAATAGGAGAGGCCCCACCATGCCCCCACGAGCCCAGCACATGAGGGGGCAGGATCATGGGTGCTCGGCTGTGAGGTGTCAATCCCGGGGTGGGGTTTGGGGGCTTCCCAGATCACGAATGGCTTCATATTTGGCTTCAGTAACACCCAAGGGGCGCTGATTCCGAGATTTGGGTGAAAAGTGATTTCTGGCCGAGACATTTTCAGACATGCAGAGTCTCGTAGGAATTGACTTCCTGAAGAAGGACACTGCTGAGGTATCCTCTCCACCAGAGCAGGAAGGTCAGCCAAGGACGACCGGCGTCGCAGCAGGGACAGCGCGGGGGGGGCCGCAGGGGGACGGCTGCACGTGGGGACGAGGACCTCACCCACACGGTGTGCTCAGGAGTTCAGCGTGGCTGGAGACCTGTTTCTGTTGCCACACTTGGGAGGTTCGAGTGACTGGTACATAGAAAAATAAGCAAAGAAAAAAAAAGAAAAAAAAGCAAATAAAGGCATGCAGTTTTTTAAGTATTATTTAAGTAATCTCTGTACCCAGTGTGGGGCTCAGACTCACAACCCCGAAATGAAGAGCCTCTGACTGAGCCAGCCAAGTGCCCCAATAAAGTCGTATTTGAAAAAAAACAACAAAAACAAAAAACTTTGTAAGTAAAGCTGATGTACTCCCAGACTGTTGGGAGGAGGAGCCATGTCCTTGCTCTAGAACGCTCTAAGCACCTGGTTTTAATTTGGAGCCTAGAAAAGCAAGTGTCTTATGGCAGAAGTTTGGTGCTGGGAAAAGACGCAGGGACTTGTCAAGTTAGGACTTAGAAAGTACCAGATTGAGCACCGTGTAGTGGCTGTGGTGGTGGGCGGGGGGTGCAGGAGTGAGAGATGGAGTTTTTGTTGGTTTTCTACGCTTCATCGGTGGTGTTTGGGTGCTGGTGTTTTACAGGCCCTTCAGAGGAACAAGTTCCCGGGACCTAGCCACGCCGAGTCCTACTCTTGGCCTCCCATAGCGCGGGGCTGTGACGTGGTGGTCATCTCTCACTGTGGGAATGATCCTCTGCTGTACCTCCCGCCAGTGCTTACGATTCTGCAAACGGGGGGCTGCTACAAGTCTTTACCAAGTAGAAATGGAGTAAGTTGGAGACCGTTTTGTTTCAACAACGAAATGGCTTAAGTATGTCTTTTTCAGTTTTACGCCTAACCTGTGGGGAAGCGTGGGTCACGTTACTCACTTGGTTTCCGTGACAGGACAGGAACTTGCCAGAGTCATTGATGCTCTGACACTGATTCTCCGGAACCTCGAGCCCCCGTTGTGGCCAGCGGCTGAGCCAAGAGATTTCTGGCGTTTGGAGATGAATATATAACTTACAAACTCACTCCACTGATTTAACTCCTCTGTCCCGGTCCCCCTGGGGGATGATCAGGCCGGGTACAGTTCACACCGTTTCATAGATGAGCAAATTAGCCTCCTCCGACAAGTGAGACCAGAGGTGGGATGGGAATGTAGATTTTTTGTCACCTTGCCCCACATTCTTCTGATTATTTCCCAGCACCCGCCCTGCTGTGTGATCCTACATTATTCTTCCCATGCGTGGGAATCCGCAAGTAGTGGTGAAGGATACTGGAAAGGAGAGAAGTGGGGTGTGGGGTCAGCTGATAGTGAGGCGGTGACCCCTGCTCTGCTGGGTCCGGGCGGTCAGGCGACCCGTGCAGAAGACGCGTGTCTCAGAGGATGCGCTACGGACAGTTGCATTACTCATCATCACAAGGTGAAAGGTTGTAGTAAGAAAAGACCGTTGCATTCAGGAGAGGTCCTCATTTTTCTAATCCTGCTGTGTGGCTTTAATGGTTTCCCCTGGGAATCCGCAGTGGCTAGGTTATTACGTATTGATTAGCCATCTCCGTCCCTCGGTTCGCAGCTGACCTCTGCAGACCAGATGCAGCTTGTGTTGAGCTAGAGCTGAGGCGTGGCCTCTCGCGTCCTCTGCTGTCTCCACGTCCCTGGGGTCAGCCTGCTTTGGGGCCTGGCGCCTAGAAGCTGGCACCCACCTGGATCTGCACGAAGGAAAGGGGAGACTCGTTCTCGTCTTCCGTTCATTGAGGGCATGTGTCCGGGAGGGCGTTTGGCAGGCAGTGCACCTTCAGGAGATGCCTTTGGGTTGGGGGAGGTCAGGGTTCACATGGAGCCGTAGCAAACTTAATCCCCCTAAGGAAGAGATGCTAACCTTTTCTCAAGCCCCTTTCGGGAGGCGGCTGGTTCACTGGGTGCCTGGGAGCAGGAGCTCTGGAGCCAGACTGCCTGGATTCAGATCCTGTTGCTCCTGTGTCTTAGCTGTGTGGCTTGGGCAACTGACCTTACGTCTCTGTGCCTCACACCCATCTGCGAAATGAGGTAATAATAGGTCCGAGCTTGTAGGAGTGATCTAAAAACAAAAGGAATTAATATTTGTGAAATGCTGGGTGTAAGCCCTAGAAAAATCTGAGTCCTTGTGTCTAAATCCATTCTAATCAAATTATACCTTTTCTGATCTACAGGACAATGATGGGAGCAAAAAAAAAAAAAAAAAAAAAAAAAATCCTGCAGTGCTTACTCTGTGCAAGGAGACGTTCTGCATGCTTCACAGACACTATGTTCAATTCCTAAGTTTTGCCCCAAATTATGTGAATTTGTCTTTGCAGCCTCTGGCAGTCGTCGTGTGCCCTGGGTGGAAAAAGGCCCAATTTATTTTCGAATTACTGGAAGACTATAGCATGTCCTCCAAGCCTCTTCATCCGGTGTTGTTAACAATCGGACTCCACAAAGATGAAGCCAAAAACATGAAGCTTCCAAAGGGGTGTAAGCATCCTTCCCAAGCCGTTTGGTTTTCCCTGCGGAACGCAGTGGAGCCCTGCCAGGCAGGCGCAGCTGCACAGGACACGGGCACCAGCCCAGTGATGGGTGGGACCTCGCCGCGGGTTCCGGGCGGGCGTAGAAGGGCGAAGGTTCCATCTTGGCTGACAGCCGTTCCACTGAGAAGACAGCATGATTCCTTCACTCACCAACTACTTATCAAATACCTTTGTTAGATGTCGACTGCACCCCCAGCCCTGCCCTTCAGGAGCACAAAGCCTGGTGGGAGCCCAGGCACTAGTCAGATAAGGACAGGTGTTGTCCTGGACAGGCAGGCCTCACCTGCCTGAGCAGGAAAAACCGTTTTGTTTTGTTTTGCTTTTTCATCATTAGACAGAAGTTCTAGAAAGCATGTGGCATCTTAGCAAAGGAAATGTGAGAAAAACCTTCGGGAAATCTGAATGTTAATTGTCTTCTCTTCTGAAATGTAGGTGACATCATTGTGACGACACCCCACAGCCTCCTGAGACTTCTCAAATACCAAAGCTTGCTATTTCTCAGGCTTTGTCACCTCATTTTGGATGAGGTGGAAGTATTATTCTCTGAAGCTCATGAAGAAGTAAGTATGGCTCCATCGAGATGTCATCATCACTCAGAACTAAACGGAGGTGTGCTTGAAGTCTACCTGCTTCTAGGAGTCAGGGGATGTGTCTCTGGGGAAAACGCTGGTTAATCTTGAGAAGCTTTCCCTTTAACTTTTATAATTAGGAAGAGAGTTCATCTGAAATTTCCTTCCCGAATTCTAAAGTTCTCTTTGAGGGGCAAAGAGGGATGTTTTCCAAAATACCGATATTTTTATGATTATGGAAGCAGTGCGTTTTTATTCTAGACAATTTGAGGTACAGGGAAAAGGACTTGAAAACCCCCAGCATCTATAGTGTTGCGCTCAGACGTAATCACTCTTCCTGTTGTGGAATAATTCCTGGTCTCTTGATACGTGGAGCTGACGACATCAGGCCTTATTAGGCTCGTTCGTAACTTGCGTTTTTCAGTAAGCAGCATCGTGAGTACCAGTATCGTCAGTAACTCTTCCACAGCGTGATCGTTCCCTGGCCGTGGGCCAGTATGGAATCCTGTGGGTATGACTTGGTTGTTTTGAACGGTTCGAGTTTTGGATGTTCAGCATCATTTGTGTGTGTGCGTGTGTGTGTGCGCACGTGCGCGTGCGTGGCTAAAGAAAACATAATCTTTTTTGCGTGTTTCCCGTTGGATCAATTCCTAGGAAGGGGATTAATGGAGTAAAGGCTGGGAATTCTTATACGAAGGCATTTCTTGGGTCCAGTGTAACAAGCTGACCAGAGGCATTTCATTTGGGAGCAGTGATGTCCCCAGGTTCAAGTCCAGGCTCTGTTGCTCACTGACTCTGTGGGCCTGGGCAGGGTGCTTGAACGCCTCTACTTGCAAAACTGATACCCGGGATACTGCATTGTACAGTTCCCTCTCTGGGGATTGGGAGCGGGGACTGGGTTAGGCTCCCATGGACAGTGTGCGCCTGTGCCCCATCCCCTGCACCCCTGGCAGGAGGAGGCCCTAGGCCAGCGGGTTAAATGTGGCATCCCGTTAGCATAATCTGATTTCCAAGCATTCATATGGGCTACTCCTGTTCTTTGTGCTGCTTCTTCCTTTTCTTTGCTTATTTTCCATTTGTGGAACTTTTTAAAAAACTTTTTTATAATCTGCATTTTCTTTTATTTAAAGTATAATTGTGAATGTTTTTCCATATCTTTATGTTCTTTAAAAATATGGCTGCATGTCATTCCATTATATGGACAACCATAAAGCTTTAACTATTCCCCTATCATTGGATATTTAATGATATTAATTTCTTTTTTTATTAATGTAGAACTTTTTAACATAAGGAAGTTAATTCTTCATTACCTATGTTATATGTTTACCCAGATATTGTTTGTGTTTTGTTCTGTTTATATTTAACATTCTCTCCTCTTATGTTTTTTTCTTTTGTTTGGAAAGGCCTTCCCCCACTCTGGGGACAGAACATGTATAGTTCTTTACTTTTTGTGGTCTGTCAAGCAGATTTTACTCCCTTTTGAAATAAACATGAAATTAATTACACTAATTTTTTTAGATGTTTGCCATATTAGATAACTTAAAAAAAAATATTGATGTTGAAGAAAGGGAATCCGCACCTCATCAGATTGTTGCCGTTGGAGTTCATTGGAGCAGACACATAGAACAGCTGGTCAAAGAGTTCATGAATGACCCCTACGTTGTGGTCACGGCCATGGAAGAGGCAGCTCTCTATGGCGGCGTCCAGCAGGTGCGGGCTCGTGGGCACGTGTGGGGATGGGGGCTGAGCAAGCAGCCCCGTACTGAAATATTACAGCTTTAGTCTCATCCACACATCTGTAATCATGTATTTAGATTTATATTGACTTCCTGTGCTTTCTTTTCTGTTAAAACCCTGGCTCAGCGATGAAAAGTAAAACCGGGGCACCTTGAATCTGTTTAAAACCACATTGTTGCTGTATTTCATTACCAGGTAGTGCACCTTTGCCTAGAATGTGAAAAAACCTCTACTCTTCTCCAGACTCTAGATTTCACTCCAAGTCAAGCACAGAAGACCTTGATCTTTACTGGTTCTGTAGCTGAAACAGAAATAGTGTGTAAGGTGAGGCCTTCCACGCATAAAACATCCTTACTGTTTGTTTGAACCGTGATCGAATCTCGAAATCATCAGAGAATTATACCAGGTAGTTAAATAGTCGACTGGGGATAAAGTTTCTGAGTTTATCATTAGTCAGAAGAGTCAAAAGAGGAGGTGGCTATTGCCGCAGAGTGTGGCTGGCAGTGAGGAGGGACGGCGGGAGGCCTGACCTTGAGGGAGGAGCCCGGGAGGTGGGACCAGCCTATCCACGGAAGCACATGTTCCCCTAAGGAGGCCGGTGCTTTGCGTTTTGTCGTTAAAAGGATCCCATTCATAAAGACATGCCAGTGAGGTCTATATCCTCCATTTTAAAAAGATAGAGCCTGGGCAGCCCCGGTGGCTCAGTGGTTTAGTACTCCCTTCAGCCCAGGCAGGGCCTGATCCTGGAGACCCGGGATCGAGTCCTACGTCAGGCTCCTGCATGGAGCCTGCTTCTCCCTCTGCCTGTGTCTCTGCCTCTTTCTCTCTGTGTGTGTCTCT
This sequence comes from Vulpes vulpes, assembly GCF_048418805.1. Taxonomy (NCBI): domain Eukaryota; kingdom Metazoa; phylum Chordata; class Mammalia; order Carnivora; family Canidae; genus Vulpes; species Vulpes vulpes. The sequence goes on from NC_132780.1 coordinate 3,470,211, forward strand.
CATGAAAAAATAAATAAAAATCCTTAAAAAAATAAAAATAAAAAAGATCCGGTAACACCAAGAGATAGATCACGTGGCCAGAAAAGCCAACTAAATTGGGTACAGATTTATTTAATATAACCTAAATCTGTATTCTAAATCTAAATATAGAAATGAAGCCAAATACAAATTATAAGAAAAAAAAAACAAAAACAAAAAACAAATTATAAGAATCAGGCTCCTGGATGGCAGAGTCGGTTCAGCTTCCAACTCTTGGTTTTGGCTCAGGTCATGATCTTGGGGTCCTGAGATCGAGCCCCACATCAGGCTCCACACTCAGTGGGGAATCTGAGAGTCACTCTCTCCCTCTCCACCTCCCTTCCCCGCATACTCTCTCTCTCAAGTAAATAAATCTTAAAAAAAATTTCTATGAAAAATAATTTAAAAATATAAGGATCAGTAGTACATCCACCTTTCAGCCATGATGAACTAGAGGTGTCATGGAAAATAATGTGACACATATTTGCACATAAGTTTAATGTGGGTGTATAGCTATACACACATGTATGTGTATAAATAAATACATCTGTATGTACGCACTATATAAAAAGGAAGGAAAATAGTTTCAGCAAAATGTTTCACCTGAGCAAGTTTTTAGATACAAACTATAGGATTTTAGAATATATCTGTTTAAACTTAAGATCATCTTGTTCTTACAGTTTGAGGATCAGTGAGGTAATATCCTCACAGACAATTTTATTTTATTTTATTTATTTTATTTATTTATGATAGGCACAGAGAGAGAGAGAGAGGCAGAGACACAGGCAGAGGGAGAAGCAGGCCCCATGCACTGGGAGCCCGATGTGGGATTCGATCCCGGGTCTCCAGGATCGCGCCCTGGGCCAAAGGCAGGCGCCAAACCGCTGCGCCACCCAGGGATCCCCCCTCACAGACAATTTTAAATGTTTTATACTGGTAATTATTGATGGAACAATTAACTTCAAGCTTATGTTCCTGACTGTGAACTGGCCTATTTGGTTTCATCTCTAGGTAGTAGAAAGCAGTTCAATATTTTGCTTGAAAATGCATAAAGAAATGGTTTTGAATTTAAAACGTATTTTAGAACAGTGGAAGAAGAAGTTAAGTTCTGGCTCTCACCTTGTATTAGGTAAGTGTTTTAATTTCTACTTATATTTACAGAAGGCTGAGCTAATAGGAATCCTATCTTCAGTTTATTTGTATAGCTCGTCTCCAAATTTCTCATCATTTCCCAGATTTACTGAGAATTCATTAGTAATGTTAATTTCAAAATGGAGATTAAGCTCCACTAAGATTTTGGTGTTGAGGCGAATGGAGGGGCCTGCAGAGCTCTAAGTGTAGCAGCCCGGAGTGTAGACCTTCTCCCAGGGGTTCCAGCTGGAGGGCCACCATCTCGTTTATATATATGTGTGTGTGCCCACAGTGAAATCTGTCACAAGTGGTAGTGAAATACAGTGGTAGAGCTCCAAAAAGTCAAAACGTATAAAATAAGTGAAAACTGGACGGGCAACCTAGATTTGTAATAGAAGCAGTTTCCAAGCTAAAATTAGGAAGACTACTTTTCTCTGGAACGTGTCACTGGGCTGTGACATTTTGGGGGAAAAAATGGGGAAGAACCTTCTTGGCATCTAAGAAGTACGATGCAGTAGAGAGATGCATTCGAGAACGGTTCCCGGAATTGCTCTGTAGAGTAAGTGCAGTGAAGCCACAGCCTGGTTTGTGATTGTGGGACCCTTTCCTCCAGCCCTGACTGACGATTGCATACCACTCTTGGCCATCACCGACGCCACGTGTGTGATTCACTTCAGCTTTCCTTCCTCACCGAAAGTTTTTGGTGGACGCCTCTACTGCATGTCTGATCACTTCCAGAGTTCCACCGAGCAGGTTCGATGGATTTTCATTATCTTGTAATATTCTGCTGGCATTTTCTGTGCTATGACAACTTCAGAGTCCACAGAGTTTTATCACTTAGACGGGATGGATGACCTGTTTGCTTTGTTCACCCCCCCCCCCAATTTTAAGGGTTCTCCCGCAGAGCAGGGAGATAAGAAAACCAAATCTGTCCTGCTGCTGACGGAGAGAAACGCGTGCCACACGGTTGGTGTCCTGCGCTACCTGGAGCGAGCAGATGCCAAGATTCCCTCGGAGCTCTATGAGTTTACCGCAGGGGTTCTGGAAGCCAAAGAAGATAAAAAAGCCAGGAGGCCTCTTTGTCTGTATCTTAAGGCGTTTGGTTTTTGCAAGTAAGCCATTTTTTAAATAAAAAATGGAAATATACGGCAAAGCGCGGAGTGATAGGTTTACTGCTGGATGACCTTCACGTATATATGCGTGATGTAAAGCACCGCCCACCTCTGGGGGACACCTGTGGCTGCCCCCATGCTCCTTCACAATCTTCCCTCCCCCTAGAAGAGGCCACCCGCCAATATCTGTCAACACTGATTAATTTGGCTTGTTTTCCAGTTTTATGTAAATGGAATTGTACGGGACTTTCATCTCACATTCATCTGTGTTCGTGCTTGTATCCGGTGGATTTCTTTATTAATTTAGCGCTCGGCATTCTGTTGCATAAGTATATCACAGTGTATATATCTGTTTTCCTGTTGATGAACCTGCCAGCTATTTCCAGCGTTTGACTATTGTCTATGAAGCTGTTGTGAACACTCTTGCATGTGTTTTTTTGTGGAAATATGCACCCAGTTTCCTTGGGGTATAGACTTCAGGGTGAGATTGCTGGGTCGTGGGGTACACATACATTTGACCTTTCAAAGGTGTGTGACTGCCTCTCCCATCAGCAGCATATGAGAGCGCTGAGTGGCTCCATACCCTCACCCGCACACAGTGTTCGTGAGGGTGCGGTGGCACACCGTGGCCTCCATCGGTGTTTCCCTAGCAATTAATGATGAGTGTCTTGTGACATGCTTGAGGGACATTGGACCATCCTCTTCTGGTGAAGTGCCTGTTCAGTGCTTTTGCCCATTTTTTATATTGGGTGTTGACTCTTTTTCTTAGTGGTTTGGAGAATACTTTATTCATTTGAGATATTACTGCTTTGTCAGATGTGTACCTTGAGAAGATCTCTTCCCAGTCCATGGCTTGCCTTTTGGCTCTTGTAGGAGTCTTTGATCAGTGGAGCTTTTTAATTTTGATGAAGTATTTCATGGTTGCAATTGTTTCGTGCCCTTATGTAAGGAATATTTGCTGAGGGACGCCCGGGTGGCTCAGCGGTTGAGCACCTGCCTTCAGCCCAGGGCGTGATCCTGGAGTCCTGGGATCGAGTCCCACGTCAGGCTCCCTGCATGGAGCCTGCTCCTCCCTCTGCCTGTGTCTCTGCCTCTCTCTCTCTTTCTGTGTCTCTCATGAATAAATAAATAAAATATTTTTTAAAAAAAAATATTTGCTGATCTCTAGTTCATGGGGACATTCTTCTGTATTTTATTCTAGAAGCTTTACAGACTGTTTCACATGTAGGTGTGTAATCTAGGGGGAGTTAATGTTTGTGTATAGGGTGAGATATGGGGCAAGGATTTTTTTTCCTGTGTAATAATCGCTTGCTCCAGTATCCTTTACTTAAAACATCACTGTGTTCTCACTGAACTGGTGCCTTTGACATAAACCAGATGGTAGTGTGTGTGGTCCACTTGTAGACTCTCTGTATTGTTTCAGTGTCTGTGTCCTTACACTGGTACCACATTTTCTGACTGTAGCCTGTATTTGAGTGAGTCCTGGAACCTGGTATGCAAGTTCTCCAACTAGTCTTCATCAGGGTTGTTTTGGCTATTTTAAGTCAACTGCATCTCCCCATACATTTTGGAATAGGCTTATCAGTTTCTTCAGAAACATTTCTGACTTCTGACACCACGTGCAGGGATGCTGTATGTCAGCTTAGAGAGCATGAGAATCTCAGCAGTCATGGGGGGGCTTCTCATTGATCCAGACATGATGTCAGTACTTGATCAGCGCTCGCTGGGACTGGGTGGTAGATGTCTGATAGGTACCTGTTGGATCGAGTTTACTTTTAAGATAACTGTTTATGTTTATTTCTTTGAATTACGGTACCTGAAATAGATTATTAGTGGAGATTTCCATATGCCTTTAAACAGAATATGGAGTTTTGAAACTGAAGCTTTAACGGTTTCTCAGCTCGGGTTACAGAATGACTTCTGGGTTAGCAGTTAATTATTAGTCTTTGTTTTGGGTTGTGGTCATTTCTAATTCAGAGTATTTTGGAAGCACATTTTGTTCAATGACAATGTCTGGAGAAATAATGGAGGAACTCTTTAAGTTTGTTCAGTGTTAATTAAATTTTAGGACCCCTTTCACTACTGTGCATGTTGTGTCGCCTGGATTATTTAATATGGCTACTTAACTTTGAAATATTAGAATAAAAGCCTCTGATTTCAATTATAGATTAATTTTCATGAAGAATGGTTTGAAATTCATGTTAAAAATTATTGTTCGAAGGGGTGGTGGAAAGGGAGGTGGGCGGGGGGTGGGGGTGACTGGGTGACTGGCACTGAGGGGGGCACTTGATGGGATGAGCATTGGGTGTTATGCTATCCGTTGGCAAATTGAACTCCAATAAAAAAAAAAAAAGGAAAATTATTGTTCGGTTTTTGTTTTTAAAATCCAGTCACTGTTTTTCAGAGACAAAAGGATCTGTCCTAATCGACACCATGTTAATCCAGAAATGGACACACCAAGGAAATTATCCAACCAAGCTCTACCGACGTTTGGATACATCAAAGTAAGTTCCGCTGAAGATCCTTTGTTCAATGATTAATGATCAGCTTAATGAACATACTTCATTCCTTTTTTTAAGATTTATTTATTTGAGAAAGAGCACATGAGCATGAGGTGGAGGAGCAGAGGGAGAGGCAGAGAGAATCCTCAGGCAGACCTCCCGCTGAGCAAGGACCCTGTCACAGGGCTCAGTCCCAGAACCCCGAGATCATGACCTGAGCCAAAACCAAGAGTCAGCAGCTCAGCTCGCTGAGCACCGAGGCGCCCCTGAACATACCTCATTCTGAAGCAGCAGGATCATTATGACGCTCTTAACGTACCACCATTAATCTGACGACAGGCATGGGTCCTTAAAGGTGCCTTATTTCAAGACCGCAGTTCATTGAGAAAAGCAAGGTTAAATTAGGAAAATAGATAAACCACTTCAACAGTTAAGAGGTATTTCAGTTATATTTTCAGAAAGTTGTTTCCTTAAAAATAGCGTGATGTGGGCAGCCTGGGTGGCTCAGCAGTTAGGGCTGCCTTAGCTCGGGGCGTGATCCTGGGGACCCGGGATCGAGTCCTGCATCGGGCTCCCCGTGTGGAGCCTGCTTCTCCCTCTGCCTGTGTCTCTGCCTCTCCCTCTCTCTCTCTCTCTCTGTCTCTCATGAATAAATAGATAAAATCTTTTAAAAAAAATAGTGTGATAGCACACACATCTTTTCAGAACATCCATGATAATTCTGAAATGTAGATAAAATTGCCGAGTTAAGAGTGTGTCACTTTCTTTTGAATACTTTCTAATACTTGAGTTCAAGATTGCTCTTACTTTCCCTTCTGCTAAGGCAGATCTCTTCAGCTCAGTTGTACCATTCTTCCTGGCTCAGTCACCTCATTCCTAATTTTTTTGATATATGTTGTTCTTTTTTTTTAATTTTTTTTAAATTTATTTATTTATTTATGATAGTCACACAGAGAGAGAGAGAGAGAGAGGCTGAGACATAGGCAGAGGGAGAAGCAGGCTCCATGCACTGGGAGCCTGACGTGGGATTCGATCCCGGGTCTCCAGGATCGCACCCCGGGCCAAAGGCAGGGGCCAAACCGCTGCGCCACCCAGGGATCCCTATGTTGTTCTTTTGTACATATCCTTTATCATGTACGTATCTTTTCTTGTATTTTGTTTTATTTTTTTCCCCATTTTTAAAAAGATTTTATTGATTCATGAGAGACACACAGAGAAAGAGGCAGAGACACAGACAGAGGGAGAAGCAGGCTCCCTGCAGGGAGCCTGACATGGGACTCGATCCTGGGACCCCGGGATCATGCCCTGGGCCGAAGGCGGCGCTAAACTGCTGAGCCACCCAGGCGTCCCTGTCCATTTACCTATTGAAGAACATCCTAGTCGCTTCCAAGTTTTGGCAATTATGAATAAGACTGTGATAAATACTTGTGCAGAGGTTTTTGTGGATACTTGGGTTTTCAACTCATTTGGGTAATACCAAGGAGTGTGACTGTTTGATTGTTTAATAAGACTCTTTTGCTCTGTAAGAAATTGCCAAACTGCTCTCTGAAGTGGCTGCACCATTTGCATTCCAACCAGCAGAGAATGAGAGTTCCTGTTCCCCTAGTCCTTGCCAGTATTTGACGTTGTCAGTGTTTTTAACTCTAACTGTTCTAGTAGGGGTGTAGTGGTACCTCATTGTTTATTTTGCAATTCCCCGATAATGTTGAGCGTCTTTTCATGTGTTTATCCATCAGCTGTACGTCGTCTTTGGTGAGCTATCTGTTCAGGATTTTTTGCCCATTTTTTTCATTGGGTTGTCTGTTTTGTTTTCTTCTTGTTGAGTTTTAAGAGTTCTTTGTAGATTTTGTATACCAGTCCTTTATCAGAAACAGGTTTTCAAAAATTTTCTCCCAGTTGTGGCTTACCTTTTCATTCTCCTTATAGTCTTCTGCAGAGCACAAGCTTTCAATTTTAATGAAGCCAACTTTCTAGTTGTTTCCATATCCACAAGGTCATCATGAAACCCAAGGTCACTTAGATTTTCTCCTTTTTATCTTCCTCATCAGCTTTTATTTTGGTGTCTGGGGTGGGGGGCGTATTTTGTTAATTAGTTTTGTTGCAAAGTATATCCCTGGTGTTTGGTTTTGCCATCTCATTGCTCTCTTTATGTGGAGATTCAGAGTCAGGACATATGCCGCTTTACCACTGCTACCCTTCTAGAACCCGTTCAACCAGACCCCTGCTTTTAATTGGCTCTATTGAGGTACAGTTTACGTGCAATAAAAATCACTGTTTAGAAGTGTATAGGTTGTTGAATTTTGAGAAATACATACAATTGCATAACCACTACCACAGTGAAGACAGGAACATTTTCATCACCCCAAAAAGGCCTCTGCTGGCCCCATGCTGACAGTCCTGAGCCTCAACCCCAATTCCTGGTGGCTGCTGGACCTGCTTTCTGCCACTAGAGCTTTGTCTTTCCTGGGATTTCATATTGATGGAATCCTACAGTCTGGACTTTGAGTCTGATAGTTGTTTTTAGTGTAAGGTTTATGAAATTCGCCTATGTTGTTCTATTTCATCACTGAACAGGATTGCATTACATGGATGTGCCTTTGTTTGCCCACAAGCTGATGGATGTTTGGCTTGTGTGCAGTTTCTGGCTGCTGTGAACTTGTGTGTTACAAGTCTTTCTAGACCTACACCTTCATTTCTCTCTGGTGACTTGCTGCGGCGTCATAGTGTCTGTGTGCGTGCGCGTCTGTGTGTGTGCACCCACACGTGTAAGGATCTGCCAAAGCACGTGTACCATTTTACATTCTCATTGCACCATATTTGAGAGTTCCAATAGGTCCACATTCTCAATATGTAGTGTTCTCAGTCTTAATTTTTGCCACTCTGTTGCATTTGCATGAATATTTATTTGCCTTTCTCTGGTGGTAAAGAATCTTGGACCTCTTCTCACTGCTTACCTGGCCCTGTGTATCTCCTTTATGAATTAGTGTTTGCTAGTATTACAGTGTTTGCCCATTTTTTAGTTTGGGTTGTCTTGTTGAGTCTTAAGAATTCTTTGTAGATTATGGATGTGCTTTGTCAGATATATTACGAATATTTTCCCTCAGGTGAAAAGCAGAGATTTTTAATTTTGATGGAGTCTTCTTTTACCACTTTCTTATTTTACGTTTTGTGCTTTTCTTGCCATAAGAAATCTTTGCCTACCCTAAGGTTGCAAAGATTCCTTTCTTTTTTTTATTCTAGAATTTTTATTTTAGAATTTTAGGTTTTACATTTAGGTCTATGATCCATCTCAAATTAATTTGTGTGCATATAGGGTGGATAAGGGGACCTGGAATCGAGTCCCACGTTGGGCTCCCTGCATGGAGCCTGCTTCTCCCTCTGCCTCTCTGTGTCTCTCATGAATAAATAAAATCTTAAAAAAAAAAAAAAAAGAGGAGGACAACTCTTCACAGGCAAAGGGTGGTTGGTGTGCATTGGTGGTTCCTGGTTGCTCCAGCATCATCTGTCCTTTTTTTTTTTTTTTAATCTTTTATTTATTCATGAGAGACCCAGAGAGAGAGAGAGAGAGAGAGAGAGGCAGAGACACAGGCAAAGGGAGAAATAGGCTCCATGCAGGGAGCCCAATGTGGGACTCGATCCCGGGACTCCAGGATCACGCCCTGGGCCAAAGGCAGATGCTCAACCGCTGAGCCACCCAGGGATCCAACATCTTTTGTTCTAAAGACCTTCCTTTCCTCCTCAATTACATTGGCACCTTTGACATAAATTAAAAGATCGTATCTGTGAATGCTGAGTTCTTCCTTCTGTTCCTTGGTCTCTTTGTCTGCCCTTATGCAGTACCACATTGGCTTGAATGCTGTAGCTTTATAAGTAATCCTGGAGACTGGTAGAGAAGTCTTCCAATTTGCCAGTCTTCTTATCCTTCTGACTGTTCCTTTGCGTATCTACAGAAAATTTTAGAATCAGCTTGCTAGTTTCTACCTAGAAGCCTGATGAGACTTTGAGTGGCACTGTGTTGAATCTATAGGTTAATATGGGAAGAGTCAACATTTAACAATACTGGGTCTTGTCCATTAACATGGTATATCTGTCACTCCATTTATCTAGGCCATCTTTAATTTCTCTAAGCAATTTGTATACTTTTCAGTAGAATGATCTTGTGTTTATCGTGTTAACTTTATTCCTAGCATTTCATGCTTTTGGATGCTAATCTTATTTTTCTTTGAACTTCATGTTCTGATTGTTTAGAAGTGCAGTTGACTTTCGTGTCCTTACCTTGTATCCTGTGACTGTAACAAAGTGAATTATTTATGTGCGGTTCTGCACAAAGAGGCAGGAGGCAAGGGAGGTGGCTGGAAAAGGACCCTCCTGGTGTGCCCAGGACTGGGGGTTTTCTGGTCACATGAAATGTCCAGTGCTGAAAGCAGGAGAGCCCCCAGACAAACCAGGACCAGCTGGTCACCCTCTCTACAAGGGAGAGTCCAGTCCACAAGCTTCATTTTGTCACATCCGTTCTGCCAACTTAATGTGTCTCCAGATGTGCTAATGCCATGCAGAGATGACAGCCATAGACTGTCACAGCTGGAGCCTGGATTTTGTTCTCTGTGTGTGCTGAGGCTTAGCACAGAGTCTTCTAATTGGGAAATAAGGGGGGGGGAAGAAACTCTCCCCTTTACTCCCATCACCTTTAAACAATCACCACTTGCATCCTAGTACATATTTAGCCTGCCATTTTTCTTTGTGCGTTTTTTTTTTTTTAAGATTTTATTTATTTACTCATGAGAGACAGAGAGAGAGAGAGAGAGGCAGAGACACAGGCAGAGGGAGAAGCAGGCTCCCTGCAGGGAGCCTGATGTGGAACTCAAATCCAGTTCTCCAGAATCAGGCCCTGGGCTGAAGGCAGCACTAAACCGCTGAGCCACGGGGGCTGCCCTTTTGTGCCTTTTTAAAAAGGTTTATTTGTCATTGGTATATATATTATGCCCTGCTTGTCCCTCAGAACGTTGTAGCAGGTGTCTCTCTCCTCCATACCACTGTGTGGTCCCTGACTGCCATCATGCAGTGAGCTGATGTCTAGAATGTCGGACTGTTGGGGCCTCTAAACCATAGCGGCAAGGACTTCCCCAGAAGAGGCCATCTGCCATGCAGGAAGGGATGTTGAACTTCCTGCCTGAGACGGTGGATAAGCACTGAGGGTTTGTTCGGGCAGCTTCCTCCACCGTGCTGCAGAAAGATGACAGACATGTTACCTGTCTTCCTCTGGGGAGGGTCTGCAGAGGATCAGTGAATGGGAGAGACTGTGACGTGTGCTGTGGAAAAGGGGAACTGCAGGGCCTTTGGGAATATGGGCAGGGCAGGGCCTCTCTGAGGGGTCAGCTGCACTGAGGGCCAAATGATAAGAAGGATCCAGCCATGGGAAAGCCTGGAGAAGACTGTTCCTGGGAGAGGAACCAGTGAGTCCCCAGAGTAGGAGTTAACATCGAGTTTTTGTGGTTCAGGGTAGGGCTGGTGGGCAGTGAGAGTGGGGAAAACAGCAAGCAGGGAGCTTGGGGACGCCACAGAGGAGAGCCAGGGGCTTCAGTCCTGTGAGATTGATCATGAGGGGTGACCTCACCCCTTCCTCCTTGCCTCCCAAGCAGCACTGTCCTCTCTGTCCTCCCAGCAGGGGACTCCTCCATTCTGGCCTCTGCTGGGGTAGCTCACCACCTCATGCCTTCATGCAGGCTGTTTATTCTGTGTCTGGAGTGCCTTCTCCATACTCTTGCTAAGATACATGTACCCCGACGTTGCCCCTTGCACACTACTTGCCTGTGAAGAGTTGTCCTCCTTTTTTTTTTTTTTTTATTTTATTTTTTTTAATTTTTATTTATTTATTTATGCTAGTCACACAGAGAGAGAGAGAGAGAGAGGCAGAGACACAGGCAGAGTGAGAAGCAGGCTCCATGCACCGGGAGCCTGACGTGGGATTCGATCCCGGGTCTCCAGGATCGCGCCCTGGGCCAAAGGCAGGCGCCAAACCGCTGCGCCACCCAGGGGTCCCTTTTTTTTTAAAAAAAGATTTTATTTATTCTTGAGAGACACTAAGAGAGAGGCAGAGGGAGAAGCAGGCTCCATCCAGGTTGCCCGACGTGGGACTCGATCCGGGTCTCCAGGATCAGGCCCTGAGGCGCTAAACTGCTGAGCCACCCGGGCTGCCCAAGAGTTGTCTTCCTTGACCACACGCTAGCTGTGGCCCATCTGTCAGCGTGTGGATTGTGGGGGGTGGGAGTCCCTGTAGGACGTGGCCTATCTCCTATCCCTAGCGCCTCCTGCTTAGTGGGCTCTTGATAAAATACTGCTTGTTACAGGAACAAAGATCAGAAAGAGCTCAAGAGAGGGATGCTATTTAAGAACGATTTCTAAAAAGTGCAGTTAGGGAATAAACAAAGGAACACTTGTAATGAAGCTTTAGAATGCTGAGATTGGGGCCGGGGTGGCTCAGCCGGTTAAGCATCTGCCTTGGGCTCAGGTCATGACCCCTGTCATGACCCCTGTGTCAGGCTCCCTGCTCAGCAGGGACCCTGCCTCTCCCCCTGCTCATGATCTCTCTCTCACTTTCTCTCTCAAATAAAATCTTTAGGGATCCCTGGGTGGTGCAGCGGTTTGGCACCTGCCTTTGGCCCAGGGCGCGATCCTGGAGACCCGGGATCGAATCCCACGTCGGGCTCCCGGTGCATGGAGCCTGCTTCTCCCTCTGCCTGTGTCTCTGCCTCTCTTTCTCTCCTCTATGTGTGACTATTATAAATAAATAAAAAAATAAAACAAAATCTTTAGAAGTAAAAAATTTAAAATTGCTAAGATTAACAAAAAGTCTTCCCTTAGATTTAAAGGGAAACCACAGTTCTCTGTGGTGAGTATGGGAAGGTTTTTGCTGTGTTTATTGGCCAGTTTCCTCGTTCAGGTTTCCATCCCTGCTTTGGGCGCTTAGGTCAGATGCGGATTTCTGCAGAGACCCTTTTGGTTTATTTAGATTGAGTTTGTTTTCTGAATGTGGTTGTCGATTATTTTTCAGATAATACCCTTTTATATTTCGAATGCAACGCATTACTTTGGTCGTATAGTTGATAAACAAGTGGATCTTTATTCAACCCTTAATGCTGAAATGAATGAGTATTTTAAGGGTAACAGCAATAAAACAAGTGTTGAAAAGGTGGAGAAATTTGGATTATATGGATTAGCAGAAAAAACACTTTTCCACAGGTAAAAGTTCTCTGTATTTCATCTCTTAAGAGTTGTGAAGCATGCGGCAACTTTAAGTGGTATCGAATCCCTGTTTCCCCCCCCATGTCCCTCTGACCCGGTGTGCGTGTATGAAGCCTGGCTGCCCCCAGGAGGGTAGGGGCGGCATGTCCACCCCCGCCCCTCAACCCCCAGCGCAGTTCTGCCCCTGACTCGTCCAATCCTGGGCATCTGCACACAGGGCACAGAAGACAGGGTCACATTTACACACCGACGGTTCTGGGGCCACCACCGTGTGTGTCACCTCCATACACGCCTTCACCTCAGTTAACCCTCCGTAATTCCCGTAAAACAGGTCCCCTCTTACAGGTGAGCAGGCTGGGCCTTGGTGAGATCACGTAGGCTGTGCAGCGTCAGCTCAGTGAATGGCACGATCGGGGCTCCGACCCGGGCTGTGTGCCCCAGGGGCCTGCTCACACCCTCGAAGGGCACTCCTGGCTCTCTTGGGGTAGCCTGGGTTGGGAAACTTTGAAACTTCACTATTTACCGTGTTGATTTTCATCATTGTTGTCCGGTAAAGGGATTTACTCTATTCAGAAGTGCTCTGTGTTTTTTATACTTGTGTGCACTTGAATTACATAAGCCACTCTGAGTGGTGTTGTCGCTCTAGCTGGTTTTTATTTCTTGCATGGAATAAAACCTTGCAGCTAGAGCCTTCTTGGATTTACTGGGTAGGTTGAGGCAAAGATTGTTTTCCTTTGGGGTCTCTGTGTTACACTGAAGCCGCGGTGGTTCTCCAGGGTTGAGGTGCTGGAGATGAGCCAGAAGGAAGACGCCTGGGGTCCAGACCGTGTCCTTGTGAAGTTCATAGACGAAGGCCGGACGGGACTCATCACCAGAGACCAGCTGCTGCGTCTCCCCGAGAAGTTCCACGCTCTGCCCCCCCAGGCGGTGGAGTTTATTGTTTGCAGAGTGAAGCCTGCCGACAACGAAGTTGAGTGGAATCCAAAGGTAAGTTTATTTTGGCTTTTTATGCCCTGTTGCCTTTTAGGATATACACGGAATTGAGGTTTATTTGAATGTAGAGTCTAGAGTTTGGGTGAAATGCCTCCTGTTCCTGGACAGTTAAAGACTCTCGTACAATTCAGTTTTCTGGGGGAAAAAAATAAAAAATAAAAAAATAAAGACCCTCGTACAGACGGCCGTCGTCACCATTCATGCTCACAGTCTCAGAATCGGTGTGAGGGACGCATCAGGGCCAAATAAAGTGGCCGTGAGCCTGGGAAGCAGCAGTGGATGCCCCTGTCACAGGCAGGCAGGGGCGATGGACACTCCCTGGCGAGGCCAGGTGCCTCCCCTGGCGTTGGGAGGCCGGGCCGGGAGAGGGAGTGACAAGGGACACCTCCTGTGGGCCTCCAGGCTGAGGCGCTGGGGCGTCACCACGCAGGCCAGGTGCGGCAGGGAGGAGAGCGCGTGGTGCACGGTGCAGCCACCCCGGGGCGCCTCCCTGGAGCCGTGAGTCCTCTACTGAGACGCTCCTGACTCTTCAAACGAAGGTTAAATTTCTTATCATCCGGCTAATAGGATGTGGAATAAACCATCGCAAAGTAAAACCACTTTGGATCATAAACAAGGTCAGACGCGGTCCAGGGAATAACCGGGTGAGCGTTCTCACGAAGCAGATGAACACGACCTCGCTGCGCAGGCTCGAGAGGCTGCTCACCGCGTGGCCGGCGCCTGCCTTCCGTGTCCTCAGTGTCCTCCGGGCACGTGCCGCGGAAGGTTCTTCCATGCGTAGTCTTTCAAACTAATGTGCAAGCTTCAAGGGCGATGGAAGAGTCTGATCTTGGGCAGCCCGGGGGGCTCAGCGGTGTAGCGCCGCCTTCCACCCAGGGTGTGATCCTGGAGACCCGGGATCGAGTCCCACGTCGGGCTCCCTGTATGGGGCCTGCTTCTCCCTCTGCCTGTGTCTCTGCCTCTCTCTCTCTCTCTCTTTCTCTTTCTGTGTGTCTCTCATGAATAAAAAATCTTAAAAAAAAAAAAAAAGTCTGATCTTGGGAGCCAGCTCCCTCCTATCTCGGTCAGAGTGAGAATGAGACATGCCATGCCTGCCAGGGGCGTCCTTGAGAGAAGAGCAGCCCCGTGCTCGGGACAGGGTGCTCGGACCCGGGGCCCCTCAGCTCCGGGGGTGCTTCAGGCTCTGAGCTTCCAGAGACAGACTGGGTGACTGTTCACAGAGGGGGGCGAGGACGCATGGCTGCATTTTGTGGGGGTCCACAGGTGCTGTTTGCTCTGTCCTTATTAAGTTCCCCTGTTACTATCATTGTCCGCGCAGGGACATGATGGCCTCTGTCACCTGCCTCACGGGGTGGTGGTGGTGAGACTCAGGTGAAATTCAATGGAAACTTTTTTTGTGAAACTATACAGCCTACACCGAGTAAGATATTTTCCTAAAGCTTCAGAGAGGTTACATAAGTGGTTCTTTTCCTAGGTTACCAGGTACATTCATCATAAAATTATTGGAAAATTGCACGATGCCAAAGTGATACTGGCTTTGGGAAATACAGTGTGGGTGGATCCAATGGTGAGTATGCAGTTTTCTTTCTTTTTTTTAAGATTTCATTTACTTAGAGACTGTGCACGTGCACGCACAATCAGGGGAAGGAGCAGAGGGAGAAGCAGACACCCCGCTGAGCAGGGAGCCCAGCCTGAGGCTCAGTCCAAGGGCCGAGATCATGACCTGAGCCGAAGGCCATCGCTTAACCAACAGAGCCACCCAGGTGCCCCAAGTATATGGTTTTCTTAAAAGAAGTCTGTTTTGGGATGGACTCCTAAAATTATTCCTGGTATTCTAATTTGTTGCTTGAATAATGGTTTGTCTCAAATAAATGGAGGATTTGGAGGCTCTATTTAGGGAGAGCCGGGGTTTTTCCCATGTTATTTGGGTCATGAATTTGGTTTTTTGTTTAAGGGAATCCTTTATGTTACAACTCAGCGCGCCCACACAGGGAGACAAGCTTATGAAACTCTCCTTGTGACAGTCTCTGATATTATGATTCTATCCCATTGTTTTTTCAAGCATTGGTTGTACACTGTGAATCAACGTCACACTGTCCACACCGATGGGGAAGCCCCATGTCAGAACGGAGGTGCCCACATGGGATCGGTCACGTGGAGGATTCTAGTCCTTGGGTTTTCAGAGATAGGTTTTATTATGTTTGCAGTTTCCATCTCATTCCTTCACCAAATATTTATTGAGCACCTACTCTGTGTGCTGGGTCCTGTGCGGGACACTTGGCTTCTGTCCGTGAACATAAACTCCTACCCTGTGGAGCTGACATAGGGGTGAGCAGGACTGAGTGTCAGACCAGGACCTGTACGTGGGGCCTCTGTGCATCCCCTCCCATGCCAGCATCGCCCCCTCTATCTGCCTGCACCCCAAGAACTCTGCTTTTCAATTTGAGGTTTTGCTCCATTGGACTTAAATCTTACCTGGTATGTTTATAACACAAGAATTCAGTTCATAAGAATTGTTCTGCTGAAAGTTATTTTTATGAGACAGGAGAAGCCTTAACACTTACAAGGAAGAGTTTGGGTGTAAGATTAAGGGTTCAGAGGAGACAATGATTTTTAGTACAGAAGATAAAGATTACCGGTGCAGGTCAGATGAAGATTTGGGGTCTTGGTTTACATAATAGTCGATATCCTGGTTCTCGGTTGGGAGAAAAAATGGAATCTTTTTAGAGATTTTCAAAACTATAGCTAAGGAAATGAAGAAGCAAAAAAGAAATCCACCCGTCAGTCAGCTTCCACAGCTCGTGTAGCGGTGTCCATGGCACCGTGGGAGGGCAGCCCCCACACCTGCTTCCTTCTCCACTCACACCTCTCGGCTCCCAGTTTGAGTGGAGAGAGGCTCTTCTGCCATGCGCAGGTGGGAACCTGTTCCCAGTGTTCACTTAGGAAGGTCTCCAGCTGGTCTCAGCCTGGCCCCCCTCCCCCAACGTGAAAGGGACACCCAGTCCTGGGTCTGCACCTCCCATTGACAGGAGGGGAGGAGCACAATGTTGCAGAACCTCATCTTTTGTATAAATTAAGATGGATGAGAGTATTTGGGTTGCAGAAGAAAACCAGTGGAGGAATCTGTCCAGAACACAGGGTATAGGGCCCTGGCGTAGGCCCTTTCTGGGCACTGGCACCTCTGAGCCTTAGGGTCCTCCTTGTTCAGGAAGATCTAAGAGTTTTGTGTGTGGTCCCAGCATCCCAGGGGCCCCCTGGCCCCTGACCCCATCATGCTTCTGCAGGGTGGGAGTGGGCTCTGGAAGAACCTGACGTGTACGCTCAGTTATGAAATCACCTGGGAGCTGCGAAGGGAGCCCACGCTCACCCAGCATGGCGCACAGTGAGAGCGCTGGGTCACGCAAGAGCCTTTTCCATTGATTTGAGAGTTCAAAGAGCGGTTCCCACAAATACACTTTTTCTTTGATTCAAGGTGCACATTACAAAACTTTCAAACTTGAAAACATCTGTCATTGATTATAACGTGCGTGCTGAAATTTTGTCGATGGGAATGGGCGTTGACAACTCAGAGCATACAGAACAGCTGAAGACATTATACGAAGGAGCTAAAATGCCAGCTGGTGAAGGAAGCCTGAGCCAGGCCCTGTGAGTTTTAATCTTCCCTTTGGAGGTGCCGTTTGGTGGGACTAGAACAGGAGTTTATAGGGGCCTTTTTTTTTTTTTAAAGTTGGGTAGGTTTCTGAATCCCCATGTTTCCATCACTCACCTCCAATAATTTCTCAGACTTGGGGAATCTAATTTTATCCATACCTCAATGTGCAGTTTTATTTTTGGTGGAATATCATAAAACAAATCCCCAGCGTATTGTTTCACCCGCATGTCTCACAGAGTAAGGTTTGGTTAGTGTTTATTGACATGCAGGAAAGCACACACCTGTGGTAAGTGTCGTCAGGTGGATTTTCTGAGCACAGAAGCCAGCCCCCGGGTCAGAGAGAGTGTGACTCACGCGCAGTTGTGTCCTCCTCCTCCTCCACCTCCTCCTTCACTTCTTCCACCACCTCCTCCTCCTCCACCACCTCCTCCTCCTTCTCTTCCTCCTCCTCTTTCTCCTCCTCCTCCTCCTCCTCCTCCTCCTCGTCCACCTTCTCCTCCACCTCTTACACGTCCCTCCTCCACTTTCTCCACCTTCTCCTCCACCACCTTCTCCTCCACCTCTTACACGTCCTCCTTTCCTCTGGGAATAGGAGGAAGGTCTGTGAATGGGTCACGGAGCCGTACAGAGGCCCACAGTGTCAGGGGCCCCGGGAGAGGTGAGACCCCGGCCGTCCCAGGGGGCCTGTCGCCCCTGACTCTGGGAACGGGGGGAAGGGCCGTGAGTGGGTCACGGAGCTGCGCAGAGACCCGTGGTGTCAGGGCCCCTGGGAGAGGCAAGACCCAGGCCATCCCAGGGGGCCTGTCGCCCCGACCCTGGGAACAGGAGGAAGGTGCGGTGACTAGAGCAGAAGGGCGGGAGAGCAGCCCAGGGCCAGATCTTGTTGGGCCCCTGGCCATTTGCGAGGACCAGGCCCTGCTCCGAGGAGGTAGAGCCATGAGAAGGTTTGGAGCAGAGCAGCGACCCCATCCAAAGGGGCTCGGCTTCGGTGTGGAGAAGGTGGGGTGGGGCTGAGGCCGTGCCAAGGGGGCACGGCCCGGGCGGCCCCTGGAGGTGGCGCGAAGCAGCTGGTGTCTGAGTGTTGGTGGTGACCTGTGCTCCGCGGAGCCCCGTGGGCAGGCCCGGGCCTGGGTGCGAGCCCAGAGGAGCGAGTGCCAGAGTCTGAGGGCTGAGCCCGGCAGAGGCGGGGGGCCGTGGGCACCGGGAGGGGGGCCCGAGGAGGAGCAGCAGCGAAGGAGGCCTGGGGACAGACCCCCAGACGGCAGGGGAGGGCTTCCCGGCGCAGGCTGCCGAGAGGAGGCCCGACGGGCGCGCACAGCTGGCAGCCCTGGCATCCCTGGCGTCCGCCGCGGGGCCCCTGGCGACAGACGAGCGCGGGAGGGTTTTTCAAAGAGCCCGCAGAGGTTCAAGCACTCCGGCCTGAAGTCGTTAGTTTTTACCTTAATGCGTTTGGGCCTGTGGGATTAGGAGACCTGTCCGTTCTACAGGCTTGGAGGAAACAGATGGCTCCACACTTGCTTGTAAGATATTCTTTTAAAAACGTGTCTTGAGAGTTGAGTGGACTCGATGGAAACGAGGCTCGGTCACCTCTGTGAAACCCAGCAGCTGCACCTGGGCCCCGGCTCTGCTCTGCCCTCGGCACCTCGGTTCTGTGTGTGCGGGAGTCCTGCACGCCTGTGGGCTCACACACGAGGTGGCGAGGTGGCCGTGCAGAGGACTGCGAACGGGGGTGGAGCCTGCCCCGGGGGGCCTCCGAGTCAGGAGCTGGATTGGGAAGCCGTGGTGGCGATCGGGATCGGAACGAGGAGAGTGGTGCCGTCCTCGCAGCAGGTTGGGAAAAAGGACAGACCCTGGGGACGTGAAAGATCTGGAAGCCAGGGGGCTTGGTGACCGACGGGCATCGGGGGTGTGATTGTCTAATTCTGAGCCCTGGGCCGGTGAGGGTATTGGCCAGGTGGACAGTTTCGGGGTGTTCATTGGGGAGGAGGAGATACCGAGTTGGTTTGGGACACGTCGGGTTTAAGGATTATGGGGAGCGTAAGCCCGGGGCTCAGGAAAGCGGGGGAAGGCTAGTTGGCCGGTTGTGGAGAAGAGTCACAGCTTGGTGGCTGTGCGACGACGGGTGGAACCCCAGCGGGTGAGGGTCTGGTGAAGGAGTGAGAGCCGTGGTGGAGTCGAGTGTGCGACGGGGGGTCTGGTGCTGCAAGTGGGGAGGACGAGGCCCGGGGAGGGGTCCCTGCCTGGGTGGTTGGAACACAAGGTGCTGCCTTCGCCACTTGTGAGGTGCCGCACATGGGCTCCGTGCGTGTCACCCAGCAGTCCCCTTGGAGGCACACGCACCCCCGCTCACCATGGACGTGTGCGTATGGGCTTGCTCGTTCAGGCTTGAACTCTCTAACAGGCTGCACAGAAAGTATGAATTACGTTGTCACCCATGAGGAAGGCAGCTGGGCAGCTGGGGAACGGGCGAGAGGGAGATGTTCCGCTGTGTACGACCTTTTCATTGTATTTCAAAACATTGAACCACGTAAAAGTAGTTCCCTCCTCAAAAGAAAAAAAAAAAAACTTAAAATTTTGTAAAGGACGAGGCAGCCCCTTCTGTACTAACGTGGCGTGACCTATCTCTAGTTATTAACTGTGATCAAAGGGGCAGAGAAGTGAGTGGAGTAGGGTGCGTGTGTTTAAGGGATGCGCACGTGTGTTCTACATAGTTGGCGTGATGCTTGCTCGTGCAGAGGTTTGTGGATGGGACCCAACCGGGGAGGGGGTGTCTCGGGGAGGAGGTGCTGGGGAGCTAGGGCAGGGGAGCACAGGTGGCTTTTACTTCCTCCCCTTTTATCCATTTTGAAGAGGGGAGCAGAGCTGGTTATTCTCAAAGGTAAATGGTTTGAAAGGGAACGTTTTTGGCAAATGAGTTCATGCCTGTATGTGCCCGTGTGTTTCCGGGATCGGCCCTGGGCTCGCCACTGGGGCGCGGCAGTGAGCGGAGCTGGGGCCCTGACCATCCTCTGTGAAGGAATCGCAGGCCCCACGCAGGTCTGGCCGTGTGGTTGGCACCTCGTGGTCAGTTGCTGCCTGCCTCTCCCTTCGAGCTGGGAGGGCCCCGTAGAGAGCCCGAGCTTGCGGTGCCTTCGACTCGGAGCTAACCTGCACCTCTTCCACCTAGCGTGCCTTCTCCAGCAGAAGATGCTGCTCGTCCGCAGAGCCCACGGCAGGACGACTCAGAAGGAGGTGCTGATGCCCAGGCAAACCCAGAAATCCAAAAGCATGGTTGGTGATTTAATACATGGCTCACTGAGGGGCGCCTGGGGGGCTCAGTGGGCTACGCTCTGCCTTCGGCTCAGGTCATGATCCCGGGGTCGTGGGATGGAGCCCCACGTCGGGCTCCGCACTCAGCGGGGAGCCTGCCTCTGCCCCTGCCCTGCTCGTGCACATACACACACTCGCGCACTCTCTCTCAAATGAATTTTTAAAAAATCTTTAGAAACCATGGCTCCCAGGATCCTTGGGTGGCTCAGCAGTTTAGTGCCTGCCTTCGGCCCGGGATGTGATCCTGGAGACCCGGGATCGAGTCCCACGTTGGGCTCCCTGCATGGAGCCTGCTTCTCCCTCTGCCTGTGTCTCTGCCTCTCTCTCTCTCTCTCTCTCTCTCTCTCTCTCTGTGTCTCTCATGAATAAATAAATAAAATCATTAAAAAAAAACAAAAACGTGGCTCCCTTAAAATCATGAAAGCTTGGGAGTTTTCCAGCATCGGCGCTTCCCACTTCTGGATGAAGTCTATAGAAGGTGACATAGACTGGTCTTACCTAACTTTCTACTCTTGACATTTCAGTTTCCGATATATTTTTTAAAAACTTTTCCTTTTTGTTAATTGAGGTATAACGCTCATCCAGAAAAGTACACACATCCTGAGCGAACGCTCATCAGAGCCGTTGACACGTGTGTACGTGTCCACTGATGCGCTCGAACATTTCCAGAGCCCCAGGAACCCCCTTCATGCACCTTCCCCGCCTGAAACCCGTCCCAGGAACCGCTGTCCTGACTCCGTCACCATCAGTTTTGCTGATCAGAAGCACACAGTCTACCCCCTGTGGCTTCTCTCACTTGGCGTTCCCTCGCCGTGAAACTCACGCAGATGATCGCAAGGAGCGGTGGGGACTTTCTTACCGCTGAGTGGTGTTTTGTGACGCAAATACACCACAAGTTGCACATCCGTCCACCTGTTGGTAGACACGGAGGCTGCTTTCAGTCTTTGACTATGATTAAGGCGGCCACATTCTTGCTCACGTCTTCAGATGGAAGATTCAGGGGTGTTAGACCGAGTTCAGATGCTGTTTTAGGACGTGTCACGTTCACTGGTTCCTCACGTACGGTGGCGACCAGATGACTTCCCCTCTGGCAGGCGCCTCTGCTGCTCTCAGGCGAAGGTGGCCGGGGGCCACCGCAGAGAAGCCTTTGGCTGCTGGTGGTAACACTGCTCCGTTTCGGGTCGTGCATTTTTAATTTTTGCTAATTATTCCTTGCGAGTGGACGCTTGGAAGTTGAGGCTGTCAGCACTTCCTCAGCGAAAAGTCGCATGGACAGAGTGAGTACACGTAGGTACGTAGAGTGCACGGGTACGGATAAATAACTTACTGGAACATTTGACTTTCTGCCCAGAAACGTTACCTGAAAACACGAGTGATTGTTCCCTTAGCAGAACCACAGAGCCTCCGAAAAGGTACGTCCACCTGCTGCCGGGGCCCCTTCCCCACCCGCCCCGCGAACGGACGGACAGTGGTGCCCACGTAAGTCACCGTCTTCTCTCCTAGCTTCCACCCACAAATCAAATGGTTCCAAAAAGACGATGTGGTCATACTGAAGATAAAAATAAGGGATGTAAAAGATTACGCATGTAAATATTTCAGAGATAGAGTCGTTTTCAGGTAGGTTCATGTGTGTCTCGCCAGAGTTAGATCGGAGTCGCTTGTAACACGTTAAGAGACCGACCTTCTTTCTGTGCTCTAGTGCCTGGGCCGGAGAGAAGTTCTACTTGGCCGACCTGGAGCTGCGGGCCAACATCGTGAAAGATGCCTGCGAGTGCACAGTTACAAACGAGGAGCCTGTGATCACCCTTGCAAAGGAGACGAGGGCGTCGTGGTGCAGCCTCCTCAGACAGAGGGTGAGTGGGGAGGAGCCGGCAGGTGTCCGCGCCCCAGCGAGCCTGACCTAGCCTGTCACTCAGCGTCACCCGTTCCGTTGAACAGAATCCTAATGTGGCTTTTGATTTCGATCACTGGGAAGAATGTGAAGAGGACAGCCACTTCCCCCAGGGTAAGGTGGGCGCGCCCTCGGCTTGGCGGAGGTTTGGCCACTGGCCGTGGCCCTGGGGGTGGGCGTCAACAGGAAGCCCTCGTGTGACCCTGGTGGCACCTGCTCCGGGTTGAGGAGGTATCCACTCGTAATTAGAAGCGTACCTTCTTGTGACACTCTGACAGATCTTTTTCCCAGGAGAATAACCTCTCTCTAAGCAGGCAGACTTTCCCTGCTCATTTCTTGCCTAAAATAATGAAAATATCAGGATGGGTAGAGCTCTAGACCCTAACGGACTTTTCCTGCACTGGCCAGAATAACGGCGGGGGGGGGGGGGGTGTTGCTAACTAGTCTGTAATTAACAGATTTTTCATTAATACCAAACTCTTGTAGTTGCGAATTCTAAAAAAAACCTGCCCTGCAAAGTGGCAGAGGCGACCGAGAGCGGGGAGGAGCCGTCGGGGGAAGACTGGAGTGACAGCGAATGAGTGGGAGCCCCGGCGGCGCACAGACGCGGGGCGTGCCGTGTGGCTCGGAGCTCAGAAACGCGGACACGCACACGCGGCTTGGCCTCCAGGGTCCACGCTGACCGGTGTCCCGCCGCGGCCCTGGGTGGGCCTGGTGAGAGGCAGGCGGAGGGGCAGGGGGCTGCTCGGAGTCGGCCCACGCCCCCCCCCCCCCGCCCCCACGGCCGCCTGCCTCTCACGGAGCCCGTCCCAGCACACTCCCCTGGGGCGGCGGGGGGCACTGCGTGCCCCTGCATGGGTGGATTGGCCCCCCGCCCAGACCTGGTTGGTGGCCTGCCCTAAACCGGGGTGTGCGTGTGGTTGGGGGTCCCGTGCAGACTTCACGCAGCACCGCCTCTCTTCTCGGGGGGCTGCCGGCTGCCCACGGACAGAGCACGGGGGAAAGCGGGGTTACCTCCACGGTCCCCAGCCGGGCCCGGGCTCCTGGAGGTGCGGCCCCCGCTTCTGCAGAACCGCCCGCACCTGCTCAGCCCCTGGGCCCAGGCTCCTGCTCAGTGGAAATGGAAAAGGACGTGTGGGGCCCCCGGAGGGGACTCGGGACACCTGGGCAGGTGGGGGGGTGCTGGCAGCAGCCCGACGCCATCTGGGGGCCAGGCCGGGGGCTACCGCGGGGTCCGAGTCCTCGGGGGAGGCCTGCAGCCGTCGCCACCTAACTGCAGGAGCCCCCGAGCCCGACTTGCCAAGTGACCGGGGCATTGCAAAGGGGAGCGAGATACCACCCCTGCGCCCGTTGTCAGCAGGGGCCCCACGGCTTTGCCTGGACGCAGGAAGGATCGGTGACCGCACGTGACCGCAGGGACGGCCAGCAAGACTTCTATTCTCACGACCCATCAGAAAGCACACACGGCCCGATAGATAAGCCGCCGCTTGCACAAAAGGTCCCCTGTCCCCAGGCTGTGCCCAGAGCAGGTCAGGATCCCACTCTGGCTCTCAGTTTCCTCATCTGTAAAATAGGACCTTGTCGCGTGGCCTCGCCCTGCTCCCTTACCCGGGGACATGGCCGGGTGGGGCCCCGCGAGGGAGGTCAGCCCACGGCCGCGGGTGGGAGGGCACGCTGGGCAGCCGGGACTCCCGTGGGGGCTCGGCAGGTGTCGCGGGCGCCTGAAGTACGGGGGTGCTCGGCCTCTCTGTTGCTAACTCGGGCAGCTCTTGAGGTAGGAAGTGCCGCGGTCTTCGCTGGCAAAGGTTTGGACCTTGCGGAGCTCTTGCAGGGGCCCCAGCAGGTGTCGGCTTATGTACCCCGAGCTCCTGCTCCCACTCGGGGAGGCCTCCTAGCTGGGGCCGGGCTGCCGAGCCGCACCGGTTTCCCGTGGCTGTTGGCCACCTGCCGCCGACGCCCGCTTATATTCACTCTCTTGTAAAACATGGCAAATAATAAGAGCAAGTAATAGAGCTGCAGAAATCGGGGCGGGGTGGGCGGGGGCGCAGGTTCTCCTGGGCCAGGAGTGGCGGAGCAGGGCCAGGTGTTTAAATCTTGATTTCTTTTTTTTCAGTGATTTAAATGTACCGTTTGTAGTTCTGAATAGCATTTATGGGACATACACACTGACTTGTGACATGTAAGCAATTAACAGGGTTTTTGGCTTCTGTTAATACATACTGACTTCACGTTTGGGGGAAATTTCTGAAATGCAAAGTAAAAGTAGTTTTGTGTCTCTGCTTCTAAAATTGCTCACATAGTCAATCGTGGTGTGAATGTCTTGCCGGTGTATCAATAAAATTTCAGTGTTTTCACAGAAATGCCATTTCACATATTTTATCGACCCTATTTTCCCTGAGTGCCAAATGCAAAATAGAATTTTATTCACTACTGCTGCCCTTTCTGGTTTGCCCAGAGTGCCGGGAAGGGCTGGGGCTGGGGGGCTGCGAGGCTGGCCACTGATCGTGGTGCCGGCCGTGGGCAGCAGGCTGCAGGTGGCTCTGGGTGCTCAGCTTTGCAGTTGGCCCTTGACACCAGCCTGGGGCAGACCCACCTCCTACGTCCTGGGTAAAATACAGGGGTTCAGTACTTCGGTGGGGGTGGTGGGGGAGGCAGTAAAACATTTGCACTTAGTATGTTAAAAATCTATTTCAACCAAAGCAAAAGTGTCACCTATTTTATATAAAATATATATATATATGTATCTTCTTGATCACAGAGTTGAAAGAACACCTTTTATTGAAGTAGGTGTGATGTGCCTGCCCCCGTTAAAGAGTCTCGGCCTAGGTGGCAGCCTCTGAGCCTGGCCGCCAGCCGTCTGTCAGGTGAGGTCTTCGCCCGCTAACTTCAGCAGACACCTGTCACTTCTCTCTAGATCCCCTGCCCAGAGAACCAAGGATATCTAAAAACAACAGTATCATGAACATCCGAATACAGTTCTTTTTTTCTTATGGAAAACATCAGGAAGAAATAACCACAAATATTGCTTACAAAAATAAATTTATCACAGCTTGGACTTGGCTCCGGGAGGCCAAGCTTGTTAGTCCAGGGCTTCCTCCGGCGGCACGACTTCCATCAGCATCTGCAGGTGCATGGTGATGGGCTCTGGAGGAAAAGCCGATCAGAGTGCGGTTAGAGAACTGGAATGAGAAGCTGACTTCGCTTGCTTCCCGGGGAGCAGTAATTCCATCCCTGCCCCGCGCACGGGGCCGTGTCCCGAGAGCCCAGCCAGGACGACTCCCAGCCCGAAGCTACAAGGCAGGTGGTACTGCTCGGCTTTAGAAAACCCAGCCAAGCTGCTCCCTACGAAAACTGGTTGGAAGCTGGAACTAAGAAGGTGAACAAACGATCTAGATTTTAAGCAGGATGCAGGCCCGGTGACCGTGGACTAAATATTCAGCCCTCGGTGAGTGGTCATTGCACACGGACAGAGAAGGGAGTCGTGCGTCTTCCCCAGAGGACGTGGTTTGGTGGCAGTAAAGATAGCAGGTTCCTACGGCTTTACTGGGAAGGGAGTGGCCCCCAGGGTGGCTCTCCCTTCAGCTCACGTCCCCGGAGCGTGGCTGGATTCCCTATCGGTGGGATCAAACCTCAGCTCACGCTCAGACATGTCGGTTCTCACAGCGACACACGTACTTTCCTTTCTGCCGTCGTGTGCCTGCAACCGTCTCTCCGCTTAGGGCTTCCATCAGTCAAGAGATTAGGCGGTGGGGATTGCTCTTCCAGGAAAGGAAAAATCCCCAGTAGAAGTAATAAAGCCCTATTTTGGGTTTGGCTTCACTTTGCTGGTCAACATGGAACAGATTCCGTGTCGCCTGTGGTACCAGTGAGGCAGGCCTGCAGGCCGAGCCAGGGGCCGAGCCAGGGGCCGGAGAAGGGCATTCCCGGGGCAAAGTGTCAGGGTCAGCTGCACCCCCACGGGGCCAGTTGGGTTTTGCTCCCTGGAACCTTGTAGGTCTCTCTGGGTTGCATTTGTGTAAGTAAACCCCAGAGAGGTGCCCGAGGGCCTGGTTGTGCTTCCCTGCTTCCCTGTTCGGAGGAGAAGCTGAAGGAGCAGACGCAGATTTCCAACCACATTGACTCAGTAAGCATTAGGTGACTGCTGTATACACCCGCAGTGACGCTGAGCAGCCCAATTCGGGCCCTCGTCCCCACTGTCCTGGTTTGGGTGTGTCTGGGCTGCTGCTGGGCCTCACATGCTGTCTGTGGGGCGGGAAAAGGAAGTGGTTGGATGGCAAGTGCTCTGGAGGCTGCACGCGCAACGATGTGGACATACTTATCGGTACCGAACTATACACTTAAAAATGGTCGGGACGGTCGATGTTACGCATATTTTACAATGAGAAAAAAAAAAGCAGATGGTGGTTCCCCTTCCTACTCGTTACAGTAATTGACGGGAGCAAAGGCAGAGGCCGCAGGTGGCCCCCAGAGGTGTCACACGGAGGAGAAGGTGACCTCGGCTCGCTGCGTGAGCTCCTGGGATAAGACAGTCTTGGTGGCATCGGGACGGGGCGGGGGTTGCGGGCCGCTGCACCTGTCCGTGCTTCGCTAACACGGCAGCCCCTCGGCTGGTACTTACTTGAGATCTTCTGAGCCCATCCGAACTTATAGTGGACGAAAAGGAAGTAAAAGATAAGGCCGCTCAGTATAAATAGGACACAGTAGAGGTACTCCCACGCGGGTTCGCTGATGATCGGGGCCACGACCAGGAACACGGAGATGAGGGTCACCAAGATGGGGATGAAAATGGGCACCTGCCGGCAGAACCAGAGTGTCAGGATGCGGCCACGGGCATTCACTTACATCCTGAGGATTTTCGTCCAAGACAAAACACGGACACAGGAAGTCTACGAACTCCGTGTGCCAGTCCTCCAATTTCTGTACTTTCGAGATAATTTTGCCAATCTTATTTCATCCCATCTACCTCCCCCCCCCTTTCCTTAGAATATTAAAGTAAATGTCAGATATGGTGTCATTTTACCTGTGAAACATTTGGGGCATGTCCTCCTCCAAGTCCTGAAGAGGACTTTTTGTTTTTAACATGTTTATTCCCTCTCCCTCCCTTTCCCCCCTTTTCCCCTGTCACTGGCTTGTTGTAGGAAGTGGATGATTCATCCTTTACAGGGTCTTAATTCTAGCTTTGCCCGAGAACTCGCTCCTCTATCCCTCAGATTCCCTGCACAAGGGTAGTGGATCTGGGGGCAAGGACGCTTCGTCGTTGGAGCAGTGTGCTTCCTCTGGTAGCACGTCGCAGGGCCCTGAATGCCCCGCTGTCCCACTTCCGCTCGCCAAGGTGACGATCCTTCCAGCCGGTGGGCTCAGGGGCCGGGGAGGAAGCCAGAGCCACCAGATCTGGACTCCCCCCACCCCTTCTCCAGGGAACTGTTTACTCTTAGCTGGAAATGGCACTTAGAGACCATAATCTGGGGGGCTGGGGTACTCACGGTTCTTAGGGACAGACAGAAAAATTTTTTTTTTCCAAGAAGGGGAAAAAATTGGCAAGTTCATACTGATATTTCCAATTCATTGCATTTTTCTCCCCCTTAGACTTAGGTCTTTTTTTCCTTATGCTTCTGAAAACCCTATTTCTTAACGGCTTTGGCAAAATTCCTTACCTGCTTTATCCTATAACATGCCCATAATAAATAGACAAAATAACTGTGCCAGTACGACCACTACTGGAAGTGTGGTATGAAGAGTAAGATTTCTTGTAGCTCCTTTTAACCTCCGAACATAACCCACAAGGGAGGTTCATTCAAAAAACTGCACTTGACTTTTTCTCTGTGTGGTGTTGTCCTTTCCTCATAGCAGAGTAAGGTTTCTTCTATTTGTTTTCGGTTTTTGCGGATTTGTTTTTTTTTCCCTTTTATCTTAAATTTTAAACTACTATAATTTTAAACTTCTGATTGATCTTGCTTTATCCTTCCATCATTTATTTCTGAGAATAAACACACACATAAAAGCTCAACCATCAGGCACACACTCCTCTTTCACCGCCCCCATATAAAAGCTGGCAAATACACAATTGATGGTTTTACATTTTGCTTTTTCCTATGAATATATGCCAGAGATCGTGCCCCCGCCACACACAGTATCACCCCTCCATCTTTTACAGCTACATCCCACTCGACTCTGTGGACGTCTCAAAACGTACTCCACCAGCCTCCCATGGGTTGACTTTTGGGTTGGGCGGAGCCTTTCTCGAATACAGTTACTGCTGCAGTAAATACCCTTGTGTGTATTTCATACTTTTGCCAGTATCAACTTGGGGGTAGATTACCCCAAAACGGGGTGGCTGGGACAAAAGATAAGTGCAAGTGTAATGTTGCTAGACGTTGAGCAGTCCCCCTGCCTCCACAGCAGCTATTCCATTTGTATTCAGACGCCACATGGGAGGAAGTGGGCTGCCACCCTCCCACCCCAACCCCCCCACCCCCCCACCCGTGGCCTCTCCAAGATGGGGAGTGGCCGGAGCGTGGGATCTCTGCCCGTCGGATGGGCAAGCAGTGGCACCTCATCAGAATTGTGGTCTGCATTCTCCTATGGGGGGGGGGGGCTTGCTGGGTTTCATTTGCTTCATTTTTAAGAGTCATTGCAGTTTCTGAGCTGTCTCCATATTTTTTGTTTGTTTATATGTTCTGTCCATTTTAGGTGTCGATAATTCCCGCCTCCATTTTAGGAACTCTTTAAATTAAGGATAGTAGCCCCCGTTTTGTGACATTATTGCAAGGATTATTTCCCCATCTGGTATGCATGTGCATTTTTAACTTTCTTCTCTTTTTCTCAATGCCTAAATTTTTATTTTGTTGGGGTTTTATGTTTGTCACCATTTTCCCCTTACTGCTTATGGATTTTGAGTCCTAGAAAAGATCCCTTCCCCATTTCTGGACTACAAAGCAATTTATATAATTTATATTTTCTTTATGCATCAGCATCATAACATTTACATTTCAGAACCTTCATGTTTTAATATCCTCTTTTCTGAAAAAAAAAAATCCTCTTTTCTGTTTTGCTGGCTAGTCTTGCATCGGACTGAACTTTGTAATCAACTCCTGCAACTCTAGAAAAAAAAAAAAAATCAGATGTATCATGATCTCATTAAACGTCTAAATTAGGGCAGCCCGGGTGGCTCAGCGGTTTAGCGCCACCTTCAGCCCAGGGCGTGATCCTGAAGACCCTGGATCGAGTCCCACGTCGGGCTCCCTGCATGGAGCCTGCTTCTCCCTCTGCCTGTGTCTCTGCCTCTCTCTCTCTGTGTCTCTCATGAATAAATAAATGAAATATATTTTTTAAATGTCTAAATTAAGAAACTGTACATCTTGGGGCACCTGATGGCTCAGTCAGTTGTGTCTGACTCTTAATTTTGGCTCAGGTCATGATTTCAGGATTATGACACAGAGCCGCAGGTTGGGCTCTGCACTATGCATGGAGTCTGCTTAAGATCTCCCGGTACCCAAAAAAAAAAAAAAAAAAAAAAAGATCTCCCGGTACCCCGTCTTCCCCCCACACCTCCCCCTCTAAATAAACAAAACAAAAAACCAGTAAAATCTTTATGATGCTATTTTTCCTAAGAACATGTATGGATTTTCACTTGTTCAACTGACCCGTTTCTGTGTTTCCAAAGAATTCCACTGCTACAACTCAGAGGCCTCACTTCTTATAAAGGTTATGGCTAGGCACTTGTTTATTATTCGTTTTGGGGAATAAGGTGCTCTCTTTGTTATCTCTTAATTGGGTGTCATTTTTATAAATAAAGGCTATTGATTTCAGTATGTTTCTTTTTTTTTTAAGTAGGCTCCATGCTGGGCATGGAGCCTAGTGTGAGGCCCCATCTCACAACCCTGAGCTGAAATCGGGAGTCGGATCCTTAACCAACTGAGCCATCCAGGCGTGTTTATGTCTCATTATTTTACCGTATTTCCATGTAGTTTTTTCTTTGATTCTTTTGGATGTTACCGAGGCACAATGTATCTTTGAAAGGAAGTTTTAGACTTTAAAAAGCCTTTTCTAATTGCTTTCTCTTATCTAATTGCCTTGCCACGGTCTCCAAAATGCAGCTACATGAGAGCTGAAACGGAAGGCATTCTTGTTACCTGTGAGGACATCCCTCTAGTGCCACCTTCTCAATCGCAATAGCCGTTAGCTTTTTGCTGAAGGGGTATGTGTGTGTTCATGATAAGGAAACAGTTATCAATTCCTATCTGTGTTTTTATCAGTAGTGTATGTTGAATTGTATCTGGCGAATTTTGTAATCTCTAGGAGGTGATTATAGGGGTTTTCTCCATAGATATATTAATATAGTGAAATATATCCATCCAAGAATTAAATCCGTAATTAATAGGTTTTGTGATCCTAGCCCCCCTTGCAGACGTGACTTAGTCATGGGATATTATCTTTTTAATGTAATTGGGTTCTGTTTGTTAAACAATTTAAGTTTTTTTTTAACAATTTAAGA
This sequence comes from Vulpes vulpes, assembly GCF_048418805.1. Taxonomy (NCBI): domain Eukaryota; kingdom Metazoa; phylum Chordata; class Mammalia; order Carnivora; family Canidae; genus Vulpes; species Vulpes vulpes. The sequence continues at coordinate 3,500,554 of NC_132780.1, forward strand.
TTTTTATATCAATATTCAAAAATGAGATTAGTCTGTGATTTTTTCTTTTTCCCTTTTCTGTGCTTTCTAAGGTTTGGTATCAATATTATAGTTGATAGAAAATGACCCTGAGATCAAGACCTGAGCTGAGATCAAGAGTCAGATGCTTAACTGACTGAGCCACCCAGACACCCTGTTGATAGAAATAATTTGAAAAACTAGTAAAGCAACCTATACCTAACCTTTTATTTTAATTTCCTTAAAGATTTTAAGTAATCTCTATACCCAACATGGGGCTTGAACTCACAAGCCTGAGATTGAGTCACATGCTCTACCAACCAAGCCAGCTGGGCACCCTTGTAGCTAACCTTTAAAAATATGAGAGGAAGCACAAACACACAAATAAAAATGGTGAAATTGGGCAGCCCCGGTGGCGCAGCGGTTTAGCGCCACCTGCAGCCCAGGGTGTGATCCTGGAGACTCGGGATCGAGTCCCACGTCGGGCTCCCTGCATGGAGCCTGCTTCTCCCTCTGCCTGTGTCTCTGCCTCTCTCTCTCTCTCTCTCTCTCTGTGTCTCTATGAATAAATAAATAAAAATCTTAAAAATAAATAAATAAAAATGGTGAAATCATCTCCAGAACATAAGAATTTAAAAAAAAATCTTAAAACTAATTTGTGCAACTCTATATAGATAAATTTGATGAAATGGACAATTTTCTGGGAAGATGCAAAGTTACTAAAACTAACCCTGTCAGAATCCGAATTCTCAGGGAAATTCCAAAAACCAGGTGATCTGACTAGCAATCTTAAATTCTTTTTTGTTTATTAATTCCTTATGCACTCTTTTGATTTTCTTTGTTGTTCTTTCTCCTGCTTTTTGAGTTGCCTATTTGTTTTCATTTTGATTGCTGTATTTAATGCAGTAAAACTTCCTCAAAGCACTGATCATAGATCATGTCTTACTGTTATTTTTAGGAATTTATGTACCTTCATTTCCTATTTGTTGGACTGAAAAGTTTGATTTAAAAAAAATAATTTCCTGTTTCATTGCATTATAGACAGAGAATGTGGTTGGTCTTTATTCCTAATTTTTTTTAATCAAGATTTTCTTTGTGGCATTTGTCAATTTTCAGACATGTCCCGTATGCGCCTGAAAAAGTGTGTTGGCTATTTTGGGGACTCAGAGCCTGGACGGGTCTCTAAGATCTGCCGTGGTCTGTTCAGGGCTTGTCGCTTGTACTAGTGAGATGTCTGGATCTGTCTTGGACTGAGGGAGACACTTTAAAGTCTGTGTGTCTCCTTGTACTTCCTAAAAGTACATAAAAATGACCTCTGTGTGATTCGGTGAATAGGTTTTCATGCCTGCCATCTCTTTACTGTGAATTTTAGCCATTAGCATCACTAAGGACACTGAAGTGAGTGTCTTGTGCCTGAGTACTCCTCTGATAGGATCACAACCCCTGTTTTCTGAGTATTATTTTCCTTTGCTTGGTCTGTCTTTGCTTATCCTCCTTTGCTTATCCTTTTGCTTATCCTTTCTGTCTTTGCTTATCCTTTTCTACATATTGTCTATCCTTTGTAAACCTGCCTGAAAAATCTTTTCCCTTTAATGGTTGACTTAGGCTCATTTAAACTCTATAAACCAGGGCATCTGGGAGGCTCAGCGGTTTAGCACCTGCCTTCCACCCAGGCGTGTTCTTGGAGTCCCGGGATCAAGTCCCACGTCGGGATCCCTGCATGGAGCCTGCTTCTCCCCCTGACTGTGTCTCTGTCTCTTCTCTGTGTCTCTCATGAATAAATAAATCAAATCTTTTAAAACAATTTAAAAAAAATAAACTGAATAAACCAGTTTATCAGTGTAACTGACCAGTCTTTGCTCCACATTGTTTTACAGTCCTCTATGCAGGCTTCTACTTATTGTTAGTTTTCTACCCTTAACGAGTGACATTCTGTGGGAAAACTCTCACCTGAGACCCATTTCTCTTATTTTAAATGGGGAGAAAAGATCATGTATCACAGTCCCGACTAGTGTCCTCAAATACAGCTTAAACACAGTAAATGCATGTAAATACCCAACATGCATCATACCAAGAAGTAACTGCTTTAAAAGTGATTTTCCCCTGACCAGTTAGTACGGTTGTGAACAAGTGGTTACCTTGAATGCGGTGACACGGCCCCGCAACGTGAGAGTGACACGTGACTCTCACTTGTCAGCGTGCCTACGCACGATTCTGACTCGTGTTGGATTTGGAGCGCAACTTGAAACGTTTCTCTATTATATTTGAGGATTTAAATACTGATTTAATAAATATTAAATAGGACCGATAATTTAATGATTATAATTAAATAACTAATAATTATAAACTAAAACCATAATTGAAAGTTAAATGTAATTGAGTAATTATTATCAATTTCCCCACATAGCTAGCAGGTAGAAATAGGAGTATAAAGAGGTTTATAGATTTATAGAGTCTAGAAAGTTTTGGGATGTTAAAAACTAATAAGCAAAAACAAACAAAAAACCCTAATATGCACTCTACCAAGAAAATGTTCACCAGGAAGATACTCTGATTGTTTCCCTATTGGATTCTTTATATAGAGGGTCTTTTATGATACGGTGTCTTATACGCATGCACACATGTTTGTGTGTCTTTATTTATTTTGGATCTATCTTTTGGGGTCTATAAATGCTGTTTTTGTTCTCAGAGTTGCCATTATAAATAGTAAATATCACAGCTCACTCTCCTCTTTTCTACACATTGTCTATAATAAGCAGTAATAATATTATTAGTCTTCTCCTTCCTCCTCCTAATTTTAGATGGTAGCCTGGGGCAGTTTCCTCGGCATGCTTTCCTTAACTGGCACGCTTTCATACGCTTTCCCTTCCATTTTTGTCGTATGATATTGTCAGTGCCTGATGTTTGCATCCTTGTGTCCCCTTTATCGCGCATCATTTAGTCCAGTTCTGTAGTTAAGTGTATTCACCTTGTGCCACTGACTTTTTGGTTTCTGAAGCTTGTTCTCTAGGTGATTCCTCCTGAGGGTCTCATGTAACAATCCATGCCTTGAGGTGTTTCATATTAGTAACTTTATTCTTTTTTTAAAGATTTGCTTATTTGAGAGAGAGAGTGAGAGCGCGCACCTGTTGGAGAGTGTGGGGGGAGGAGGGGCAGAGGGAGAGAGAGAGAATCCACAAGCCGATTCTCTGCTGACACACGGAGCCCAACACGGGGCTTGATCTCACAACCATGAGCCCATGACCTGAGCCGAAACCAAGAGTTGGCTGCTCAACCAACTGAGCCACCCAGACGCCCCTTGGTAGCTTTATTCTTCGAGGTCAATTTGGATATAAAGCCTTTGGCTTATATTTTCTCTTTGAATACCCTAAACATGTGCCCCATTGTCTCAGGGTATGAAGTGTTGCTGATGAGAATCCTAATACCTACATTAACTTTATAAGCGAATTGGGGTGGAGGGAGGGCATGACAGGGGCAGTGGACACCCAAAGCATGATCTTTCAAAGCTCAGTAATTTAATCAGAACATATTTCCCTCTTGCTCCTTCTAGCTGATTCTCCAATGATGTCATATGCCTTCCAGAATGTTGGTTCTGGTCCCCTCCTTTCATGGTCCCCCTCCCACTCTCCCACCTGTCCCAGGAAATGTTTCTTGAATTACAGTTCTAAAGCATTCTGTTGCCTTGGGGTGCTTGGTTGGCTCAATTGGTTGAGCGGCCAACTCTTGATTTCAGCTCGGGTCATGATCTCAGGGTCACGGGTTTGAGCCCCATGTTGGGCTCCTAGCTCCGCAGGGAGTTTGCCTGAGGATTCTCTCTCTCCCCCTGTGCCCCTCCCCCAACTCATGCTTGCACTCTCCCTCACTCAAACAAACCTTTTAAAAAAAGAATTCTGTTGCTTTTATTTGCTGCTTCTTCAGGGATTCCAGTTCTACATGTGTTAGGGCACTTCTTCCCCTATCTTTGATATTTTCTCTCAAATCCTCTTTCTTTATTTAAGGGGTTTTTGTGCAGAGGAGAAATCTATTCTACCGTCATGATTTTGCCTGCCAGATGACCTGATTGAGGTGGGACTTCTAAACCCCATGTCTCAGCTGGCTCCGGAGACTTGGTGACAGTCCAGATAACTGTCAGAAAGACCACTAGGCACATTTTTGAAACAAAATCCTAAAGCCAAAGACATTATCCTGTTCTTGTCCTGTTTAAGCCTTCAGCTTTCCTACCTCGTTCCTACGTCTGCATTCGTTCAGTAGTACAGCTGTTAACAAAACAAAAGCCTCTAACATAAGAAACAAAATAAGTTCTTCGTCGCATTGGCATGTAGACCCACCCCGGCTGCGCAGGGAGGTGGCGGGGAACCCCGGTTTGCAGATGTAGACTATTAGTGGTTGCCCGCACGGAAATGGGTCTGGGCCAGAATTCAGGCGCAAACTCCACCCTAAACGATGATGTTCAAGGGAAGAGGAGTAGAGTCAGGTTGGAAACAGATTTTAAGGTAGTTATTTTTAAACCGTTTCAAGAAATCAAAGCGGCTTGTGACATTTGGGGCACGAGACCTACCTTGATAGGCCTTTCCAGGTCTTTCTTTGTGAACCTCATCACAACCAGTCCCAGAATCGTCAGGCCGTAAAAGAGCCACGCAGCAAAACTGAAGTAATTGACCAACGAGTTTATGTCACCGGGGATGATGTAAATAGTCGCTATGATGCCCTAGAGGAAGGAAGAGTGGATTCTTAGGTCACTGGTGCATAAAAACAGGATCCCTGTCACCTCCCGGGAGGCCGAAGAAGCAGCGTTTTCTGTGGATGAACCTGTCGGCATGAACGAACCCATGAATCCCCTTCGAGCTGGAGTGAACCCAGCCTCTGGCCGTGATGAGTGTTCTCCGTGACGGAGAGGACCTGGAAACGTGTGACTCCTTGAGTTGCAGTTTTAAACGGCGACAGAACAAAATATGCACGGACATCCCCCCAGCTCCCTGATCATAAGCTTTTCTGCCAGAGAGTCTTCGTCGGGGCAAAGGAGCCTGAGCTGTGACACTCAGCCTGGTCTTGACCAGCCTGAGCTGCACGGCCTGGGCCGTGTGGTGTGAGGCCTCCCCTCATCTTCAAAGGGAGTGGGCTGATGGCCAGCAGTGTTCTCCTGTGGGGTGGAAGGAGCCTGGCCCCGAGGCTGGGCTTGCATGGTCCGTAGGGGGTGCCACACAACAAAGGACCGTCCCTCCACTGAGAAACTCCGATTAGAGGATGTCAGAGGGCCTCCACTGCACAGGGATGCCGTGACGCCTAAACTGTTGGGCCATAATGAGAAGCAGTGATCCGGAGCCACCTCATAAAGTGGCATATTCTCCTTCCCTGGAAGCTGGTGGGGTTTTGTACAGTTATTACCAGGGACCCAGACATACGAATGTACATGTAAGGACTGTAGGAGGTAGAAAGTTGGGAGAGTCCGTGTCTTTCGTAGACAAATTCAGAACAAGGAACAGACGTTGGGCAACCTGTTGGAGCGGTCATGGGCTTCTTAGTGTACCTACTTCATGTGGAGGAGTAAAGGGAACCGGGGCCATTTGGAAACCACTGGGCTTAGTGATACTGGTTTACTCCAGGGCCTCTCGGCCTTGACGGGGGTGTTTTGACAGCAGAATTCATACTTACATAAAAGATGATGGCGGGGGCTGGAGTCAGGCGCTTGACACTAATGTAGGAGAGCACTTTGAGCATGTGGCCTTCCCGGCCCGCCACGTACACAAGCCTGAAAGAGCAGGAGGAGAGGGAGTGGTGTGGTGCCACCACTGGGCTTCCCCACCAAAGCCATGGAGGAAGGGACTCAATGGGCACCTGGTGTGGTCAGTGGGAGTCAGTCTCGGGGAGCTGAGTGAATTTGGGGGAAGTAGGTGGTTAAACGCACCTGAGAGCTATGCTTCCTGGTGCTGAGGGTCAGCTACACAGGGGAGAGCATAGGGCTGGCTTGGGGTTTGGAAAGGACCTTTCAGGAGGAGACCTACTCTGTGTCCTCAGAGTTATGCTTTTACATAATAGAAAAACCAGTCCAGGGCCAGTGGACCCCAGTACTTGGAACACCTGACAGAAGCAAGCACAGAGGTGCCTGGCACTTCCTAAACCCAAGCTGTGCAGGATTTCCATATTTAAAAAAAAAAAAAAAAAGATGCCTGGGTGGCTCAGTGGTTGAACATCTGCCTGTGGCTCAGGTTATGATCCTGGGGTAGTGGGATTGAGTCCAGCATCAGGCTCCTGGGAGGGAGCCTGCTTCTCCTTCTGCCTATGTCTCTGCCTCTCTCTCTGTGTCTTTCATGAATAAATAACTAAAATTTTTAAAAAAACTAGATCTGAGAGGGGCACCTGGATGGCTCAATTGGCTGGGCATCTGACTCTTGATTTCAGCTCAGCTCTCGGGACCCTGGGATCTAGTCCCACCTCGAGCTCCACGCTCAGTGCAGAGTTGGCTTGGGATTCTCTCTCCCTCTCTGTCTGCCCCACTCTCCATTTGCACGGACACTCTCTAAATAAATAAATTCTTTTTTTTTAAAAAAATAGACCTGAGTTATGAAGCGGAGACAAATGGAAAATGTAGACAGGAAATTGAGAGAAGAAACAGGGAGCCCCCCGAGTTCGTTGAATGGGGTAAGAGAAACTTGAAGAAAAGCAGAGAGCTTCCATGGAACTGAAAAACAGCTTTTAAATTAAACCCAGTTCTAGATAAAAAAACATACCCAGATACAAACATCACAGTGTAAGGAAAAAAAAATTTTTTTTTGAAAAAAAAAAAAAATTTTTTTTTTTTTAAGCTTCCAAATCTAAAAGATGAACTACAAAATGAGGACAACCAGAACAGCAGAGATGGCATGAGAATATTTTCAAAGCAACCTGGGAAATCAGTTTTCAGATTCCGGGGCTGTATAGCTAAGCTATCGTTCAGGACTCCTGGCAAAATGAATATATTTGCAGGTGAACAGGGCCTACGACACATTTTCTCTTCTTCAATCCTCATTGGAAACTATTAAATCTACTCCAACAAACAGAAAGAAACTGAACTCAAGAGTCGTTTGAAGATGCGATGTGAAGGAAACAGCAGTAAGACACGTTGATATGGATGTAAGTACACACGTTTTCAATTCTTATCACGATGAACTTTTCTTGGAGGGGAGGGTTTATAGACAAGGTGCAGCTGATCTACCGGACGTAGCGAAAGGGAGAGAGAGCCCTTGCCGGAGAGGGAGGAGAAGGGAGATGTTTATAGCCTCTGTTAGGTATTTGAGTTAAATTTGAAGGGTAATTGCTAAAAGAACAGAAAGAAAACTTCCACATCAGGAGAGAAAAGAAAGGGCATTTGATGGATAATAAATCAGGATAAGATTTTTTTTTTTAAGCTATGAAAACACTATATGTTGGAGATAATCCCACTGTAACAGGAATCCCATCAGATGGGATCAGATGATGATGATCGCGTAGATTGTAGATCCGGGCCAGAGATGCCCTGGGGGGTTGTTGAAAGAGACACAAGCCAAAGCTCCCCAAGGCCGAGGGGGGAAGAGACAAGGGATGGATGAACATTGCTACCCGAAGCAGCAGTCCTGAGCCTGTAGGGTCCTCAATATCAATATTGGACAAAACAGAATTTAAGGCAAAATGAGTTCCTGTGGAAAATGGAAGCCATCTGCCAAGAAGATACGAAAACCGGGAGCCCTTGAAACGTAGAAGGCCAAACTTGACAAATCCACTGAGAGCAGAAGATCTGAAGAGTCAAGGCACGGGCTTGACGATGATAGAGAAATCGAGGTAACTAGAACACAATACGCCTTATTTTCAAGACCCTAAGAAGCATTTTTAAAACCTGCAGTCAGCCACAAGGGAAGGCGTAAAGCTTCCAAAGAAATGAGATCATAAAGATCCCTCACTCTGACTACAACACCATAAAATCAGAAGTCAGGAATACAAAGTCCGGAAGGGCTCGTCTATTTAAAACTACGTATCTGAACTTTGAAAAAGACATAAACATGGTATCAAGTTAGTTTCCCGAACAAGCCAGTTAACACCGGGAGGAAAGGAGTTGCCAGAGGGAGACAGGCTGCAGGGGTGCTGGGACCTCACACTTTAAACCCCTCAGCGCTCACAAACCTCTCTGTAAATTCCATGGGCTCATAAAGCAAGCGGGAAGTTTGGAACTGGACACAATCATTGCAAGTGCGGCTGGAGGGCTGAGTAGGCAAGGGGGAGCCAACCACTGACAGGGAGGCACCGTTTCTTCCAGATGGTTCCATGGTGGGGGTGGGGGGCTATGAGGCATCCCTGTGCACAGGAATAGGACAGGGCCCAGATGGGCAGCTAATAGTGGTATTCAAACCAGGAGGGGAAGCGACGGACTATTAATAAAAAATATTGGGACAACAGGTAGATGCTTGAGGGAAAAAAGTGAGATTTATGCCTCATATCAAAATGCATTCCAAATTGATCAAAGAGCCAACGTAAAATGCTAGGAGAAAACATGAGTGGATATTCTTGAAAGGAGGGAGGTTTGTCTACACGACATGGAAAACTCAGACCCCAGGAAGCAAGAATCTTGGATGTGGCCCCACAAAAATTCTACCCAACACATAATTCATAATTCTGGCCAACCCCCAAGCTGCACAGGTATCCAATTATACAAAGTTAATGCAGAATGGGTCGTAAACCTAAATGTGAGGGCTACACCTATAAAACTTCTAAAGTAAAACAGAAAAGAAACTCTTCGTGATCCTGGGTTGCGCAAAGGCTATTAGAGATGACAACAAAAGCATGACACGTGGGAAAAAAAAAGTCAAAAACACACACATTTCCAAAACACCAGTAAGAAATGAGAAGACAGGTCACAGACTGGGACAAAGTGTATGTGCAAGTCAGATACCCGAGAGAGGGCTTGTATCCATAATGTATAAAGAATTTTTTTTTTTGTATAAAGAATTCTTACAACTCACTAAGATGACAAACAGCCCAATTGAAAAAGTGGACAAGAGATTTGAGTAGATATTTCATCAGAAGACATATGCATGGCTACCCGGCACATGAAAAGATGCTCGGGAGCATCAGGAGTCCTTCGGGAAATGCTGTTAAAACCACAGAGACGTGACTTAACCCCACGAGAAAGACTAATCAAGGAGACCACGCCAAACGTTAGGATGTGGAGAAACTGGGATGCTCATGCATTGCTTCCAGAAATCAAAATGGAACAATCACTTAGGGAACAGGTAAGCAGTTTCTTCTGTAACAGTTAATCACAAATTTACTGTAGGAGCCAGAAATTCTACTCCTAGGAATCTACCTAAGAGAAATGAAGACACACGTGTGTGAACGTGCGCAGTGGGCATTCAAATGGCCCAGACTGGAAGCAGCGCAAACCTCTAGCGACTGGGGAATGGATAGACAAAAGGCGGTGTCTCCGCACAACGGAAATCCAGCCGTTGCAGGGAATGAGCAGATACGTGCTGTGACATGGGTGGACCTCAAAAATAACATGCCAAGCGAAAGAAAGCCAGATGCAAAGGACACCCTGCATCGCGCCAGTTAAATGAAATGTCTAGAAAAGGCAAGGTTAACAGACACTGCAGCGGGTCGGAGACAGTCCCAGGCCCGGCGCGGCGGGGAGCAGGGGCTAGCTGCAGTCAGGCAGGAGCGAACTTTTGGGGATGATGGGAATGTTCTAGAATCGGAATGTGAGGCTATTTGCACAGCTTTATAAACATAATAAAATCATCAAAATGTATAATTACCAAGTGAGACTTAACGGTGTTTACACCTCCGGAGAGCTATTGAAATCGTGTTCCTGTGTATTAGCAACAAACTTGCCAGGGACTGACATTTAAAAAAAAATTTACAGTAGCACAAAATATGAAGTTTGTTTTTAGAGAGAGAGAGAGAGCGCGTGAGTGAGAAAGAACAAGCGGGTGCGGAGGAGCAGAGGGAGCAGGAGAAGCGGGCTCCCTACTGAGCGGGCCCGGGCTCGACCCCGACACCAGGACTGTGTGACCCAAGCCGAACCAGCCGAGCCACGCAAGATATGAAATGTTTTGGGATGACCGTGACAAAACGTACGCAAGAGCCACATACTGAAACTACTGCAGAAAGAAAAGAAAAAACATTTTGGAAAAAACTGAAGACCTAAATAAAGGGAGCGGGTCCCTGCCGCCGGGTTAGAACGATCAGCCCTGTTCGTGAAGACGGCAGCCCTCTCCAGATTGAGCTACAGATTCACGGCGGCCCTGAGCAAAATTTGACAAGCAGGTTCTCAAATTCGTACAGAAATGCCAAGGATCCAGAAATAGCCGAACGCTCTGGAAGAAGGGAAGTTGGTGGACTGGCACCATCTGTGCTTCGACACAGCGCCGCGAAGGATGGTTTTGCCGTCCTGAAACATGTCCACTGTATCCTCCTTGGCAATTCCACCCTCGCAAATGAATCGATGCAGGACACCAGGCAAGTGGGCAAAGATGTGTTCCAGAATGCTCCCTGTGGCAGTGTTTAAGAGAACAACCCCCCACTGGGGCCGTGAGCTGAGGTTGTGTGACGTTGGGTCAACTGGAACACGATGCAGCTGCTGACGGTCTCCGGGCCGGGAGGGTCCACAGGGCTGGCGGGGCCGGCAGATGATGCAGGTTTGTGTGGGATAATAATCCCACATTATCAGAATGTGGGACAGGAACAGAACCATGCCGGTTGCTCTCATGCTGCCACCGAGACCGTCGGGGTAAGTGGCAGACTCCCGTGGCCCAAGAGCCCAGAAGGTTACTCTTGGGTCTCCATTACGTATATAGTCACGGGGGAAGACGTTCAAGAGACTTCAGTAGGTGATAAACGGGACCAGCGTGTCTCCCATGTCCCCACATCCTGCCTTGTGCGACATTGACAGCACTGCCCCCGCCGCTGAGGAGCACAGGGTGGGGCCACCATGCCCAGCACCGGCGCATAAGCTGAGCCGTACGTTTTGCTCTCTTTCCTGGACTTTGGGTTTTCTTATGTTTTTATTCAAATTCCAGTTTTCTGTTCTGCTCTGAGGTGTAAGCCCAGCAGGGCCCTGAGGGCTTCTGCCCTGAGGCTGGTCCCTGATGGGCCTCTGGTGCCCTCTGGCCTCCCCGCCCCAAGTGAGTGCTGGGGTTCCCTACCTGCCTGCCGTGAAGCAGGTCCCGTTGGCAGCACCGATGGTGGAAAAGGCCACGAACAGGGGAACCACCCAGGAGGCCGGGTAGAGAACGCGGTCACCGAACGTCTGCAGAGAGCAGCACAGGAATCCTGAGGGGCCTGCACGCTCCTCCAGAGGAAGCTGCTGAGCCTCCCCGGGGCCTGGCCTCTGACTCCCCTCGGGGAAGGAGGACCTACAGGACCACTTGACCACTTGGGAGGAGAAGGACATAGCCTCTTCCCCTCCCAGAGGAAAGCGACCAATACTAACTCCACTCCTGACCATCTTGCTCACGGTTGCTGGGTGACCTCTCCTGGGGCTAAGTGTTCCCAGCGACTTGGGGATTAACATGCAAATCCTAGAAATACCACCCATGGTCGGGATGCAGGGAGGCTCGGTTTGGCTCCCGGGACTCTGTTTAGAGCATAGCCTTTCCCCTTCCTGACACACGGGTGCAGCCACAGGCTCTAGAGAAAGGTTGGCCATCCGTGGGGTGCACGCTCCCCCTCTGATGCCACCACGGTGCCCTTCTGCACACCACCTCACTCCATAAAATCTGGGGACTAAGGTCCAGTTCTTTGCAGAGAAGAACTGAGGAGGCCCTGAGCCTGGATCAACCTCCACCTGATTCCCCTGCCAGGAAGTTACTCTGAACAGAACCGTGTACAGACCGTAGGGAGTCAGTGCTTCGTCTTTGGTCCAAGTGCCTCCTTGGTTTGAGGGACACTTTACTGACCCTCCCCGACCTCCCGACACAGAGAGGCAGACATGTCCTCACCACCCCCCACCATCCTAGCTTGTCATTTCACTGTCCTCCCAACACCCCTGGCTTCCCGCTTCCCCCTCACTCAGCATGACCCTGTTCTCCCGGCCCTAGCCACCTCCTCGTGACCCGTGACCTCATCGTACCCCAGACGGCCTCTCCCCTGGCTCCCCATCCTCCCCCGTTGCCCGTTTGCAGTTCCCTTCCTGGCCCGCCCCCGCCTCACGAGGCTTCCAGCGCCTGGACCTCCAGCCTCTCTCACTGGCACCCACATGCATCCCCTTGCCATCAAGACCCCCCCACAGTATAATCCTGCCCTTCGATCCCTCCCCTGCACTTCCTCGCCTGTATCCATGAAAACCCCGACCCCGGGGCAAACCCGGCCCTGTGCCCCCTGCGCCCCGTGCCAGCGCCCAGGCCCTGGACAGAACCTTCCACCCGCTGGCACAGCCTTTGTCCTCGGGTGCATCCTTGCTGCTGCCTCCAACGGCTGCCTCTGCCCCGAGTCCTAGACGACGACTTCCCTCCTCCTCCCCAGAGGGCACCTTGGCTGGGCATTTAGGACTTGCCCCGGAGCCCAGCAGCCTCTGGCCCCGGGCCCTGGGCACTCACCACGGCCACCGCCTGGGACTGCAGGAGCTCGGTGGGGGTCATGACCGTGAAGTAGGCCACGTTCATGAGAAGGTAGCAGCCTGTCACCAGCGGGATCCCGATGATGATGGCCAAGGGCAGGTTTCTGGGAGCGGCAGGGACCCAGGGTCAGAGCAGAGCACCCGTGGGAGCCCCGCGAGCCTGCGGTTCCTGTCCTGTCCTGTCCTTTCTCGCCAGCCCCATCCCTCCGCCCCGCCAGCCAGTCCCCGTGGGGGGCTGGGGTCCCAGCCGCTGCCGGAGGCCCACCCCCTCCCTCACCCGGGGCCTGCGGGACGTGACGTTGCCAACTGAGGAAAAAACAAAAGACAAAACCTGTCCTGCTCTCAGGCTCCGGGGCGGAGAAGTGGGGGTTCCCGCACCGCCCAGAGCAAAGCCGGGCTCCCACCGGTGGGAATGGGCTTGCGGGGAGCCAGCGCAGCAGGAAGGGGCCCCGCTTCCTCGGGGAGACAAGCGGGCTTGCGGGCCCCCGCTCCCCCCACCCGACTCTGCTTTCTCACCTGAAAGGGTTCCTGAGTTCTTCCGTGATGTAATTGAGCTGGTTCCTAGGAGGGAAAAGTCACGCGAGTGACCTCCTTCGGCCTTCCTTGCTCACGCGCGTGCAACACAACCCCAGCGTCTCGTTGGAGACTCTCGGAGAAGGTTCTCCTGCGGGGCCTCGGGGTCATCTCTTTCAGAGAAAGCCCGTGACGGTGCCCCCCCCCTCCAACTGCGAGGTCTGCACGTCTGTCAAGCGATAGGCCTTTGCCCTCTGGGAATCGTGAGAATTTTCCAGAACCCTCGGGAGCAACGAGTCCCCAGGCTGCTTGGGAAACCTGGAGGGTTTTGCGGGAGGGAAAGGCCAGGGTGACGGGCGGGGGGCCAGGCTTCTTCCTCACACGACACGGGCAGGACCTGGCATCTCCGCCGTGGGGTGGACGCGCTGCGGAGGCTTCTGGCCTAGTCGGGCGCCCGCCCGTCTCCGTGTCCCCCTCGGGGCCCAGGCCTCGGCCACCATGTGGCCCGCGGAAGGGGCAGGGGTCTCGGGGCCTGCGGGCTCGGAGGGCGAGCGACCCGAGGGCCGTGTGGACGTGAGCCCCCGAGCCCCGGGGGCTTCTGCAGGAGCCCGGCCCCGGGCGGACGTGCGGCCCGTCCCAGCGAGCCTACCATCCGTCGTAGGCCCAGAGGCCGTTATAGAAGGCCAGGCTGATGGCGCCCACAGACAGCTTTGCGCCCTCGAAAGAATTCTCGAAATTCCTTGTATTTCCTGTAATGAAGCCAGACAGCGAACTGTGGGTGTCAGAGGACCGCACCGGGACCCCGCGGCATCTCCACGACCAAAGGGCGCCGCCCGTGACCTCAGGGTATCACGGGAGCTCCGAAAGGCCGGGAATCCAGAGCGGCCCCTTGGCACCCCTGCCGGGCTCCCCGAGGGACAGGCCGCGGGGGACGAGGCCGAGCCGTGTGGCACCCGCCCTGCCCGCCCCGGGGCGCGCTCACCTTGGGCCAGGAGGACCAGGCCCCCGATGATGATGATGGCCACGATCACCAGCTTGGCCCCCGTGAACACGTTCTGGACGTAGCTCCCCAGCCGCACGCTCAGCGAGTTCACGGTGGTGATGAGCACTAGAAAGAGCCAGAACGGGGGTGATGGCGCCCCCAGGCCCAGCACCCCCCTTCCTTTCCCAGGGGCCCGGAGCTGCCCTTGCGGCCGCTCTGATCGGCAGGTGTGCCTGGCGGGGACCTTGGAGCATGGCCCTGGGGGACCGCCCCGGGGACTCTGGGCTTTGGGGGGCCCCCCGCAGACCCCGGCCCACTTCTTGCTGCACCCCCAGGCCCACCGGCCTCTCTGGGCATGCAGGAGCCAGGCCCCCCGCACCCCCTGCCCGGGTGTCACCTGTGGGTACTCACAGATGGCAGCAGCCGCGAGGCACTTCACCACAGCTTCGGGGGGCTTGCAGCCTGAGTAGAAGGGCGCAGAGACGTACTCGGAGAAACTGAGGCAGATGATGGCGAAGGAGGTGGGCTTTATGACGAACAGGCTGGTCCAGGAGAAGAGGTAGGCGGGGATGGGCCCGAAGGCCTCCAGCAGGTAAGGGTACTCGCCCCCCGACTTGGTGATCATCGTACCGAGCTCCGCAAAGCACAGGGCGCCTGGAACGCAGAGGGGGGCCTGCCCCGGTGAGACCTTGCCCTGCTCCCGGGGAGCCCCCCCACTTCTGGGGCCGCCCCACCGGGCCCCCTCGGCTCTCTGGCTGGTCTGCACTCGTGCCCCATAGGTGCTGCGCGGGACCCCAGCGAGCGTGGGCCGGGGCGCAGAGGGTGCCCGCCTGTCTCGGGGGAGCTCCCCAGGGAGGCCCGTGTTCGTTACCCAGTGTTGCCAGGACCCCACAGGCCACCCAGATGATGAGACAGGGCCCCACGGCCTCCGTGTTGCTGAGCACAGACTTGGGGGAGATGAAGATCCCAGAGCCGATGATGGTGCCCACGATCATGCAGATGCCGCTGAGCAGGCCCACCTGGGATGCGGCACGGAGGGCGGTTAGGGCGCCCCCGCCCCCCGCCCCCCCCAGCGCGGCCCCCTCCCGCCACGGCCGGCCCAGCTCCCGTCAAGCCCCAGCACCGTCACCACGGCCCGTGAGTCAGGCAGGCCCCCGTCACGCCCATTTTACAGAGGAGAGCGGGGAGGACAGACGGGTGACGGGGCTTCCCCGGGGAGTCCCCGCGCAGCACCCCTGGCTTGGGCGGCGCCCCGACCTCTACCCTGACTGCCCTTGACAAAGCGGCGCAGACGCCCAGATGGGTTTAAAGGCTGACTGAGCAGAGAAGTCAGGGCCCTGGTCTGCGCCAGGGGCCTCCCGGGGAGCAGGGGGAAGGGGGGTGCAGGGGGAGACCCAGGGGCCTCCTGGGGAGCGGGGGCGGGGGGGTGCAGGGGGAGACCCAGGGGCCTCCCGGGACAGAAGCACCCGGAGGCCGCCGAGCTCTGATGCCATTTGGCAGGGAGCGACCGGGGCACTGGCAGGACGGCCTGGGCTCTTCTCCCCTGGGGGCCTCTTAGGCTGATTGACCTCGGGGCGGCAGGAACCCTCCAGAACCCTCCCTCCCGCTGAGGTCTGCACTCACCGGAGCTGCCCCCAGTTTAGGAACGAGTGGAGGACACACCCCGGGGTCAGCTCGGTGCTTCTCAGGGGGAGCGACACCCATTAGCCAGCCCCTAGGGACCCCAGACCCCAGGCCAGCTCGCAGGCAGCCGAGCCAGCCCCAGTCCCTCCTCTAGCCCCTGCCGCCCGCACAGCCCAGCCCGCCAGTGGGGCCCTCGCTGCCGCCCTGACCCCCCCAAGCCGACCGTCCACGCCCCTCTACCCGCGTGGAGCCCCCCTGCCTTCCAGCCCCTGAGGGACACTGCCCCCCGCCCCTGGGGCGCGGCCCCCCAGTCCAGCCACTACTGCGGTCCCTCTCACGGGATCACCCTCGCCCCACCCATCTTGCACGCGCGCCCCTGCTCGACTCCCTACAAAGGAACGTTTCCCATCACTGAAGGAACATGTTGAGGGACAGGCGGGGCAGCCACTCGGGGGAGGCCTATAGAGGGGGCGGCCCACGGCAAAGGGCCCGAGCAGACCCAGCCGTCCAGGCCCTCGCCCGGCGCTCCGAAGCACCCACGCGTCAGCCTCGCAAAGAAAATGCTGGATTCACGGGCCGGAAGGCAAGAGCCCAGCCCCGAGAAGTGTTGGCTTCGAGGGGTGTTTCCAGTCAGAGATCGGGGGCTCCGCGGGGGCCGCCGCTCGCGCCGGGGCCCTGCGGGGGGACGGACTTGCCTCCTTCTGGAGACTCGTGGTCTTGGGTTCCTTGGCCTGGATGCTCCCCGTGGACCTCTCGTCGTCTCTCCTGCTTCTCAGGCTGTTCTCCTCCATGTCTCCTCCCGCCGGTCCTAGGGGGGCTGCGAGGAGAGCACTCGGCCCAGCCCGGCGGCGGCGGCCAGGCCAGGGCACCCCTCGGCCCCCCGCCCCCCGTGCCCAGCTCCACTCCACCAGCAGCGCCCACCTAGGGCAGGGACGAGCACCTGCCGACCCTCAGGGATGGTGTGCGGGGTCCGGGCCGACCCGGGGAAGGGGCTCCCGTGCATTTGCTCCGGCGCCGCGACAGCCCCCGGGGCCCCCCCCGAGCTGTCCGCCCCTGCTCGCCTGCAACGGCGCACCCCAAAGTCGTTCTACATCCAATTTCTCTCTCTCTCTTTTTACTTTTTTTCCAAAAGTAGAAGTATTTTACAACCCCCTGGAAGACCCCTGGTGGAGCCGAGTCCAAGGACGGCACACTTGGCCCATGGTCACGTCCAAGGCGAAGGCACCGGGCACAGGGCAGCCCCGCGGCGGCGATGCTCCCGCGCTGAGCGACAGCAGCCGCGAGATGCTGGGGGGATCAGCCCAAGGCCGAGCCGGGGTGCTCCCTTCCTGCGCCCTTTCCCTAAATAAAGTCCCTCCCAGGCCCTGGGGGGGGGGGCGCTGCCCACCGCCCTGCGGCCTTACCTTTCCTCGCCCTCGCAGCGCCCCGGGAGCTGCCCAGCTCGGCCGCCGGCTGTGTCTGCGCGTCTGCACGGACGCGCCCTGGGAATGGCCATGTCTTGTGCCCAGGAGTGGAGGACGCCAGAAGGTACAGAGGTCAATAAAGGTAATTATTAAACACCTCTTTTTTTTTCTTTTCTTTTCTTTTTTCTTTTTCTTTTTCTTTTTTTTTTTTTTTTTTTTCTTGCAGCCATGAAGCCTGGATCCCGCGCCCACAAGGGGAGGAGGGCCAGGCACAGGCCAGTTCCTGCGCACAGATGTTCCCGTGCTGTCGCTCACTGTTCTTTCCTTAAGCAGAGCCCCCCCACATCGGGTGCATCTTGTCAGGAGATCCCTCTAAAAACTGGCAGCGGAGGGGATAAACTTTGGAACCAGCTTCTTTTATTGCCTTAATAAGCTAGATTTACAGCCGGGGGCAGGCGGCACCCGGGGGGACCGCCGGCGGGAACTTGCTGCCTGTCAGGGCGGGTGCCAAGCCCGCAGGACCGTGGGCGGGTCTTTCCCGCTCCCCTTTGGGGGTGACTGGGCTCCGGCCCCGCGGACCCGCCCTGCTCGGTCTGCACCTGCAGCCGCCCAGCTCCGTTTGGCCCCAGTCTGTGTTCATGGGATCGTGGGGCAGAGAAGGGGCTGCGCACCCTCCCCAACCTGCTGGGGAAACTGAGGCCCCAGAGACAATGAAGTATGTGAAGGCTCCGGCGCTCCAGCCCCCCGATCCCAGAGGTCCGAGTGTGCTCAGAGGAGCTGGGGACAGACCCACCCTCCCGTCCCTCCCCTCCAGGGCTGACTCGGTGGCGGCTCTAATCCCTTGTCCCAGATAGTTCTCAGCTCTCAGCCGGGGAGCTTTGTACTGTTATCACCACCGCCTCCTCCGTTGTTTCCGTTGTTTCGCGCTGGGCTAAACCTGACAGCATCTCACGTAGAGACCAAAGGTCACAGGAAGGAGCAGGACAAACCACGGGGGATCCCCAGGGAGCACTGTGGGGCGGGCAGGGCCTCAGGGCTGTCCCCAAAGCCATCTGGAGGACGTGGGGATGCTCGCTGCCGCGAGTCCACGCACCCCTGCCCACCGTGCTCCCCGGGGGGACTGGGGGGGGCTCCGCTGCCACCGCCACCTGCCGCCCCAGACGCCCCGTCCGCAGGCCGGTTCCTGCGGCTGCCGGCCCTGGCGCCTGTCTCTGCACAACACTGCAGAACACTCCTGGGTCAAAGTTGCCTCCAAAGGGCTGCTGTTCTCAACAGAAATCACGTGAGGAGGGCAGGGTGGGTGGCGGGTGGGAGGGCGACGCCCGGACCAGGCCGGTGGCCACGGGTGACTCAGCCTCTCCAACGGCGCCCAGATCCGAATCTCGAATCTCGAGGGGGGCCGGTCCCGCACAGCCCCCACGGCCGCGGCAAGCGTGGGGCGCGTAGGGTTGGTGGTCTGGCCTCTGGGGCCTCTTGCTAAGGGTCAGAAGTCGCTTCCGTGCCCTGGGGTCGCTGGTGAGCACTGCCTTCCCCAGGCTGCCGTGTGTTCAGCTTTCCCCTGGCAGAGGGAGCCTTCAGCTCCTTCCCTAAATCGCCCCCACTCAGGGGAGACAATCTGGATGTGCCCCCCCCCCCCCCCGGGCTCCTGGAGACCTTGGGCCCCCCTCGTGCGCCCAGCCCTCCCCCCAGGGCCCAGGTGGCCCCGCTGCCTGTTCCCCTCCGGGCGCTTCCCGGCCCCTTGCACCCGTCCTTCTTGCACCCCCCCTATTTCTCAAGGTTCTGGGCAGCTCTTGACCTTCACTCAAACGTGCTTGTGGTCTGCGCAGACGGACCCACGGACCCACGTCGCGTCTGCATTTTTCTTACCGTTTGGGACGTGGTGCGGCGGCGTCTTCGTGTCCCTTCTGCGGGAGCCCAGGCCCCAGCCGGTGCTGCGCAGCCTCCTGGCCTCTCTGGTCCTCCGAGCCCCCGGAGGAAGGCTCAGGCCCCACGTCGTCGCTCCAACCCCGTCCAGGCCTGCCGTCGAGCTTCTCACACCGCCTTCTGTCGAGGCCGCGTGTGCCCTCCCACGGCGGCTGCTCCAGGCTCGGGGCCTCCGGGCTGCGAGAGCAGAGAGCCCGGGCCGGGTGCGGGCTCCGCGGTGGAGGTGGAGCGGCTGCCTTGGGCTCAGCGTGACCCCGGGGCCCCGGGATCGAGTCCTGCCCTGGGCTCCCTGCAGGCAGCCTGCTCCTCGCTCTGCCTGGTCTCTGCCTCTCTGTGTCTCTCACGAATTAAAAAAAAAATATATATATATATATAAAAGAATCAGTGGAATGTGCCGAGTCCTTAAATGCCAAGGATTTACAGTCTCACCATAAAATAATTAGCACGGGAATTCCCTCCCTCCTTGTCACACGAGCTCCGTTTGCTCCTTCGCCCCAGATCCTCTCTGTCCCTGGGACTCTGGCTCAGCACATCACCTATGTGGAGCCCCGCGGTATCTGTCCTCGGTGTCCGAGACGCGTCACACGGCTCAGCACACGCGTGCTCCCCCGGTGCAGCGAGGCCAGCCCCCGGGATTTACCCAGAAAGAATGGACACATCCCCACAAAAATGTCCTGCGGACGTTCCGAGCAGCGCCAGGCTCAGGCTCTCCGCGGGCGTGGGGAGGGCGTGGGGAGGACGCGGGGAGGACTCGGGGTCCAGTTTCTCGTTTGGATGCGGGACACGGAGGTCCGTACTGCTGGTGCGGAGCCCGCGGAGAACCCATGCGGAGGGGCGCCCGGGTGGCTCCGTGGCCAAGTGTCGCCTTGGGCTCAGCCTGAGACCCCAGAGTCCTGGGATCGAGTCCCACATTGGGGTCCCCGCAGGGAGCCTGCTTCTCCCTCCACCTGGGTTTTGCCTCTCTCTCTCTGTGTCTCTCATGAATACATAAATAAAATTTTTGGAAAAAAGAAAAAGGACAGGTTGCCCAGAGCGACCCCGACTTTGGATCTGGGAACACCTAGGTGTGTGTGTCCCCCTGGAGGGAGGGAACCCCACCCACTGAGCCCAGCCGCTTGAGGAATCCGGGAGGTGACGGTACGTGTCACCCCAGTGCTGAGGGTGCCAGACGCTTGGCAAGGCCTGGCTGCTGTGAGGGGCTCCTGGGCCCGCCTCGAGACCCCCTTCCCAGGGCGCCTGGGGGGCTCAGTCGAGGCCTGACTCTTGGTGTCGGCTCAGGTCACGATCTCAGGGTGGGGAGATCGAGTCCCATGTCCGGCTCCACGCTCAGCGGGGAGCCTGCTGGAGACTCTCCCTCTCCCTCTGCCCCCTTCCGGCTCGCTCTCTCTCAAATAAAATCTAAAAAAAAAAAAAAAAAAAAAAAAAAAAAAAAGGGATCCCTGGGTGGCGCAGCAGTTTGGCGCCTCCCTTGGTCCAGGGCACAATCCTGGAGACTCGGGATCAAATCCCACGTCGGGCTCCCGGTGCATGGAGCCTGCTTCTCCCTCTGCCTGTGTCTCTGCCTCTCTCTCTCTCTCTGTGTGTGACTATCATAAATAAATAAAAATTAAAAAAAAATAAAAAATAAATTAAAAAAAAGAAATCCTCCCTGACCCAGGGTCATCAACTACCTAGAAGCTTAGCTGTGACTTTCACACTTAGGTCCGTACACAACTGTCCAAGAGAAGTATACTGTGAGTCACATACGTGGTTTAAAGGTTTCCAGGGGTCACGGGGCTTTTTTTTTTTTAAGGTAGAAACAAAAACCAAAGCAGGTGAAATAATCAATTTTCAGAATAGATTTTATTTTACCTAATACACACAAAACGTTCTCTCAACATATAACCAGGTATAAAAATCACTGGTGAGGTGTTTTCCATTCTTTTCGTCGTGAGCCTTCGGAATCTGGTGCGGGTTTTATGTTTATAGCGCATCTCAATTTGGGGGCTAGATTTTCATCTGAAATCCTTGATCTATACCTAGGTTAACCTTTTAAAATTCATTCAGCGGAGGGGCCACCTGGGGGGCTCAGTCAGTAAAGCGTCTGCCTTCGGCTCAGGTCTTGATCTCAGGGTCCTGGGTTGGGGCCCACACTGGGCTCCCTGCTCGGCGGGGAGCCTGCCGCTCCCCCTGCTTGTGCTGTCAGATAACATCTTTAAAAAAATTTTTACAAATGTATTCGGCTGAAAAGCTACATGCTGACGCCCACGTGTCCCAGCACACACCGAAGTTTTCCTGAGACTGACCCTGCTGGCTCTGGACACCCAGGCCCTGGGGTCCTCTCCTGCTCTCTTCTCTCTTGGCTCTAAAACAGATTTCTTGTCTCAGACCCGGAGGCTAGAAGTCCCAAATCCGGGGGTGGGCATGGGCCTCGCTCCCTCTGAGCCCCGAGGAGGGGGCTCCTGCAGGGCCTCTTCCTAGCTTCTGGGGTGGCCAGCACCCCCTGCTGTCTTTGGCCTGCAGCAACACCTGCCCGACCCGACCGCTGTCGCCTGGCATCCTCCCTGCGCGTCTGGTTTCAGGGGCACCAGGCACCTGCATGGGGGAGGCCGGGGGACCGACCCCACTCTAGTCGGTCCTAAGTGCATCTGCAACAAGCCTCTTTTCCAAATCGTCCCCTTCTGAGGTCCCGGGGGTCACCTGTGAGGTGGCTGCGACTGCACAGCCCAGCACGGGCCACCCCTGGGGACCGGAGCCGGAGGGGCGCACAGCGGCCGGCGTGGGGACGTGGGAGGGGCGGAGACCCATCCGGGCTGTGGCTACTATTATTATCTTCTGTTTAGGGGAGGCTAAGATCACGGCCCTGCTTCCGAGCAGTGGGGTTTTCGAGGGTCCACGCGGGCTTCCCCGTAGCTCCCACGGCAGCCACGAAGGTGGGGGGCCGTCGTTTCCCTCCGAGCACCCAGCACGGCCTGCGACCACGTCTGCCCTCGCCCCTGCTGTTCCCCACGCGGCGCACGGACGTAAGCACTGCATGGATGCCTGCTGAATACACAGGCTGCGTTGAAAGAAATACACGTCGAGACGGAGAATGCTCCTGTCCCCCCAGCCGGGGGACGCACCGGTCTCAGAGTGGCCGCTGGGGAGGGACAGCCTCTCCCATTCTCGGCGCTTGAGGGGCAGGTGCCCCTTCCCACCCTCGGGCCCTCTGGCGGCAGATCGACCGCAAACCGCGCCCCTTGCCCGCGGTCCCCCCAAAGTCACAGCCGCATCCACCGCGGCCTGGACTCCCCGGGCTACTGGCTAAGAGCACAGGCCGCAGGCTCACCTGCGCTCCGGGGACCCGCTTTATAACTGCTCGCCTGGCCAGGAACGTTCTGGAGCCATTGACTCAGCGGGACCAAGAAGGAAGGGCACCGCCTCCTGCTCCGGTTGGAACCTGCAGGGTGAAGCCCAAGGGGAGGGGAGTCCCCCGGCAATCCAGGCCCCGGGCCCACCCCGGCCTCCCCCCCCCCGCCCCGTCCAGCTGCTGGGACCCTGCCCCGCCGCCCAGGCCTGGCCCTTCCAGCTCCTGCTGCCTCGTGTCCCGCCGCTTGCCTGCCCTGCCCCCTGCGCACACTGGGGCTCCCCCCTGCCGCGCGCCCACGGCGTCCCTGACCCCACCCCTGCCTGGGCGCGACGAGCTCCGGGGGTCACCCAACCTGCTGAGTATGTGTGTAACGTGTAATAAACTTAAGGCTCATGACTCCAGGGAACAAAACATTCTCCTAGGAGGCGGGAAAGCAACAGGAGTGACCAGAGCGGCCCTCTACGAATGTGGCAACAGCAGGGTTCCTGCGACAAGCCACGGGGGTGCGGGGCGTCCCGCCTGCGTGGAGGCCGGAGAGCGGCTGGGCCCCCGCGGCCCACTGGTCACACAGTGTGACATCCCCGCGAGTCTCCCCAACTCTGGTAAAATGAAAATAATTTAGAATAAAATGTAAAACAGCTGAGATCTTCCATCTCAGCTCCCAACCAGCTATCAGAGGCCACGCGGGAACTTTCTGCCCAGCCAGGGGCCTGTGCTGGCCTGTGCGCCCCGAGCCCAGGCAGGGGTGAGCTGGGAGGGCTTGGTCATGGGGTGCGGCAGCTGGGATCCTGCTCCCTTTTGGGCAGCCAGCAGGGTGGAGCCAAGCCGCGCCAGGGATGGGCACCACCAGCAGGAGGCGCCAGGGGGTGGCCCTGCAGGGGGTTGGGGGGGCCAGCCCACCCAAGGAGGGGCCCAGGAGCAGCAGGACTCTGGCCCCTGGCGGCCGGGCAGCGACCCCACCTTGGCACTGGGTGGCCCCAGAAAAATCGCCTTTCCAGGAGGCTGAGGAGGGCAGGGACAGGGCAGGGGGCACCTTGCAGAGCTTATTAGGCCGTGAGGGCTGGCACCTGTCTTTCCCCAAATGCTAGAACGGCGCCCAGAGCACCTGCCAGCACCGCCACTGCCCACAGCGTGAGCGCCCGATGCCCCAAGCCGTTTCCTTGGGCCCTTGCCCGGCGGCAGGCCTGGGAGCCCGGGGCCAGGCCCGCCCAGCAGGTCACCGTCACCAGGAGCCACGGCAGCCAGAGGCCACGTACTGGCACAGCAGCTGGGCACGTGCTCCCCAAATAAAGCAAAATGTGCAAACACACATCACATTTCTGAGAGCTTTACTTCTCTGGTGCCCCCAGGAGGGGAGACGCTGCGGCGGGAGGCGGGGGTTTGCCCTCCCCGTGCACCTCTGGGTCCTGGGTAAAAGCAGGGCTCCGGGCGGGGGATCCCGGTCACCGGTCCCCGCACGGGCTGTGGCTTCACGTCACCGTGGTTGGGGCCGTGGCCCCAGTGCCGTCCCACACACCGGGCCTCTCCAGCGCGACCTGCAGCAGCTCGCGGATTCTCTGGTTTTCCTTGGAGGTAGACTGCCAAACCACCTCGAGCTCGCCTTCCATTTCTCTGAGGGAGATACACGAAAAAAAGGGAAAAGTTTAAAATAGCACAAGAAGAAAAATATTTCTAGAGCCCTTAGGAATCCTAAAGTGGCAAGAACTCTAAGGGAAGAATGCTTGATGTCAGAGAACAGATCCCATGGTGCTTGGGTTCTGAGGCAAAGGCTGCTGGGGTTGAATGAAATGCTGAGGTCCTCTGGGAAGACAATAAATACTGAGTTGTGCCTTTTCCTTTATTTTGGACCTTTGCTCTCTATAGAAGTAACACGTAGAAGAATAAAATACAGTGACTGCATGGACTGACCCACAGCACAAGGGCCCGGCTCCAGGTGCCCGCATCGCACGAATCCTGCAAGTCTCCCTCCCTGTGTCCCCGCTACCTGTCCCCGCTGGGACCTGGCCGACCCTCAGGCACCTCTCACAACACCCAGCCACAGAGCCAATGAGGGTCCTGGCCATAAGGAGTTAGTCTGGGGGTGAGGAGGGGACTGCGTGGTGTGGGGCTCGTCGCTGAGGACACAGAGAAGACCGGCCTAGTCAGACTTCATGCCGGGGTGAACACCCAGAGGGACCAAGGTGCACACGTAAAGGAAGAGGCTCTGTGACAGGTACCATGGGGAGCGCTGGGGAAACAAGGCCGACAAGATATTCATGTCCTCGTGGGGCCAGGGGCTCCTGGGGGAACAGACCAGGGCCCCAGCTACCACCTCACAGGACAGAGGACCCAATGGGAGAATGAGGGGGACCAGTCCCAGCCCGGCGGGAACAGTGGGCCACATGTAGGAGGGCAGGTGGCGAGGCCGGCTCCTTTGCTCACACGGCCCAGTGGTTATGGAAGGTGTTAGCTACCAAGGGCACTGAGTGCTGCTGTTTGAGGAGGAGGACAATGGCATTCAGGGAGGCCAGCGATGTGCCCACTTGTCCAGCATCACTCCTCTTGTGAACTGTTGCTTTCTCCGAGACCCTCTAATGTCCACTGAATGTTGGGCGTTATTTAATTAAACTGTGTTTAAAAAAGAACCCCACATTTCTCTTTTCTGGACTACATGTTTGATAAATCACAGCAATCATGATCAATGTTTGGCCAAACTCAAACAAGAATAGGAAATCTCTAAAGGCAGAAGAGAATAAAGACTAAGCTGAAAGCACACAGGCAGGCAATGTGTGTTGGTATTGCTTATTGCTTTGAGGACAAAAGCCCGTGTCAGAAAGCCCCCAGGGCTCACACGTATCCACCTTTCTCCCCTTCTTCCTAGAAACACTCTGAACTACGTGTTCCACAACTGGGCAGGTAAGTAGAGGTACACAAAGGGCCCTCAATGTTCCAGTGATGTTAAAACAGCCTATTTTCAAAATTAATAATGAAATTAAAAGTGGCTCCAGGTTGGGAATATGCTCTAACACCAAAGAGAAGCAAATGCAAACATTCTATAGAGGAAAACCACCTTAATTGACAATCTTAGGATTCCACAGATTAAATGCAACCTATACATGTTCATAGTTAAAAAGCTACTGTACATAGAAAGAAACAAGCCACATAGAGCAAAGGCCAAAACAAAAACAAATTTAAACTCCCCCCAAATTTCAGATATTGAAAAAAATAACTACAAATGAAATTTTAAAAGAAATAAAAGATGTTTTTAAAATAAGCAAAGACCAAGAATTTATTTTAAAAACAAATAGGCAGCTTTTTAAGAGAACTGAGTAGAACTGAAAATGAAGTACACCGTTGTTGAAATACCCCCCCCCAAAAAAAACAAAAACAAAAACAAAAACAAAAAAACCCAATGGCTGGGTTAAACACTACACTGAACACAGCTGAAGAGAGAATTAGTAAATAGGAATATTGAGCGAAAGAATTACCCAGAATGCGGACCTTAAAAACAAGGGGGAGAAAATTTAAGACAAGGCACGCAGAGGATTCAGTAAGAAGGTCCAACATACATTTAATCTGAGTTCCAGAAGGACATTTAGAAAGAATAAGGAGAAATGATTTAAGAAATAACGGCTTATTTTAAGAAAAGAGAGTTTTCTAGACTAATGAAAGACACAAAACGACAGACAGAATAATTTACACCAACCAGACAAGCAAAAAGAAGCCTCCAGATAAACACATACCTAAGAAATTACAGAATACAAGTGACAGAAGAGATCTTTAAAAAAAAATTATTTGTATATATGAGAGAGAGAGAGCAGACAAGCAGGGGAAGGGGAAGAGAGGGAGAGAATCCCAAGCAGACTCCCAGCTGAGTGCAGAGCCTTACACGGGGCTCAATCTCACAACCCTGAGATCACAACCTGAGCTGAAACCAAGAGCTGGATGCTTAACCAATTGAACCCCCCAGCCGCCTCAGGTCAATTATTTTTAAAAATGACAAAAGGCTCATCAGGGACTTGTCAAAACAGACTTCTCAAACAGAGAACACAGAATATGCTGAGAAAAAAAGACTATCAAGGTAAAATTCTGTAGTTAGCAAAAATGATCTTACAAGGATGAAGGAGAAATGTGGACATTTTCAGATAATCAGAAACTAAGAAAGCTTACTCCCAACAGACTTTTACTAAAGAAACTTCTAAATGATGGGTTTTCGGAGGAAGGAAACTAACCTGAGAAATAAAGTCTGAGATGTAAGACAATATGTTAAGAGATAAACTAAGGAAATGAGAAAATTTTAAGAGTTTATTTGAGCAAAACTCAACTAATATTGGGCAGCACCCGGCCTCGCAGAGAGAAAGAGCTCCTAGGAGCTGTACAAAATAAAAGACTTTTATAGGCAGAAGGGAGCAGGAACAAGGAAGTTGTACTAGGCAAAAATGGGG
This sequence comes from Vulpes vulpes, assembly GCF_048418805.1. Lineage (NCBI taxonomy): Eukaryota > Metazoa > Chordata > Mammalia > Carnivora > Canidae > Vulpes > Vulpes vulpes. Next base: position 3,527,309 of record NC_132780.1, read on the forward strand.
GTGGTTATTTCGAAGTTACTCTCCTTTAGGGGATGGCAGGGTCAACCAGGCACAGGACCTAAGTAGTGCCAACTGGCAATTATTGATTGACTAAAGATGCTTTGGTGATGTGAGGCCCATTTTGGGTCTGTTGTTTTGTTTTAATAATAATCAGTAAGTAAAGAAATCGGTACCTACGGGTACATCAAAATAAAGAACTGTATAGAAACCAGTAACATATAATTTGGGGGGGCTAATGATAATGATATAAAATAGATCTTTGTTTTTCACTTTTATCTACCTAATGACACTAAGCACCAACATCATATACCTTGAGGGGGGTAAGAATTAGATAAGAGCATTAGATCTTGTGTTGGGGGAAAGAAATGTAGAGATGTTAAATTTATGTATTTTTGTTTTGTTTTGAGCTCAACATAGGGCTTGAATTTACAAGCCTGAGACCAAGACCTGAGTTGAAAGATCAAGAGTTGGTCACCAAAACCAAGTGAGCCACCCAGGACCCCCTAAATTTAGATTTTTTTTTAAAGATTTTATTTATTCATGAGAGAGAGAGAGAGAGAGAGAGAGAGAGACAGAGCAGGTTCCATGGAGGGAGCCCGATGCGGGACTCGATCCCGGGACTCCAGGATCATGCCCTGGGCCAAAGGCAGGCGCTAAACCATGAGCCACCCAGTGATCCCCCTAAATTTAGATTTTTAATGCTAAATATCCATGGTAAAATTTCAATGGTAACCACTGAAAGTACAGAGGGGCGCCTGGGTGGCTCAGTAGGTTAAGCGTCTGTCTTCAGCTCAGGTCATGATCTCAGGGGATTTAGCCCTGCGTGTGCTCTGTCAAATAAAGGAAATCTTTAAAAAAAAAAAGGGGGGGGGTCCCTGGGTGGCTCAGCGGTTCAGCTCCTGCCTTTGCCCAGGGCGTGGTCCTGGGGTCCCAGGATCGAGTCCCACGTCAGGCTCCCGGCATGGAGCCTGCTTCTCCCTCTGCCTGTGTCTCTGCCTCTCTTTCTCTCTCTCTCTCTCTATCATGAATAAATAAAAAAAAAATCTAAAAAAAAAAAAAAAAAAAGGAAAGAAAGAGAATACATAACTCTCAAACCATTTAAGGACACATGTGGAATGAGGGAGAAAGTGAAAAACAAAGTGCCATTTTATTAATGCAACTCCAAACCTCCTGTCTGGCAAGAAATTTGGTATTTGGCCCAACTTTTTACAAAGCAGTCGTTTACGGTGTTAAGAACTTCTGTGACTACAAAAAACACGATAGTAAGACTTCATTCAGCCTTACACTTAAGAAGCATCTGGCTGATGGAAAACAAACAGGTATCTGCATTCTGGCTGACGTCCAAAACATAATGCACCCATATTCTTATGATTATGATCTTACAAAAAAGGAATCATCAGATTTTTAAATCCCCAGAAATGGAAAAAAAAAAAAAAAAGAAGAAGAAGAAAAGAAAAAGAAAGAACAGAAATGAGACATTTAATCAAAAACCTCCCAAGAAAATTGAATAAAACAAAAGTATCAGAGAATAGAAAAGAGGGAAAGACAATGAGAGGCCCGGACTGATTTAAGAAGTCCAATATTCAAACAATTAGTTTTTTTTTTTTTTTTAATTTTGTTTACTTGAGAGAGAGTGAGCAAGAGAGAGAGAGAGAGAGAGCACAGGAGCAGGGGCAGAGGGAGAGGTAGAGGCAGACTCCCTGCCGAGCAGGGAGCCCGACATAGGACTCAATCCTGGGACCTCAGCACCATGACCTGAGCCACTGGCAGATGCTTAACCGACTGAGCCACCCAGGCGCCCCCACAATGAGGAGTTCCAAAAGGGGGATTAAAGAAAATGAGGAGCACAGTGTGGTGACTGCAGGTAACCACGCTGTGCTGTACACCGGAAAGCTGCTAAGAGGGTGGATTTTCAATGTCCCCACCATAACCACCACCACCGCCACCAGCACCACAACGAGATGGCAGTTAGGGGAGGTGAGGGAGGTGCTAACTAACCTGACGGCAGTGGTCATTTCACAAGATGTACCTGTATCAAATCACCACCTTATACACCTCAACCTTACACAATCCTGTATGTCAACGGCTGGGGGGAAGAATTTAAAAAGAAAATGAACAAATAAAAATCAAGACCAATATTACATTCAGATTAAATTTGAATGTAAAAAATAAACAAAACAGGGACGCCTGGGTGGCTCAGCGGTTGAGCATCTGTCTGGCTCAGGGCATGATCCCGGGGTCCTAGGATCGAGTCCCACATCAGGCTCCCCTTGGGAAGCCTGCTTTTCCCTCTGCCTGTGTTTCTCCCTCTCTCTGTCTCTCATGAATAAATAAATAAAATATTTAAAAATTTTTTTAAATAGTCAAAACAGGTCCAGAGGGTTTTACTAGAAAGTTCTAGCAAATATTCAAAACTAAGCCTGCTCTATGGGGCTGGGGTGGTCATACCTCTTCTGCTGCAGGGCCTGGTCTAGGATATCCTGCTTGTCTTGCAGCATCCGATGGAGGTGCCTCATCTCTTGCTGGTACTGGGCTGTCTTGCTGGCAAAGTCTTCCTGCTGCGCTGTCAGGCGGTGACTGATGTCACCCACTTTCAGTGCCGCCTGCTTCTTGTACCCCTGGGGGGAGGAGGAGGCACCGAGTGAGCGGGGGGGTGCTGCCTGTGGCCCCAGGGATGGCTTCCCAGACGCATACCCTCCCCACCTGGGCTATCAGAGCCCCCAGAGAGGATGAAAACACCCGTGAATAAATTTGATCTGGGAGAGCAAGTCTGCATCATAAAAGTCAGAGAAAAATAAAAAAAGGAGTGTCAAGTATCATATAAAACCAAATTTCTAATGTGCATCATGCCATTTTTTACATGCTACAAATAAAAACAGACCAAGCTGGCAAGGTTTGTTACACTTATTGGTAAAGAAATGACAGAGATAAAAGCCGGGTTCATAGATTTTCCTTTTACACTTTTATTGTATAGATTTAAGGTTATGACTTCCCTCTGAGCATTTCTAAAACTGTTGTCACATAGATGCTAATTTTTAGTTCACGCAGATTCAATTGCGTGTAGAAGCTGACAGTTTATACATCCTCTCTGACCCAGGTGTTGGTCTACCTCATGGTTTTCACATTTTCAGGTAAAAGAATATTTTGTTACTTTCTGATTTTGTGTTTCTGGTTCTCATCTTTTTGATCAACAAATGTGCCTTAAAAAAAAAAAAAACAGGGATCCCTGGGTGGCGCAGCGGTTTGGCGCCTGCCTTTGGCCCAGGGCGCGATCCTGGAGACCCGGGATCGAATCCCACGTTGGGCTCCCGGTACATGGAGCCTGCTTCTCCCTCTGCCTGTGTCTCTGCCTCTCTCTCTCTCTCTCTCTCTCTCTGTGACTATCATAAATAAATTTTAAAAAAATTAAAAAAAATTAAAAAAAAAAAAAAAACAACAAATGTACCTTATTTCTACTCTCGGGGGTTGATTTTTTTTTTAGTAGCCAATCAACAATCAATTGTTCTGTGTAAATATACATACACTCCCCTAAATAAACCTTATAGATTACGTTGTTCGATCTTCGGTATCCTTAGTTCTTTTTGTTTAATCTCTTGATCTGTCTTGGACCAAGAGATTAAAGCTATTAACCATGTTTCCCTTTCTCTTTGCATGTCCTATAGTCTGTACTTTATATATCTGCTGTTTATTTAGTGCAGAGATATTTGTAGCTACTATACACTATTAATTGCAGTCTTTTATATTAGAAGAGCTCCTTTTTTTTTTTTTTTTTGTCTCATTTAGTGCTTTTCGCCCGAACTCCATCTCGGCACGTATAAAGATTGCAACTTCCTTTCTTTTTGTTTGCATGAATCTAGATGATCTTTACTCATCCTTTTACTCTTCAGCTTTCTGATGTACTTTGTTTCAGACTGGCTCTTGGCTCTATCATGGAATACTGTTTGCTTTACTATCCAATCCACAAAAACGGTTTTCTTTTAGTGGGTGAATTAAGCCCATTCCCATTGATTTATCAATTTTGTTATTTCATTAACCTACATACATTTTTAAAGACTTTAATGTAGCCCATCTTCTCTGTTCTTTTCACTGTTTAATTCTACTGTTTAGGAATGGATCTCTGGATTCTTGTGGGGACTTTTATTCTCATGCCTCTAGATTACATCTCCTTAGTCCTCTCATTTATCAAAGGTAACATAATGTTGGCTCACAACGATCTTTTCTTCCCCTACTTAAATGTGCTTAAGCTTCTCCTTGCTTTTTCAGCTTGAAATGATACCTCTGAACTCTCCGTTACGACGATATGAAGCAATCAGCTAGTTTGCTCTACTTTCTACTTTCCTACCGCCCTCACCTGTCAGTTTTTCCTTGGTTGCATTAATTCCACGTTGTCAAAAAACATTTACATTTTATTCCATCGGCCTTATCCCAGCTTCGCTGAAGTCTTAGTTCCCAGTTAAATATATCCTTTGCTCGATACCAGTACTTTTCTGAAATTTGCCCAATTGTTTCTTGACAGGCTGAACTCAAGCTGATTAATCTTTAGGTGAGATTTATGGGAAAAATGTGCCCGGAGCTCTTACTCGGTCAAAACTGTCTGAAGAGTAGCTTGGTTGGATGGAAACATCCTTGGCTCATCCTCTGTTTCCTTGAATATTTATAGAAGGCATTGCTCTTGGCATTCAGCATTACTGTTGAGAACTATGATGCCGACGTGGTTTTTTTTTTCTTATGACTTGGCCTTTTGCCTGGGTGTCCAAGGTTTTCTTTAGATATATATAATATATATATTTATTTTTTTAAAGATTTTATTTATTTATCTGAGAGAGGGAGAGAGCGGGGGTGGGGAGCAGAGGGAGAGGGACAAGCAGACTCTGTGCTGAGCACGGAGCCTGATGTGGGGCTCGATCCTATGACCCCGATATCACAACCTGAGCTGAAACCAAGGGTTGGACGCTCAAATGACTGAGCCACCCAGGCACTCTTTGTCTTTAAAAGATTTTATTTTTAAGTAATCTCCACACCCAAGGCAGGGCAAGAAACCCAACCCCGAGATCAAGAGTCACATGCTCCACCGTCTAAGCCAGCCAGGCCGCCCCTTCTTTCTTTGTCTTAAAGTCCTTTCAGTATGTACATTCAAGTCTTCATTTATTTCAGAAAGGTTTTTATGAATTACTGTTCGGAACTGTTTTGATTTCTTCTTTGGGGACTGTTAACAGTAAGCACATTGAATGTCTTATCCCTCTCTACTGCATTCTTTTTACGTCTTCCACCTTTCTGTCTTTAAATTGCTCATTTCTCTCTTTATGTCCTTGTCGCACATTTAAGGTATCTTTCTCCTTGTGTCCCCTGTAATTTCATCTGCATCTCTGAAGCAGTTGTTCCTTTCCTTCTATTTCTTCCCTGAGTTGTGTCGATTCCAGGTCACATCTGCCTTTGTCTGACCACCTATCTCTGCTTTGTAGGATTTCCTCCTCCATTTGATGGCTTTATTAAGTTTTATTTTATTTTTCAAGACTTTATTTAAATTCAAGTTAGTTTGCATATAGCGTAGTATTAGTTTCAGGGGTAGAATTTGGTGATTCATCAGTTGCATATACCACCAGTTATCATTCCATCATGTGTCCTACTTAATGCCCATCCCCCAGGTACCCCATTCCCTCACCCACAGCCCCTCCAGTGACCCTGTTTTCCCTACATTTAAGAGTCTCTTGTGGTTCGCCTTCCTATCTTTGTCTTATTTTAAGCTTTAGCTTTCCAGCTACCTATCTATCTCCTTACTTATCTACCTATCAGTTCACTTTTGGGTATAGTTTATAATTTTGATCTTTGTGGCAACATTATTTCTGATGCATTTTCTTCATGTGCAGGAAAATTGTACTTCTATTTTTATTTTTCTCTGGAGGCCCATGAATCCCTCTGGGATGAGATGAGGTTCCCGGGAGGGTGCAGCATGATGGGCTGGGCCAATTTCCAGGCTTTCCAAACCATCCCTCTAGTAGCCCCTTCTCAGGCCTCTGAATCCAGCTTGATTCGGAAGAGCTCCTGCCTGCAGCTCAATTTTTCTCAGATCACAACACAGCCTTGATTTCAAAGGTGACGTCTTCGCTTTGGGGAGTCCTATTTTGCTGGGGTTTTCTAAGATGTTATCCTCAAATTTTCTCAGCCTTTTCTAGGTCTCTAACCTTTTCTTCCTCAGAGATCCACCCTGTCTAACCTGGATCCAGCTCTCAGGTGTCCTCTGGGGTGGGGGTGGGGGGGCGCTGGGTGGATCCTTTGTAGGATCTTATCCAGATGAATGATAATGAGATACATTCCTAAGATAAGGCCAAACACCCTGAAGATCAGACCTCTTCTTTCCGAAACAATAGCCAACAGGAAACCCAGAGCAGGGAAGAAAAAAAAAAAAGAAAAACAAAAACCTCCAAGTCCATGATTCCTCATTATCACTCAAAATACTTCTCTTTAGAGTCCCATCATTAATAGTATGGTGTATTCCTTCTAGCCTTTCTGAGAATTGAGATACTGTTTTGTACACAGCTTTTGATTTTGTTGAATTTAAATTGTAAAATATATTATTTAATTAATTCCCCAAATGATTATTGGTCATTGCATTTATTGAATATTATGTGTCAGGTGCTCTTTTAGGTGCTTGGGATATACCAGTGAACAAAAACAGAAAAGAATCCCTGCCCCTGCGGAGCTTCTAGTCTGGCCAGGGGGTACAGACAAAAGCCAATGAAGTCCGTAGTCTGTTAGAAGGTGACACATAACATACAAAATACATATCAATTGACTGTTAATGCTATTTGTAAGGTTTGTGGTCAAGAGTAGGGGAGTCAAAAGTTATACATGGATTTTCAGCTGCGTGGGGGGTTGGTTCAAGGACTGACTGTAATCATTAATCTCATTTTTGGTGAAATCTTTTCCTTATTTTTCATTTTGTTTTACAACCTAAGAGTGCCCCAAACAATTTAATTTTACCTGTTTTAAACTTTATGTAAACACAATCATATTACAGGCACTCATACATGTTATGTTGCTTTCATTCAATATTATGCTTGTGAGATTCACCCACAATACTGTAAATATAATTATTCATTTTCATTGCTATTAGGTATTCCTTTCTGGATGCATCACAATTTACCTGTTCCACTGCTGATAGATACGGGGTCGTTTTGTTTGGGACAATAATGCTGATTCGACCATTTCTTTCTCTTTCTTTTCTCTTTTCTTTTCTTTTCTTTTCTTTTCTTTTCTTTCTTTTCTTTTTTTCTTTCTTTCTTTCTCTCTCTCTCTTTCTTTCTTTCTCTCTTTCTTTCTTTCTTTCTTTCTTTCTTTCTTTCTTTCTCTTTCTTTCTTTCTTCTCTTTCTTTCTTTCAAGATTTTATTTACTCATAAAAGACACAGAGAGAAAAAGGCAGAGGGAGAAGCAGGCTCCAGGCAGGGAGCCTGATGTGGGACTCGATCCCGAGACCAAGGATCACACCCTGAGCCAGGGGCAGGTGCTCAACCGCTGAGCCACCCAGGTGTCCCCAATTCGACCATTTCTTTACATGATTTCTGGTGTACATCTGTGAGTTTTCTTGTCTGGAAAGGATAAGGGAGGGATGGCTGGGTTGTGAGCTGTGTGAATGTTCTACTCTACTAATGGTTTAAACTCCTTTCCAGCCCCAGCAGCTACACAGAAAAGTTCCCACTGCTTCATGTCACTGCCAAATGCTCTGTATTGTCAAACTTCTTAATTTTTCACCTTGAAGGTACAAAATGGGTAAAAAACACATTTACACCATTTGGCCACTTTAAAGATTTTATCTTTGCCTTTGGTGTTGTGCAGTCTCAGTAAGGTGTGTCTAGATAGGGATTTCTTTTTCTTTATCCCGCCTAGTAGTTAGATTTTAACAACTAAGCCTACTTTGAAGATAAAACTTAGCATATCCTCACTTACTTTAAAACAGTGTCAGAAATAAAATTCCCAGAAAACGATGATGTCTATTAGGAATCCCTGATGACATTTCAGAAGTCAACACAAATCCGAAAGCTATTGGGTTAAATCAAACCATTCCTACCATCTAAAGCCACAGGATAAGTTGCCCTGAGTTCTGGGCGGAGGGCTCATGTAGCATTTTCAATTCTCCTTTAGCAAAGCAACCCTTTCTTCAAATGGCATCATGCCTAACAGCCCACATTTGGGAACAGGAGTGGAGATGCTCTGACCCACAGAAGGAATGACTTCCCTGGACCTGTGGTGGGATCACCCCTCACCACAAAGGCCACTGACCACAATAAATGAAAACAGTGATGTGCTGGCGGTGAGCTAGTCTTCTCTGAATTTGGGTAGATGCAGGTGATCTTCCCTGGGGAAGGCCCAGAATCCAGATCAGGACAGCTCAGGGATGTTGCATGGGGCAGACCCTACTGGGATCCAGAAAGCCCCTCAGGTAGCATCTCTGTCTGCACCACTTGAAAATCAAGATGTACAGGCAATGTGGCTTCCAAAAACTTAATATTTGTGTTATTTAAGCAATATTCATGAAACATGGAGGGGAGGGGAGTCTATTCTTTGCCTTAAGGCATATGCTTGGATCTGAGCAACTATATGTTAAATTTTGTTTAACTTTTAAAAATTAAATAATTGAGGACGCATATTCCCTAAAACAAAACAAAGCTGTGACATATATTTACATACATATGTGCGTATATACATACACACGCTGTTCACTCAGTAACCACACTTGTTTACACAGAGCTAGCCAATGCTTCATTTGTTGCTAATTTTCCAACATAGTAAATGTCATCAATCTATTTGTCCACATGTTAGGCCCTTTTTTATTTTTATTCATTCATTCATTCATTCATTCATTCATTCAATTTTTTATTTTTTTGTTAGGCCCTTTTTTAATCATCTCCGACAGAGGTCCCAAGTCTTATTCCCCACACTACAGCTACATGCACTCATAGACCTTCCCCTTCAAAACCCATAGGTTCCCTGCCTTCCCCCCAGGCCCTAGCCTGCCTGCACCCCTGCTCCTGCTCCTGAGGAGTCCATTTGGCTGGTAAGGCTGTGGACGCAGATGCAGAGGCCAGTAGTCGGAACACACATTTCAGAGGGATGGGAGGTGGTCAGGTAAGGGAGATGGCCTAAGGGAAGAGAGCTGATACCATGACAGTGGTTTTCTTGGGCAGAGAAACTGGGGGGAATGGCGGGGGAGCAATTAGGATAAAGCTAGAGAGGTGAGGGTCAACTCCGTTCTCTAACCAAACCAATGGATGCTGGGCTTGAGCATAAAGCCTGAACATTAAACTCAGGGTAGAGCCTGGAGATTTTTCCGTAGCCCTTTTTCTTTCTTTTAAACAGCTATACAGGGCAACCCCGGTGGCTCAGCGGTTTAGCACCGTCTTCAGCATGGGGTGTGATCCTAGAGACCTGGGATCGAGTCCCACGTCAGGCTCTCTGCATGGAGCTTGCTTCTCCCTCTGCCTGTGTCTCTGCCTCTCTCTCTCTGTCTGTCATGAATAAATAAATAAAATCTTAAAAAAAAAAATTAAACAGCTGTATGGTATCTTATTGTGCAGATAAACTGGTTTATTTAATGAGGGGGTTGGTGCCATAAGCAATACTGCTTAACCCTGCAAATGATTAGTGATGCATACATGCAAAATGAATCATTTTCTTAAACATGGAAATCCGACCCCAGTAAGCCATTGTTTCCATTTGAAAATGGAACCACTGAGGCTAATGGCCACTTACCTTGACTTTTTCCTCTAACCTTCCCAAGCGAATATTGCCTTCTATGATTTTGTTGAGAACTCCATGCTTCTCACTTTCTAAACATTTAGCCTAAGGAGAAAAATGAAAAGAAAAATAATGGGCACCCCGCCTGCCCCCCACTCCCTGCGTGAGGGCTGTGGGCAGAGCCTGTGCCAACAGCTGAGGAGGGGCAAGAACCCAGAACAGCAGGCTGGGTGCCCTTCCTGGGCGCCAACAGAAGATTGAGCCCCCCAAACAAGGGGGATGTGTTATAAGGGCTTCCAGCACACCTCTCTATTCTTGTGGAATAGATCTTTCCTTCAATCGTATTCAAGGAATAAGTGCCCAGATGCAGATCAATTTTCAGCTTGACTATTTGAATAATTACAAAGTTAAAGATAATAAAAATTAATTAAAAAAAAAAAAAAAAAAGTTAAAGATAATGTGAATGCACCATGCCATTCACCAAACCAAATGTGACGGCATCACATCCAAGAGGAATGTCATTTGAAGCTTAATGATTTAACAGTAATATCCACCTGGGAATTGCTATACACTGCAAATTATTTCAAATGCTAAAATAAAAAAAAGCGAGGGTGAGCATTCCTTCTAAGGCATCTGATCTCATTTGATTTCCTTCAGAAAGGAAAAATATGACACAGGAAGTTAAATAACTTGCCACAAGTCACACAGAAAACCCATCCTAAAGATGGGATTAGAAATTAGATGCCACTTTCGATAAATTAAGGCCTAGGAGACCAGGACAGGGTAAGGTTGGGATGCTGGGGCCACGGTCCCAGGACAGGGCAGAGGCAGCTAGTACCACCCCCGGACCTCAGCTAGAGGGGCTGGCCCTGGGGCTCACAGGTGCAAGGAGCTTGCAGGGTCAAGGGGACAGCAGTGTCTCTATGTACACAGAGGTTTCCTGTGGCGGAAAGAGGTAGAGGGGAATGAACGCAGCTCCCCAATGTCTAAGGGGGTCTAAGGATTCTGAATCCGAGCCTGGCTTTCAGGCCATAATAACACAGATCAAGGCAGGAGGAAAGAACACATTTTCATTTACGTATTATTGACTTACTTAGTAACTTCTAAGAATTTGGACAAATACTATATGGCTTGCACTTATATTTCCATCCTGGGCCCACACATGGGAAGGGTGGGCTAAAATTTCAGAGAATCTGAAAATGTGCAGTTAAAATTTAAAAAGATGAAGCTTTTTATGAGTAGTTTTGTAAAGAAAACACTCTTAAAAAAAAAAAAAAGATTTATTTTAGGGTAGGTGGGAAGGGCAGACGGAGAGAAACAATCTCCAGCAGACTCCGCACTGAACTTGGGGCCTGAGGCGGGGCCTGATCTCACAACCCTGAGATCATAACCTGAGCTGAAATCAAGAGTTGGATGCTCAACCGACTGAGCCACCAGGCACCCCAAGAAAATGCTCTTAAAATTACGTTTTATACTGACGTTCAGCCTACCTGAAGAAACTGAGGGAGCTTACCAAACACATGAGATTGTTGCGTTCCTGGGTTATATTCTCTGCCAGGCCAACAAGATTTGCCAGGTACTGGTGAGCAGACATTTCACTCTCCATGGCTTTTTCCACCTGCTTTTTGAGGACATCAATTTTCTTTTGAGATCTCCTAGAAAGTTCCCCAAAATGGTGGAATAAAAAACTCATTAGCCTGAATGCAAGGACATAGTGAATATCTGCATCATAAAAATAGCAAGTACGTCAGCATTTAAACATATTCTTTGGCAACCTAAATCTTCTACTAAGTGTCAGGGTGAGAAGAGGTAAATGAGTTTAATTTTAAGTGAAGCATAATTATTGACTCCAAGTCAACAGGAAATCACAAAACGCTTAACACAATTAATAGGCTACTTATGTATTACTCCATTAATTTTTCTGGCTCATGTTCTAAAAAATGCTTTTGAAAAAGGAATCAAGTTATTAACCCAAAGCTGACTTTTGGGAAATGCGCAGGAAAGAACTTCCAGTACTTTCAGCGTCATAGGGTCATCATTATGACTATCAACTATAGTTGAACTATAGAATTGAAAAATGTCGGCTAAAGCTGGCCAACAGAAAAGCCTTTACTGTACTTTTCTTTTGATACCCAGTAATCTCAATGATCCCTTTCCATTTTATATCCAATATTAGAAAAAGAAAAGAAAAATAAAACAGAATATTTGTCTCTTTTTAATATTAAAAAAAATCTAAAAAACAAACCAGCTTAAGAAAAAAATAGATAAAAACCTATTTATTTTCTGTGCCCTGTTGAGTTCAGCTTCCAGTGCTTGATTTTTAGCTGCCAGATTGTTCTTCTCTAAGAGCAGACTCTGTTTCTGCACTTGCAGGAGTGCCAACTTTCCCATCAACTCTTCCATCTCGGCACCTCCTTTCTCCTCTTCCTTCTGCAACCGGCTGGTGGACAAAAACATCACAGGCTTGTATCTGGCACCCTGAAGCGAACATGAGGTGGCCCCTGCCAGGCAAGTGAGGGGCAGCCCAGCCCACCAGCCCACAGGGATCCGTGGAAGGTCCACAGGAGTCCACGGGGGTGTGGAAACGCTGCCCATCCCCTCCCGAAGGGCCTGATGGGGTAATGATTTAACCCCCTTTTTTTTCTTTTAAGATTGTATTTATTTATTCATGAGAGACACAGAGAGAGAGGCAGAGACACAGGCAGAGGGAGAAGCAGGCTCCTTGCGGGGAGCCAGATGCGGGATTCGATCTCAGGACCCCTGGGATAATGCCCTGAGCCAAAGGCAGATGCTCAACCACTGAGCCACCCAGGTGCCCCCAAAGTAACCCCTTTTCTTGTCCATAATTGTGCCTTTGGATAGATATACTTATTTGTATCCTATATTCCTTAAAGTAATAATTTAAGATCGCTTAATTTTTCACACAGTTATAACTGCTTCCCCCAATCCTGATGCTACAACAAATTTTATGTCATACTAAGGTAATTTTATACTTTTATGATAAAAGCAACCAAAAAACAAGGAGGGCATACACTTTCAATATATAGTTCTGGCAAAATGATACTCGAGAAAAGAGTTATTTCTTCACTGGTTCTCTTGGTCAGTTCTCATGTAATAGCCAGGACTGAGCCGTGCTCACAGAGGCTGCCCAGTTCTGAGGTGGGGGGGGGGGTCTCTCTGGGTGCCACGGGGGCTTGCCTGCAGGCAAATGGGCAGTAAGTTGCATGTGTTTGGGTCTACCTCACTCCTCAGGCAATTCTGGGGACTTCAGCCTGGGTTGGCTCCTTGAACACCCAGGCAGGAGTTTTCCAGAATTTCCATTACTTTCTAGCTTACTAGAGTTAATTCGTCAAAGAGTGGAGGACATACCTAGATAAAAAACTGTGAAACTGAGGTTATTTTAATTCATCTTCTTTCCTCACTGTCTTTTGTTTTGATTCTAGAACTTTCTTTAAAAGTCCTTTTGCGGGATCCCTGGGTGGCGCAGCGGTTTGGCGCCTGCCTTTGGCCCAGGGCACGATCCTGGAGACCCGGGATCGAATCCCACGTCGGGCTCCCGGTGCATGGAGCCTGCTTCTCCCTCTATGTCTCTGCCCCCCCCCCCCCGTGACTATCATAAATAAATAAAAATTTTAAAAAAAATAAAAAAAAATAAAAGTCCTTTTGCCAAAAAAAAAAAAAAAAGTCCTTTTGCCAAAGTAATATACTCACCCAGTACCAAATCAACCAGTAAAGAAAAGTTCACAGCGCAAAGCAACTAGGGGCTATAGAGAATGTTAGGAAAGTCCTGGTGGGTCAGCACGGCCACCTTAGAGAGCAATACGCCAAGATCTAGAAAACGCACTTACCCTGTGGCCCAACAACGCCATCTCCATAAATATGTACATAGAGAAACTCTGACGACACATACACGAAATCTTACTGTGGCACTACTTAAGGGAGCAAACTTAGTCACAATATAAACTTCCATTAAGAGGTTAAGGAAAATGTAGCATTTCATATGATGGAACACTACCAGGTAGAAGCTAGAAGAATAAACTCTAAAAAATAAAAAAAAAAAATTAAAAAAAGAATAAACTCTAATAGCTATTTCAACATGGAGAGATGTTTGAAAAATTGAGTGTAAAAAGTCAAGATACTAAAAGCATGAATTCATTCATATAAACTTAAGACACATCAAAATAAATTACCATGTGTCATTTATGGAAACGTGTATAGAAATAAAAAAACAGATTGGAAATGTAATTCCAAGTTTATGGTAATGCTCCTTTCTGAAAGCCAGGGATAGATATTGGACTAAGGAGAGTGCTTAAAAAGGACTTCAGCTTTCTTTCTCCCCAACATTTTATTTACTTGAACAAGCCAGAGAGAGAGCACAGGTCGGGGAGAGGGAGAAGCAGGGAGCCTGATGAGGGCTGGATCCCAGTACCCAGGACCCAGGATCCTGGGATTATGACCTGAGCCGAAGGCAGATGCTTAACTAACTGAGCCACCCAGGTGCCCCTTCAGTTGTATTTCTAATGATATATTTCTTTCTTTTTTTTTTAAGATTTTATTTATTCATGATAGAGAGAGAGAGAGAGAGAGAGAGGCAGAGACACAGGCAGAGGGAGAAGCAGGCTCCATGCAGGGAGCCTGATGTGGGACTCGATCCCGGGTCTCCAGGATCACGCCTTGGGCCAAAGGCAGGCGCTAAGCTGCTGAGCCACCAAGGGATCCCTCTAACGATATATTTCTTAAACAAAACAAACAAAAAGGTAAAAACAATTTGTTAAAAAGAAAGTTAATAGGTGGTAGGAGAAATAGTTGCTTTATTTATTTATGCATTTATTTTTTATTAAAGATTTCTATTTTTAAGTAATTTCTACACCCAGCGTGGGGCTCAAACTCACAACCCAGAGATTAAGAGTCGCATGCTCCACTGACTGGGCCAGGCTGGTGCCTCAAAAAAAGTTGCTTTAAAAAAAAAAATTTCTTTTGAGCTATCTGGGTGGCTCAGTGGTTGAGCGTCTGCCTTTGGCTCAGGGCGTGATTCTGAAGTCCCAGGATCCAGAACTGCATCAGGCTCCCTGCATGGAGCCTCCTTTTCCCTCTTCATGTGTCTCTGCTTCTCTCTCTGTCATGAATAAATAAATAAAATCTTAAAAATAATTTTTTTAAAGAAAATGTTTCCTATTCCACCTTTTGGGTTCCCTAGAGAAAATATATACTGATCACTTCTGATTTTAGTTCCCCTGGTAAAAAAAACCATGATTTAAAAATTTTTTAAATTGTGAAATATTAGTATAGAAAAGTATATAAAAGATAAATGCATATTTTATCAACTAATTATGAGGAACCCTCATATAATTACCATATAGGTGAAGAAACAGAACATTTTTTTAAAAATCTCATTTACAATTGTACCAAAAGAATAAAATACTTAGGAATAAATTTAATCAAGGAGTGAAACACCTATATTCTGAAAACTATGAGACATTGATGAAAGAAACTGAAAACAACACACACAAAAAATGGAAATACATATCATGCTCACGGATTGGAAGAGTTAATATTGCGAAAATGTCCATATTACCCACAGCAATCTAGACTTAATGCAATCCTTATCAAAATACCAATAGCATTTTTCACAGAACTAGAACAAATAATCCTAATATTTGTACGGAAACACAAAAGACCCTGCACAGCCAAAGCAATCACGAGAAAGCTGGAGGAATCACAAGCCCAGATTTCAAGATAGTACTACAAAGCTGTAGTTACCAAAAGAGTATGGTGCTGGCACAGAAACAGGCACACAGATCAATGGAACAGGATAGAAAAATTAACCTATGCTTAATTAATCTATGACAAAGGATGCAAGAATATCCAATGGGGGAAAAGACAGACTTCAATAAATGGTCTGGGAAAACTGGACATGCTACATGCAAACGAGTGAAACCTGACCACTTTCTTATACCGTACACAAAAAACTAACTCAAAATAGATTAAAGACCTAAATGCGAGACCTGAAACAGCACTCCTAGAAGAGAGCACGGACAGTAATACCTTTGACATCAGCCTTCGCAACTTATTTATGGATCTGCCTCCTTAGGTGAGGGAAACAAAAGCAAAAATAAACTACTGCACAGCAAAGGAAACTGAATGGGGGGGGAGATATTTGTAGGTGGTATACCTGATCAGGGAATAATACCCAAAATATATAAAGAACTTCCACAATTCAACGCTAAAAACACTAGCTGATTAAAAAATGGGCAGAGGGCCTGAACAGACATTTCTCCAAAGAAGACATCCAGATGACCAACAGACACAAGGAAAGATGTTCAACATCACTCATCATCAGGGAAAGGCAAATCAAAGCCACCATGAGACCTGACGCCTGTTAGAATGGCTATTCTCAAAAAGAGAAGTGGTAACTGTACTATGATTCAATAGTAGTGTAAAAAACACAGAACATTTCCAGGACCCCAGATATTCCCATGGGTCCTGCCCCAATCATAAAGCTGTCCTTAATTATTCTTATAGTGGGGATGCCTGTGTGGCTCATAGGTTGAGTGTCTGCCTTCGGCTCAGGGGTGATCCCGGGGTCCTGGGATCAAGTCCCACATCGGGTTCTCCACAGGGAGCCTGCTTCTCCCTCTGCCTATGTGTCTGTCTCTCTCTCTGTCTCTTATGAATAAATAAAATCTTTTAAAAAAATTATCTTTATAGTGTTATCACCTATCCATGCATTGCTACAATTCAGTTTAGTTTGCAAAAATGGGACCCACACATACAGAGAACCAAGATGCGTAAGAGGTGCACTAAAGGGCTGTATGTATTTCAGCGCCATATGACTCCAAGACTCACCTATCTTTTTGTGTGGCTGTAGAATATTTAGTTGTATCACTCAGCCGAGTTCTACGCGCCCATTTTCTTGCCAACAGCCATTTGGACTGTATTCCGTATACATCCCTGCAGTATTCTCTGCGGGGCTGCTATTCAAAATGTGATCCTCAGATGGGTGTCAGTCTCCAGCTATTTGTTACTTGTCCACAAGATTAGTACAGAAATTAAAGAGAATGGTTTCAAAACTTTTATAGAATCTCATGTTCCTGTGACACCTGTGCAGTGTGAAATGAGTGAATCTGTTTTCTTTTCTTTCTCTTTTTAAAGATTTTATTTATTCATGAGAGACACAGAGAGAGGCAGAGACATAGGCAGAGGGAGAAGCAGGCTCCATGCAGGAAGCCCGATGTGGGACTTGATCCCGGGACCCTGGGATCATGACCTGAGCCAAAGGCAGATGCTCAATCGCTGAGCCATCCAGGCATCCCCTATTTTCTTGAACAGCAGTTTGGATGTCATCAAATGTGCAGAGAGGGTGTCATGGTAGCTGTGCACTTGTTATGTGCAGCAGGAATACATAACAATGTATGATTTTCAGGTTAGTTTGTCAACTTAACTCAAAACCCTGTAAAATCCAGAACTCATTTCTGTCATTGAAAATTAATTTAAGTATTATTTTATTGGATATGCTGAACCGGATTAATGATAAATATAAATGGCTAAGGAAGAATGTTAGATGTACAAGGACTTCTGTTTCCAGCCAAGACACAGCTATAGAGACTAGATTTACCCTCCAGCTAGAAAAACCAGGCAAAACATACAAAACAACAGTTTTCAGACTTCAGACGATGCACAAATGCAGGACTGTGATCCCTAAGGAAGGAAATAACAAGGTGAGCATTACAAATGCTCCAGCGTTCTGGCAGGCTGCAGTACTGAACCCAGTGGATCTGCTGCGTTGAGGAATCAGAGATCAGAAAGGCCAACATAGGTAGAAACTGTGAGACAGAGGGCTCTGGAGACCCTTGGTGAGGTGGGCAGTCACCACCAGTGTTTGGCTGAGGACTACTGATCTGCACATGAATGAGAGGAAACTGCCCAAGGCCATGGAATCAACCATTAGAAACAAGAAGCAGAACAGTCCTTGATATTCATCAAGAACTGGAGTAGTACAGGAGCCTACCAGCCAGAGTGGAAGGACCTTGTAATGGAAGGAGCATCGGAGACAACCCTCCAAAGGGTATCACTGCCTTGGTGGTGGGGCCAAAGTAGCCTTGGACTAAAGGCTGCTTTGGGCCTACCCTAAGAAAAGCAAACTTTGAGGGGCACCTGCCTGGCTCAGTGGGTAGAGCGTGCGACTCTTGATCTCAGGGTTGTGAGTTCAAGCCCCAAGTCAGGCCTAGAGCCTACAAGAAAAGAAGAGAAGAGAAGAGAAAGAAAAGAAGAGAAAAGAAGAGAAAAGAAGAAAAAAGAAGAGAAAAGAAGAGAAAAGAAGAGAAAAGAAGAGAAAAGAAGAGAAAAGAGAAAAGAAAAGCAAACTTTGAAAAATCCAACTACTACTGTCTAGTAACGTAAGTGTGCACCAGAACAAAATCTCACACTACTTAAAGTAATGCACTAAATCTAGCATCCAACAACATAAACTACAATATCCAGCAACCAATCAAGCCTGGGAATAAGCAATAAAATATGGTCCGTGATCAAGAGGGAAAAAAATCAATAGAACAGTTCCAGAGGTGAGAGAGATGATGGCACTGGCATCATCTGCTTAAGAAAGCAGAGAAAAAGTATGATGAGGAGAGAAATGGAAAATATAAAAATGACTCAAATGGACTTTTCAGGGATGGAAAAAACAATACAAGCGGCAAACCATACACTGAATGGGAATAAAAATACAGACTGGACACTGTAGAAGAAAAGATGAGAGAACTAGAAGACCTATCAATAGATAGTATCCCACTGAAGCAGAGAGGAAGAGAGTAGGGGGGGAAATGACTCAGGGGGCAATATCAAGTGGTCCCAGGAGAGATGAGAGAAGGAAAAAATAGAAAACAATATTGAAGAAATAACAGCTAAATTATTTCCAAGTTCATTCAAACTCAAGCGGAATAAACATAAAGAAACCACACCAGAGGATATCCTGATTAAACTGCTGAAAGCCAGTGACAAAGGAAAATTACTAAAAGAAGCCTGAGAGAAAAGATACATCATGTTCAGAGGAACAAAGATCATAGTAACAACAGCAGATTTTCATCAGGCACGATGCACGCCAGAAGGCTACGGAGAACATCTTCACACTGAATGAGGAAACAAATTCCCAAACCAAAAATCTGTCAACTTGTAATTTTTTTCTTTTATTTAAATTCCATTTAGTTGCCATATAGTGTATTACTAGTTTCAGAGGTAGCGTTTAGTGATTCATCAATTGCATATAACACCCAGTGCTCATTACATCACGTGCCTCCTTAATGCCCATCACCCAGTGGCCCTCTCCCCACTCCCCCCCAGCAACCCTCCATGTTTCCTAGAGTTAAGAGTCTCTTATGGTTTGCCTCCGTCTCCGTTTGCATCTTTCTTTATTTTTCCTTCCCCTCCCCTGTGTTCATCTACTTTGTTTCTTAAATTCCAACCTGTAATTTTTTTTTTTTAACCCAGTGAAATCATCTAAAGCTTTATCATTTTTCTGGTAGAAATACTATAAATCTTTCCATTCCTTTGCATCTGTGAGGCTTCCTAAATAGTTCCTTCTCCCCCTTTCCTCTGCTGCTCTCAAATACCACTTTCTACATCGCTGTTCCTCCAATGAAATACAATTCCTTGTTATAAATTGATTTTGTTTCTACCAACTTTGCTAAAGTCCCTTATTATTCCTAATGATTTATTTGTAGATTTGTTTCCTACATATGGATTTGTATCTGTGAAAAATGACAGTATTATTTATTTCCAAACCTTCTAATTTTGCTTTTTTCTTGCCATGTGCATTAGTTATCACTTAGTAACCAATGTTGTTAATGTTGCTCAGAAATGGTGTCAGAGGGCAGGCATCCTCCCATTGCCACCAGTCTCAACAGGAAAGCTCGCAACATTTCACCACTAAGAGTGGCATTTATTGCAGTTTTATTTAATAGAACCATTTTAAAAGTTTACATCTATTCCTAATACTTTCTTTAAGAATTTTAACATCTAGGGGCACCTGGGTGGCTCAGTTGGTTAAGCATCTGCCTTCAGCTTAGGTCATGATCCCACAGTCCTGGGGTGGAGGCCTGCTCAGTGGGGAGTGTGCTTCTCCCTCTGTCCCTCTCCAGCTTATGCTCTCTTTCTTTCTCAGATAAATAAAATCTTTTTTTTTTTTTTAAAAAGAGTTTTTACGTCTAGATTCATGAGTGAAAAATGAAAATTAATTTTCCTTTCTTATTTTTATTTATTTATTTATTTATTTATTTATTTATTTATTTACTTTATTTTCCTTTCTTATAATTGTTAGGCTTTGATATGAAGGAGACATTGATCTCATAAAATAAATTAGGTAGTATTAATTCCTTTTCTGTTCTTCAGAAGAGTTTATAAGACTGGAATTATTTCCTCCTAGACTATTTTTAGAATACTCTGGTCAAGCTATCTAGGTGTACAGTTTTCTTCAAGGAAAGATCTTTGGATTCGGGTTCTTTAGTGACTAAAGTATTCAGGGATTCTTTTTGAGTCAGTTTTGGGAAGTTATGTTTTTCTAGGAATGTCACTATTTTGCCTGAATTTTCAAATTTATTGGCAGGAGCTTATTTTATTTCTGGCGCGCACAAATTTAAACATCTACGTGGTGGACTGAGCCTCTTCTATCAACCGATTCTCGTTGCTAAGTAGTGTTTGTTTGTTTTTTAACCTTGTCATCTGTCTTGCAAGATATTAATGTAACTTACCACCTCTCTTTTAGTTTGCATTTGAGTAGAATGGCTTTTTCTGCCCTTTCACTTTGGACCTTTCTGTGTCTTTCTGATGGAGATGTGAAGCTTAAAGGCAATACAAAGCGGCTGTTAGAGTTTAGCTACACCACTGCGGAGCATCTCTGCCTTGGAACCCATTGAGTGCGGCTGGCAGGAGCCTTGCCTCTCCCAGGGCACAGGCCTTGGGTCACAGCCCAGAGTCACAGGTAAATGTAAATTCCTGGTCTGATTCCTCCCTGTGATGAGCGTCTTCTCCACCTCCTAGGGCCTTCCCCTCCCTGGCCCATAGGTGAGAGCCCCTGAGGCTTACTAAAACCCTGCTCGTTTTGGTTTGCATTGACCAATCTGGCCTTCACCCAAAAACCCCACAGCACACCACTCCTAGACCCGTGGTCCCTCCAGGTACCTGTGGGTTATAAACCGCTATTTCACCTTCCCTTGTGGTCTTACTGTGCTCACCATCCAACACTCAGGGCTCTACTCAACAAACGTTAATTTAACATTTAGCCTCTTTAGTGTTATCTACTCCTGATATATTTGCCTTTCAATCTTTTCATTTTACATTTTCTATTTTACCACTTGTCCTAGCTTTCCCTTTTGCCTTCATTTGGACTGATTTTTTTTTTTTTTTAATCATTCTTTCCCTATACTACTTTAGAAGTTACGGACATTCCACAAATTTCATCATGCGTATTTTCAAACTATAAAGTGAACCAGGGAACCCTGGGTGGTGCAGTGGTTTGGCACCTGCCTTTGGCCCAGGGCGCGATCCTGGAGACCCAGGATCGAATCCCACGTCAGGCTCCCGGTGCATGGAGCCTGCTTCTCCCTCTGCCTATGTCTCTGCCTCTCTCTCTCTCTCTCTGTGACTATCATAAAAATAAATAAATAAAAATAAAAAAATAAAATAAAATAAAATAAAATAAATAAATAAATAAACAAATAAATAAAGTGAACTAACACCTTTCTCCTCTCTGGAGTGATATAAAGACTTTAGGAGACAAACACCATTGACCCCCTTTCCTGATTATATACTATTATTGTTGTGCATTTGAATTCTATGTATTTTTCAATCCCAAAAGATATTATTATGGCTTTATGGAATCAATGTTCATTTATGTTTATTGACATCTTTATGTGTCCTTCTTACTCTAGTTTCTCTCTTGCACATCCAACACTGAACTATGTTTCTCCTCCCGATGTATATCCACTTTTAGAATTGCCTTTAATGTAGGTCTGCTGGTGGTGATGCTCAGTTTGGGTTTGAAAATACCCTTCTTTTGACTTTATTCCTGAAAGGCATTTTCTCCAGAATGAAATCCTAGCTCGTCAGGGGTTGTTTGTTCCCCAGCACCTGGAAGCTAGCGTTCCAGTGACTGGCGTGTCCCCTGTGACCTGTTAAACGTCCTGTTGTTGCTGAACTCCCTTGGAGGAACTCTGTCCTCCACTTTTCACTGAGATGGCTCTTCACTTACCCAACCGTGCTTGTGCTCGCTGGGCTAGCAGAGCCCACGGACTGCCGACCGTCTTCAGCAGGGAAGACTCCCCACGGACATACCTCTAACCACTCCCAGTTAAATACATCCCCGTGTCGCTTCCTGCCTGTGATGCCACAACCTTAGAACACTCCAGGCCATCCTAGGGATACTTGCTTCTGACCTATTTTTCAGTTCACCAATCCACCATCCTGCTACGTCTGATCTACAGTCAGGCCCATCCAGTGAGTTCTGAATTTCAGTTATTGTAATTTTCCAGTTCTAAACATTCTTCCTTTCCGAATCCAGTATTATGTTTTATAGTTCCCTGAAGACATTTTGGAGGCTTTTATTTCTTTAAGCCTAAGAGTTACCAGTTGTTTTATAGGCTTTGTCTGATAATTCTCCTATCTGGATTCTTTATTATAATTATTTGCTACTTCTGCTGGTTCCCAGTCACTGTATGTCGGGCTTGCTTTGTGTCCTGCAATCCTTGAAACATTTTTAGGGGTAAAGAGCCTTCCTCCAGGGAAGATTGAGGGCTGACTGGTTTCAAGTTCACCTTACCCTGAGGATGAAGCCCTTTGGAATCCCAGCTCTCGATCTGTTTGCAGGTGATGGGCTTGTCTCATCGTTCTCAGTCCACTGATATTTCATGGGGTGTATCTGGGTGCGGGTCTTTTTCATTCACTATACCAGGTACTCTGCAGGTCTTAGCAGTCAAGGTGGTCGGACACTTGGAAAAGTCCTTCAACTAATTATGTCTTCCTTCCCATTTTCCTTAATCTTTCTTTCTGAGATTCCTGACGATCTGAGGTGGGACTTCCTGGACAGCTAAGTCTTCCATCCATCACCTTCTCTCCATTCCTAATTGTTTCCTTATGTGCTAGCAGAATCGACCAATGTGTCTTTAAGCCCTTCTATGCAATTTTCTTTAGATTCTGCTAATTGTTTCCAATCTTGCTGTTAATGATTTTTACTTTTTTATGGCATCTTACTCTCTATATTCTGAGTTCTCTATATTATATTTTCTTTGAAAGAAGTGAGTTTCTGTGCTTATGTAGGTCTCTCTCTTTATTGTATTTTCCCCCCACTATACCCAATGATCCTTGTCGTTTGTTCACACCTAGGAGTCTGTTCTTATTTTAGGATGAAGGACTTGGCATTTCATATGTATTATGTAAAGAGGCTGCTCTTCTGCGCTGGCATCTCCCTGAGCTGGCATATCACTGACAGCTGAGCAAGACTCTGTCTACACAGATGAGTTATATGAATAGTTGGCTTCACTTTAGAATAGCAACACTTCCCCCGCCCCAAAAGCCAGAATAAGGAAGGCTTTCCTTGTATAGATACCACTAGTCACCCCAAACCCTTAGCTCTCCCTAAACAAGTCTGCTAACTTTCTTTAGAAGTGGGGTGACACCCTATTTTTCTCCCACGACCCATCCTGGGTAGGCTCAGCCTTTGTAAGCAACAGTAAAAGTAAAAAACAATCCAAGCTTCCAGGTGTGACCACCAGCACAGCAGGTGACTGTTCACTAGGAAAATAACCTCCTGCTATTCCTTGGGCCATGGCTCCTCCCAGGCGAGGTTGCCAACAGATAGAACAAGCTGACTAAAAGGAGGAGCCCCTGCATATTTATGATCCGCACGGCCCTGCACCAGGAAAGGAGACACAACACACATGCACCATACCTAGAAGCTCATCGAGCGCAGGTTCCATTTACCCCTTTTCTATAAAAACAAAAATCTTTTTCTCATGACCTCTTCTTTGCCTGAGACACAACTCTTTCCCAAACTCCTCAGACCCACCCCCCATTGCAGGAGCTCGTGCTACAGCTGCTTGGCTGCTAACTAATGACTATCCTTCTACACGTGGTGCATCTCTTACTGCCCTACCAGAGTGGGGAGGGAGCCCCCCTAACGGAGGCAACCAGACAGCAGGTGCTCTGAAGCCTTGCAGCCCTTCTCCCCTGTGCCCTTGGCTCGCCTCACGTCTGTGGTATTCTCCTCGTCTGTTTTTCCACCAGGTCTTGGCAGAGCCTCTATAGACTCCCGAGTGCACACATTCCATCCTTGATGAATTGGTGCCCCTCTCCCCGCGTTAACGATTCTCTTGCCCATCACTGTGCCTTCCAACAGAGAACCATCAGGGTAAACTCTCCACATCCACCCTGACTCCTCTACCCTCTACCCCACCCGTCAACTCAGAGCCCAAAGCGTCCCAGCAAAGGGCTGGCATAAAGGCTTTCCGTCCCTACTCTGGGTCACCCTCTACCACAACACCCCTCATCTAATTTCCACTTAAAAGAGATTGGGTGACATGTGTACCTTCCCAACAACCATGTCTTCCACTGCCTTCCCACTCCCACTGGTGGCCTCCTTTTGAAGGTTTTTATACCTTCTATACTCACATTTGGGGGGGGGGGCATTAGAATATGTGGTTGTGGGGGCGCCCGAGTGGCTCAGTCAGGTGAGCGTCTGACTCTTGGTTTTGGCTCAGGGCATGATCAACAGGTCATGAAATGGAGCCCCGTGTCGATTCTTGGGATTCTTTCCCTCTTCTTCTCCCTCCCCCGCTGCTGCTCTTCCTGGTTTACAAGCTCTCTCTTTCTCTCTCTCAAGTTAAGTAAATAGATAAAATATTTAAAAAAATAAAAAAGAGTATGTCATTATGACATCCAGAAAAAAACCATCAGCCACAGGGAGTGGGTGTTTGAGACAAATAAAATCATAAAGATGAATAGAACTTGAAAAAAATGTCCTTCCTCTACTGGAACAGAAAAGTAAGGCACAGGTCTGGCCCAGGCGGCATGTAACAGTATAGTCAAAACACGGGGTTCCAGTAGTTGGAATCACCAGCATTTACTAAAGTACTAATCTAAGCATTTTGCATGCTTAGACCGACTCATTGATTCCCCCACACCAAACACCTTAGCTGAGAGCTTCACCATTTAAAAAATTATTTCCCCCATTACAAAGGTAATGCATATTCATAATAGAACACATGGAAAATATTTTATAAAAAACACAAAGAAAATTTAAATCAACCATTTTTTTGTTTATGGTTTTTTTTTAAGTTTTAAAATTTGATTTTAAATCACCCGTTTTGATGGTTAATTTTACGTGTCATCTTGGCTAGGCTACAGTTCCCAGTTGTTTGGGAAGACAGATGCTGCTGTGAAAGTTAGTTCGTAGATGTGATTAACCTCTATAAGCAACTGACTTTAAGTAAAACCTTATCCTCGAGAATGTGGGTGAGCCCCGTCTAATCAGTTGAAAGCTTCTGAGCCAAAACTGAGGTTTCCCAAAGAAGGAATTCTGCCTCAAGACTAACACAGAAATCCTGCCCGAATTCCTAGCCAGCCGGATGTCCTATGAACTTTGGATTTGCCAGCCCCTATAACTGTGTAAACCGATTCCTTAAAATAAATCTCTAGAAATATCTATACACGTATCCTACATATATATTAGTTGTTTCTCTAGAGAACCCTGATTACTGATATACACACAGAATTTTCACCTGCCAAAGAGAATTTCTATTAATATTTTTCCATTCTTCCAGTCTTTCTTTTCTATGTACTTATGGTATACGTGTGTGTGACCATATACATTCAGGTGTGTACATACGCAATTATACATACAAAGACACACACGCACGCCAGAATGATCAACTCATCCCACTTTGCCTTGGACTTTCCCAGTTTTAGCACTGGGATTCCCACATGCTGGGAAAACCTCAGTCCCAGGCAAACAGAGATGGTTGGTCACCTTAATACACACACATACACTTTTTTCCTTTTTAAATAAAATTGCGATCATTCTAGACATACTGTTTTGTAATCTACTTTCTTCACTCAAAAATATTTCCCCAAACTTCCCAAAAGACTCTTTTGTGATGTCCTGTTTAATGGCTGCATTGCACTGCATTTCATGATTGTCTCCTTTCATCCAATCAGCTCCCTCTGACTGGATATCCAGGTTTCCAGTTCCACTACTTTAGATTCTTTTTTTAAGATTTTTTTTTTTTAATTTTTTTTTTTTTTTGTAATTTATTTATGACAGACAGAGAGAGAGAGAGGCAGAGACACAGGCAGAGGGAGAAGCAGGCTCCATGCCGGGAGCCCGACACGGGACTCAATCCCGGGACTCCAGGATCAGGCCCTGGGCTAAAAGCGGCGCTAAACCGCTGAGCCACCCAGGGATTCCCTACTTTAGATTATCTTTGGGCCTAAAACCAATGAAGGCTGGAAGAGCTGGGAGAGAAGAAGTCACACACACACACACACACACACACACACACAGTGTAGACCGTGGCCCTCAAGGACAGGCCTAGTGGACTTTAGTAAGCACAGGTTTACCATTCTCAGTCCCAGACATCTGTGCGGGTGTAGCTAAATGACTCAGGAAAAGATGGGCAGCCTCTCTCTATTCCACCTAAAACCACATGCACAGGGATGCACCCAAACTTGACAAGACACCACATCCTTACCTTTTTAACTCATTTACAATTGAAGTGTGAACGTTCATTGCAATCTTGCCATCCAGCTGCGTTTTTAGGTTCTGGCATTCGGTACGTAAACTTTCCAATTGCTCCTTCTTTTCAGTTAGTTCTTTTTCTTGGTTTTGTGTTTTAGTCTCCAGAAGCATTAGTTGTTTGGTCACTTTAGAAACTGAAAAACAAACGAGATGGATAAAGCCTTGGTACAGAAGACTTAAGAAACACGATGATTGATTAGTAGGTAATATCACGGACAGCCAGGTTAGGAAAACACTAATCTTGAAAAAAAAATCTTTTGGAGATTTATATATTAATGCCCAAAGCCTTATACTTAGAAACTACTGTCCCAATATTAAACATTGACCAAATGTAGACTTTCTTACTGGGGCTCAATATATTGATATCATTGTTGATCTATGATGTCAGCCAAACAAGAGAGGATTTTAGCCTTTAAGGAATGGACTTCCAAAGACTGAAGCCTTAAGTTATACCCAGATGTGCAGATGTGCAGCATCGTGATGTTATCTCCAAAACTGCAAGATTTTCAAGTATTTAAGGCCATCAAGCACGGCCCAACTTTTCTTCCTTTTCCTCATTAAGTTATGTTTTGAAGTGAATCATAAATATTTTCACCCCGTGCAACAGTGTATACGTAATGGTAAGATTCTTCCATAGCTGACACTATATGGCACTAAGAGGTATTAGAGCATAAAACCTTAAGTCCTTCTACACCATGGAAAGATCTAGTTGATCAAAATGAATGGCTCCCTCTAGGAAATGGGAAGGTAAGGTAGGCAGGTGACTGGATTGAATCTATCCTCCCTGACTAGAACAATCATCATACCTGCTCATATCTGCGACATTGGAAGGAATTAAGCTCAGGAAATACCAAATTAATTTTCCCTGCCATCTCTGATTTCGAAAACAAAGACAGAAAGCGCGACAGCCTTCTTTCTCCCCCGCCCCAAGTAATGCCAGAGTAAAGGTAAATATGTGTGTGCCACGGAGAGTCTAAGGGGAAGTCCTGTGAAGGAAATTCTTGTTGGACGCTCCGACAGACCTTCTTTTATTTATTTATTTTTTATTTATTTATTTTAGATTTATTTACTTGAAAGAAAGGGAGCAAAAAGTGGAGGGAGAGAGAATCTGAAGCAGGCTCCGCACTGAGCACACAGCCCGATGCAGGGCTCGATCCCACAACTCAGAGACCATGTCCTGAGCGGGTACCAAGAGTCGGATGCTCAATTGACTTTGAGCCACCCGGGTGCCCCAGGACGCTCTCACTTCCTGGCTCGCGGAAACAAATGAAGTGCCAGCTCTGTAGCTTCAGCAGCAGTGGGGGCTCTAGGGCCCTGTGTGTTAGGGGCAGTCATTAAAGAATCAGGAGCACAAGGGAAAACGGAAAGGGGATACACCGGCTCACTCAAGACACTAATATTTTGCCCTCCTGTTATTCTTATATTCTTATATTATTCTTTGCTGGAAAAGAAAAGTCAGTAAAGGGAAGAAAATGCCACTACCTTTCGTGCTTGTAAATTTGGGTTTAACCAAAGTAGGAGAAATGACTCAATCTGGCCCACTTTAAAGTCCCCGGCTGGGGAAGCCTGGGTGGCTCAGGGTTTAGTGCTGCCCTCAGCCCAGGGCATGATCCTGGGGTCCCAGGATCAAGTCCCATGTCAGGCTCCCTGCATGGAGCCCGCTTCTCCCTCTGCCTGTGTCTCTGCTGCTTGCTCTCTCTCTCTGTGTCTCTCATTAATAAATAAATAAAATCTTAAAAAAAAATAGCATTTAAAAATAAATAAATAAAGTCCCCAGCCATATGCTGTGCACCTCTGAGGAGCAGGGAGGGCCACATGGGGCAAGGGGGGGCTCATAGAAGGTACAGAAGGGAGAGTCGGCTCTGAAGGAAGGGCAAGAGAACAAAGAAACTGTTCAGAGAACAAATTCGTTCTACTTATTTACTCACATAACAAGTATTCAGAAACTGATGCTGGTGCTGTTTCAAATATTCACCTCACATGATTTTTTTTCCACTTATGTGGCACTGGTGCCCCCAAGCCCAGTTCTGCTGGCTCTAAGGGACCATCTACATTTGCTTTAAAACATATTTAGGGGATCCCTGGGTGGCGCAGCAGTTTACCGCCTGCCTTTGGCCCAGGGCACGATCCTGGAGACCCGGGATCGAATCCCACATCGGGCTCCCGGTGCATGGAGCCTGCTTCTCCCTCTGCCTATGTCTCTGCCTCTCTCTCTCTCTCTGTGTGACTATCATAAATAAATAAATAAATTTTAAAAAAAATTAAAAAATAAAAAAAAATAAAACATATTTAGAATACCCGGAAAGACACTACGGAGTCTAAGAGAAGGCAATCGACGCATTATGGGTAACGGTGGGATGTGCTACACCATACACAGCTGCCACATTCGAGAAAACCTGATTTCCTCCATCTTTAATTTGGAGGGGGTCCTTCCCGGGAGCAGGGTGGGGGGTGGGGGCGCAGGTGTAAAATGATGCAACAGCAATCATGATTCCTCGCTGGAAAGATGGCTCACCTTCCTGGAGACGCTCCTGGTGGGTGTCCTTGACTTTTCGGTGCTGAATCTCCAGCTGCTCTATCAACAATTTGTTTTCCTCTAGAACCAGTTCTGCCTGAGTCTGTAGCTGACGCCTATAATTCATTCACAAAATTAAATACTGCCACTCAGGACAGCGATAAAGTTTGAATTATGAACTGCTTCAGTAGCTTTTTAGACACTTACAAAAGCAGAAAAGAGTCGGATAGGAGACTCTCATGTACACCACACAACACCCAGCCTGAACAACATGTATAAACCTCCAATCCTCACGCCCACTGGACTGTTCTGAAAGCCAGTAGGAAATGAGAAGAATTTAGAATTTAGAAATTAGAACTTAGAATTTAGAAAGCTCCTGTTTTAATTGAGAAATAGGGGATCCCTGGGTGGCTCAGCGGTTTAGCGCCTGCCTTTGGCCTGGGGCGCGATCCTGGAGTCCCGGGATCGAGTCTCGGGCTCCCTGCATGGAGCCTGCCTCTCTCTCTCTCTCTCTCTCTCTCTCATAAATAAGTAAATAAATAAATAAATAAATAAATCTTTAAAAAAAAGAGAGAGAAATAACTCACATATTATCAATAGCCTATCTGCCCCCCAAACAATGATTTTGTTGAAAGCCTCTGGCTGGTTTCGAGTACTAAAACAGCCCTTTCCTTACAGGGGGTGCAGAGTGAATCCTGGCCAGGCTCAACCTTCAGGATCAAAGATTCCAATTAGAGAGAGCTTAAGGCACCTTTGAAGTCTGGTTAGATGCTTACCATTCAAAGCACGTAATAAACCAGTAAATTACCACAAACTTTCACCTTAAACTCAAAAAGTGAGGTGGAGGAAGGAGAGGAAAAAAGGCAAAAGGAGCCGAGCTACAGCAACGGCCTCCCTCCAACAGCAGCTGCACCCTGGCTGCCAGGCACCTGCTGCAGACGCCCGCGCCCCTGATGGGGAGGGAGGTACCCTGCCGTCTGCCCACCCAGGCTGGCCTGCTCCGGGCTCCTTCCTCCCGCCTCAGGCTGACCAGCCCCACTTCCCTCCATTCACACTGGACTTTCTTCCAACTTCCTTCCTTCCTCCCTCCTTTTTCTCCTTCCTTCCTGCCCTCTTTACTTCTTTCCCCATCTGTTTCCCTCCTTCCTTTCTTCCCCTCCTACCATTCTGTCTCCTTTCTTTTTTAAACAAAAGAGCTTCTCCTAATTCTTAAAAAAAAAAAAAAAAAAAAGAGTTAAAACCTAAGACTTAGTCTAATATTCTCTCCCACTTTGTGGGTAAAGAAGCTAAGGCCCATTAAGCATGAGGTATCCCAGTTGGCCAGAGGAAGTCAGGAAGAGAAACGCAGAGTTTAGCTGCAGCCCATAAGTCCACGGAGAAATTACGTGAGCCTGAGGGGACGGCTTTGACTGCAGTGTGAAGTTGGCGTGCCCGAGTGTCCGGGGGGGTGTACCGCATCTGACACCTGTGCGGGGACAGCGGACAGCACCCAAGGAGGCTGGGGGGTGCAGGGTCATGAGAGCCAGGGGCTGCAGGGCCAGCAGATCTGCCTACAGGACCCCTCCCCGAGCTGGAGGACAGTGTGTTAGAGAAGGGGGAGGTCACCTGGGGGGCCTCCAGGGGCACCACACAGACCTAGCGCTGCCCACCCAGGCCCAGGCTGCCACACTAGAGCAGCGTGCCAAGCATAGGCCCTAATAGCAGGATTGGGGAACACTGTGCACAAGTGGATTTGAGAGTGAGGTCTTTCTTTTCTGTTGTTTATTTGTTTTCGCTTTATAGAGAAAGAAACGGGTTTGACCAGCACGTATATACAAGGTTAGAGGAAGGATCTGAGATCTCAGGTCCCTGGAGGGCTCTTGGAAGCAGTCTAACTGACCTGCTTTCCAGGGTTCGAGGGAGAAACAGGCTAAGAGCCCCGACAGAAGAGGCAAGTTCAACAGGGGAAGCCACAGTGTGCCCTGAGATCCAGCAGCTGCCCAGGCCACTCCCAGCTGGCACTTCAGTGACCCTCGCGTCACAGAGAACCCACCTAATGGGAGGAAGGCTGCTGACTCCTATTCCAAATTCCTGGACATCACATGGGGAAAATATTTTAATTTTGTTCAGGGATGTTAAGGCACCTTAAAAGTTACTAAATATAACATAGCTACCCAAGGAGGAAAAGATCGATCTGAATAGTTTTTGCTTGGACATTGCGTTTAGACTTTCTAAGACAATTACTTTCTCATATTCATGACTAGCCATCTGCTGATGATCCGGACACAGCCTTGCCCTCGAGGAGCTCATCACGGAGGACACGTGAGACAGGTGTGGAGACACACAGGTAGGGACAGCATGGCACATACCAGGACAGGGCGTGTGTCCAGGGCTGTGTCAGAAGCTGAGACAAGGAAGCAATGATCTCTGCCTTCAGGGAGAGCTACTGACCAGCACCGTTCGTTCAGGGCCATGTGAGCAGGGCCAGATGGGTGGGTAAGGGTGCAGAAGGGGCGTTCTGGGGCGAGGCAGCACCAGCAGTGGGATAGAGTGAGGCCAGACTCAACTGTCAGAGAATGGGAGGCTGCAGAAAGGGCAGGGCAGGTGGGAGCTGGGTGTACGGGGCCCCATCCTGAGCTGTCTCTTTGAAAGCCCTGGGCACAGTCACAGAGGGCAAAAGGGATGTGACTCAAAGTCACATCCCTTTGGGATGGGAAAGGGATTTGGGATGGGAAAACCACCGTACAGACGTACGACCTCAGAAAATAAAACTGGGGAAAGTAGATGGATTTCAGGTTTAAAAACCTATTTAGGATTTTTAACGTCATAATCTTTAAAATTCAATTTTAGAATATTTTACTACATTTTCATCATAGCTTATTAATTTCTTAGAAACTCTCCCTGAAAATATTTTAGTTAAGGAAAGAAGATGTATTTGATGATTTAATAAAACTTATTCCTGGGGATCCCTGGGTGGCTCAGCGGTTTAACACCTGCCTTTGGCCCAGGGCATGATCCTGGAGTCCCAGGATCAAGTCCCATATCAGGCTTGCTGCATGGAGCCTGCTTCTCCCTCTGCCTGTGTCTCTTCCTGTCTCTCTATGTCTCTCATGAATAAATAAAATCTTTAAAAATAAACAAACAAACAAATAAATAAATAAATAAAATAAAATAAAATAAAATAAAATAAAATAAAATTTACTCCTGTTACTCTCTTTTGAGTTAGCAAAATAGCAGAAACCCAGCACCACTTGCCATTCCTCATTGGTAACAGGACTACTCTTAGTTAACTTTTGGTGCAATTCTTCGTTTTCTTTCACCACTTCCTGGACTCGCATCCTGAACATCTTCATTTCCTCCTGAAATAAAGCAGAGGTAAACTGTTAACACACGCATACACACGTGGCACCACTTATTTCTTAGTTCTCATGCTGCTGCTGCGGCTCAAGTCAAAGGTCAGCAGCTTTCTAGCCAAGTCTCACAAAAATAGCAGGTCCCAGGGCCAGGTGCCTGAGCTCCAGAAGCCCCCGTCCCGTGTCCCCGTCTGCGCCACTGAGAAACCAGGAGTCAACCATGATGCTGAGTACCAGGGACAGAGAGCCTCGGGTCTGAAATGTTCAATTCCTGATTTGATGACATTTGTCTACAAGTGCCAAATACTTGAAAAGATAAAGGCAGGTCAAAAAAAAACCAGAGATGCCTATGAACACTGCAATCTGTCCTTTGTTTAAAGACTTTGGAGGATAAATTGGAACTTTTCAGATAAAAGAACTTTTCGTCCTAATTAAAGCCCGCTTGGGGATGAAGGGGTCGGAGTGGGCAGGGCTTGGAGTCTCCTGATCCTGCCCCACTATGACGATGACAAGGCCTCCCCTACCTGAAGCTGTCAGGACAGCTGGCCTGAGGACTGTGTCGGGATCTGCTTTTGCCTCCTGACACTGCACGGCACTCCTGCTGGGCCTCCTCCCCCACTGCTTTCTTAGGCAGCCCTCCAGGGGCTTCAGTGCCGTGATGTGGCCTTGAGCGAGAACCTTAGCTGCCAGTGTTTATTCTCAGATGCTTCTACACATTCTTCTCCCAGCTATTAGACATTCACGCTTATACCCGTTTAGCAACATTTAGTGCCATGGGGCTGCTCTTTCACCTTTCTGCCCAGACACACCCCCCAGTGGCTGAGAACTCTTTCACAGAACAGGGCTCAAACTAAAGCCTGCAGGCCAGCTGCTTGCTTTGTAAATAAAGTTTTATTGGAACACAGCCATGCCCATTCACTCGCCCGTTGTCTATCGCAGCTTTCACGCTACTATAACAGAGCTGAGGAACTGTACACAGAGGCCGCAAGGCCTGCAAGGCCTAAAATATTTACTAAATGGCCATTTACAAAAATTGTTTGCTGACCCCTGGTTTAGAAGGAATACCAAGTTAATTTCGTTAATTATTTTGCTTGATAGTTAATCAATTAATCTAAGATTAATCTGCTCTCTTATAAAGTTAAGTGTCCAACAGGAAATCTAGAAAAAAAGGTACAAAACTGTATTATGTGGACCACGGACATGGACAGTATAACAAGGGTAGGCTGCGTGACTTTGCAGACCCTTCCAGTCAGATAGCCCAGGAAACCCAAACTTTTCTCTTTGGATCCTTCCAATTCTAGAGATCTCTTTGGTCACTTATAAAAACAGCACAGAAAGGATGGGCATATCTACAACACCCAAGTAGCCTTGTCCCCGCTGTGTAATGAGAATGAGCTCTGCTGCCTGTGAACAGAGGTAAAGATGGCAGGACCTACAGAACCCGGTGTCCTCACCACTACCCCCAGAACTGGGCCTCCCTGTGGTTGGCTCTTCGGAGAATTAAAAACACTTAGGTCTGCCTAGAACAGAGCTGGCCTACCTACCACCTTCCCATGTCTGCCTGATTGTCTCTTCCACAGTAGAGTTTGCAGCTGCAGAGCACCAGGAAAAGAGCATCCCTTACTGCTGTCTTGTCCATACCCCAAGAGCCCAACCTGCATGGTCCTGCCTGCTGGGAAATCTGGGCTTCTGATGCAGCAGCATCTCATCCCTCTACACCTCTTCCATCCATCCGGGTGCACCCTCTTGCTCCAATGATCCCTCCCTCCCTGCCTCCTTTCTTTC
This sequence comes from Vulpes vulpes, assembly GCF_048418805.1. Classification (NCBI taxonomy): domain Eukaryota; kingdom Metazoa; phylum Chordata; class Mammalia; order Carnivora; family Canidae; genus Vulpes; species Vulpes vulpes. The sequence continues at coordinate 3,561,451 of NC_132780.1, forward strand.
CGTCCTGCCCACCTATACCACTACACTCCTTCATTCTTTCCTTCCTCCCTCCCTCCCCCCATTTCCTCTTTCCCTCCCTCCAACATCTGAGTACATAGTACACATTGGGCATACCTATCTTTAAAATGTTTCTTTCAAGTTTGAAACGGTCTTATTTTTTTATAAACCTTGTCCTGAGACGTCTGCCAGCCTACCTGAAGGGTGGCATTGAGCTCATCCTTCTCTTTCATTCGGTCTTCATACGCCAGTAACAAGGGTGACAGGTACTTTACATCCAACTGAACATAATGAAATAATGAAATAATAAAGACAGAGGTCTTATGTCTGAACACAATCAGCACATTCTTTAAAAGGTAAGAAAATTTACTTAATTTGGAATGGTTTTCAATAGCTATTCAACTATAGCCCGGAAAATATGGGCCTGAAATTAAGTAACTTTCACTTACCAACCAGGGTGGTGCTGGGCCCTCTGATGGGAGGCCATTGATATTTAAAATCTAAGAACAAAACACATAGGAAAGGCAAATTAAACAATGCTTCCTCTGAAAGTTCAAGCCTTATTATTTTTTTAATTAAATTTTTAATTTTGATTCCAGTATAGTTAACATACAATGTTATATTAGTTTCAGCCGTGCAATATAGTGATTCAACAATAGTTCTATACATGACTCAGTGATCATCATAAGTGTGCTCTTTAATCCCTTCACCTGTTTCCCCCATCCCTCACCCTCCTGGGAACCACTAGTTTGTACTCTATAGTTAAGAGTCTGGTTTTTTTGGTTTCTCTCTTTCTTCCCTTTGCTTGTTTTGTTTCTTAAATTCCACATATGTGTGAAATCATACAGTATTCGTCTTTCTCTGACTTATTTTGCTTAGCATTATACCCTCTAGATTGATCCATGATATTACAAATAAGCCTTAGATATTCCTATTCTAGACTGGGCATCAGCAATCCATACATGTATATGCATTCAGAGGTGTGTGTGTGTGTGTGTGTGTGTGTGTGTATAAAATCAATTTTTTTTTCTGAAATGTTTGAGAGTGATTTGCAGATATAATGGTCCCTTTCCTCAAAATATTTCAGTGTATATTTCCTAAAAACATTCATTTACCCAACCACAGTAATATAAAAATCAGGAAATCAACACTGATGCAATACTATATTTTAATCTAGACTATGTTCAAATGCTGCCTATTTTCCCACTAATGTTCTTTTCTGATCAAGGATCCAATCCAGGATTATATGTTGCATTTAGTTGTCAAGCCTTTTCAGTCTTCTTAAATCTGGAACATATCTAGTAATTGTTTATTGAATGTTGAACTCTTACGGTGTTACATGTGGAGGGTCTGGATTTGGTTGTCTTCCTTTAAAGAGTGTGGGTTTTTTTTTTTTTCCTCTTTTTTTTTTTTTTGTAGCTCTTAAGTCACTCATGGATCAATCTGATGTTTTTGAGGCCCATTTTTTACCTGGTCAGGGTGGGTATTTACTAAGAGGCTAGTTTAGCCAGCTACTGAGGCAAGGTCCCTCTGGGTTCTTCACGCAATGCTGCACTATTCAACAAACTACTCCTTTGTAGTCAGCCCAGTCTCCCAGTGTTAATTATTTGGCTCACAGCTCCCTGAACTTGTTTTCTGCCTGGCCTCAAAGAGTTTCACCCTTCTCTTTTGTTGAATACAAATCTGCTTCAGTAGGGGTGCCTGGGTGGCTCAGTCAGTTAAGCATCTGCCTTCAGCTCAGGTCATGATATCAAGGTCCTGGGATTGATACCTGCATCGGGCTCCCTGCTCAACGAGGAGTCTGCTTCTCCCTCTCCTGCTGCCCCTCTTCACCCTTGTGCTTGCTCTGCCTCTCTCTCTCTCTCAAATAAATACATAAAATCTTGTATGTATTCTGTAGAATTTTCTAGTTATGATAGTAAAAGGGCAAACCTGGTAATAGTCATTCCATCAGGCTCAGAAGCAATTGTCCTAATGGAATAATTCTTTATTCAGAAAAAACTTTCTAGCACATTCACCTTAATATCCATATCATCACTCATTCATTCAGCAAATAGTTAGAACTCTCTAAGTCATTATGGATATCACAACACAATGGTCTTCCAGGATTTTATGGTCTAACAAAGATATGTCTTCTCTTGCAAATGAACATAATACACTACACACAAATATAGTACAGGGTGGAATGTTCTAGCTGCCTTAAGAGTGGTACAAACAAAAGCCTGTGATGATTTAAGAGAGAGAGAGATCATATCCAGCTGGAGTGATCAGGGAAGATTGTCATGGAAAATGGGGCATCTGCACAGGGTGGAAAGGTGTGGGAGGGCAGTGATCTGCCCATCTGTATCCTTTTTAAAGAGAACTGCCCATAGCCCTGCAGAGGGCCCTGGCCTAGGAAGCCTGTTTTGGATCATGTGACCCTAAGAACTATAATTTTTTTGCTGTCATTAAAAAAAAAAAATTATGCTGTATGAAAGGAGTCAGTCACAAAAGACCACATGTTGTATGATTTTGTTTATATGAAATGTTCCACAAAGCCAAATCCACAGAGACAGGAAGTAGATTAGTGGCTGCAAGAACCAGTGCAGGTGGTGGGGGAAATGGGGGTAACTGTTAACAGGGGGGAAATTTCTTGTTGTGATGAACTTGTTTGACAACTGACTGCAGTGACGGTTGCATGATTCTGTGAAGACAGTAAAAATCACTGAACTTCACACTTTAAATGGTGAATTGAACGATACGTGAATTATATCTCAAAAAATTTTAAACGTAGGGCACCTGGGTGGCTCAATTGGTTAAGTGCCTTAGGCTCGGGTCATGATCCCAGGGTCCAGAGATCAAGACCCATGTGGGGCTCCCTGTTCAGTGGGGAGTCTGCTTTTCCATCTGCCTCCACCCCTTCCCCTGCTTGTGCACTCTCTCTCTCTGAAGTTAATAAAAATCTTTAAAATAAATAAATAAACATTTAAACTTAAGTCCTACTTTAAAATGAGAAGCTCAGGAAGCTGCCCTGAATTCCCACGAGCCATGTGAGAACAGGTGTACTCCTGGTCTCCCACCTTGATCCCAGCAGGGGCCAGTCAGCTGTGTATCCTGACATGTATCACCTCCCTGCCCCTGCCCCTGCCCCTCCCTCACATGCACTACTCTCTAAGGACAAGAACCTGACCTTCTGGCTCCTCTTGTTATGCCTCACAGCATCTAACACAGTGCTTTGCTTGGTGAGTTTATCGAACTGAATCCTGCAACCCCTCTTCTAAAGTAAAAACTAGTCTGCTTTCTTCTCTCTTTATATATGCCTACATTGTGAAAGCATTCCCACCACCAAGCTAATTACACGCCCATCACCTCACATATTTGCCTTTAAAAAAAAAGAGAGAGAGAGAGAGAGAACATTTAAGTTCTACTCTCTTAGCAAATTGCAATTATATGACAGAAGATAATCAACTATAATCATCACGTTATACATTAATCCCCAGATCTTGCTCATGACTGAAAGTTTGTGCCTCTCCCTATTTCCTCCACCCCCCAGCCCATGGCAACCACGACCCTACTGTTTCTGTATGTTTGACTTTTTTTTTTTTTAAGGATTTTATTTATTTATTCATGAGAGACATACAGAGAGAGAGGCAGAGACAGGGAGCCTGAAGTAGGACTTGATCTCAGGACCCCAGGATCACGCCCTGAGCCTAAGGCAGACGCTCAACCATTAAGCCACTCAGGTGTCCCTGACTTACTTTTTTTTAAGATTCCACAAATAAATGATACTATGCAGTATTTGTCTGACTTTGGCTTGTTTCACTTAGCAGAATGCCCTCCATGTTCACCTACATTGTTGCAGATGACAGAAATACCTTCTGTGTGTACGTACACCACGTTACATATACATCAATCACATTTTTGTATATATACATTTTCTTGATCCATTTATCTGCTGACAGACTTGGGGGCAGTTTCCATACCTTGGCTGTGGTAGGTAATGCTTCAGTGAACATACAAGTACAGACGTATCTTCAAGATACTCATCTTGTTTCCCTTTGGACATCTACCCAAAGTGGAATTGCTCGATACGTGGTAGTTCTGTTTCTAATTTCTTGAGGAACCTCCACACTGTTTTCCACTGTTTCCAGTGGCTGCACCCACTGATATTCCCGACAGTTCATGAGGGGTCCTTTTCTCCACATCCTCCCTAACACTTGCTATCTCTTCTCTTTTTAATAACAGACATGCTAATAGGTATGAGGTGATAGCTAATTATGATTTTAATATGCATTTCCCTGCTGATGAGTGAGGTTGAGCACCTGTTGGTCATCTGTATGTCTTCTTTGGAAAAGTGGCTATTTAGGTCCTTTGCCAAGTTTTAAATTGAGTTATTTTTGTACTGTTGAGTAGTATGCGTGCCTTGTTATTTTTTGGATACTAATCCCCTACTGGACATGTGCTTTGCAAATATTTTCCCCCATTCCATAGGCTGTCTTCATTTTGCTGATGGCTCCCATTGCTGAGAAATTTAATGTAGCCCCATTGGTTAGTTTGCTTTCAGTGCTTGTCGCTTTTGGTGTCAAATCCAAAATATCACCGCCAAGATTGATGTCAAGGAGTTTTATGATTTAGGGTCTTACACTCAAGTCCTTAATTCATAGCGAGTTGAGATTTTTGGGTGCAGTGTAACATAGGGATCCAGTTTCATTCTTTTGCATGTGGACATCCAGTTTTTCCAACATTATTTATTGAAAAGACTGTCTTTTCCTCATAGTGTATCCTTGGCTCCTTTGTCAAAAATAAATGGAGCATATACGCATGGGTTTATTTCTGGGCCCTCAATTCTTTCCCATTGGTTTATATGTTTGTTTTTATGCCAATACCACACTGTTTTGATTGCTGTGGCTTTGTAATAGCTTGAAATCAGAGGTGTGAGGTCTCCAACTTTGTTCTTCTTTCTCAAAATTGCTTTGGTTGTTCGAAGTCTTTTGTGATTCCTTACAAATTCTAGGATTTTTTTTTTTTTAATCTATTTCTGTGAAAAATGCCACTGGAATTTGGAAGGGCATTGCACTGAATCTATAGATTATTTTGAGTAGTATGGACATTTTAACTATATTAATTCTTCTGATCTATGAACACAGAAAATCTTTCTACTTATTTAGGTCTTCTTCAATTTCTTTCACCAGTGTTTTATCTTCTTGGGTGTACAGATCTTTTACCCCCCTTTGTAAGTAAATTTTTTCAGATACTTACTTACTTATTTATTTATTTATTTGTTTATTTATTTATTTATTTATTTATTTATGAGAGAGAGAAAGAGACAGAGAGCATGAGCCAGAGAGAGAGAGCACAAGCAGAGGGAGGTGGAGGGGTAGAAGGAAAAGCAGACACCTTGCTGAGCAGGGAGCCTGATGTGGGGCTCAATCCCAGAAATCTGGGATCATGACCTGAGCTGAAATCAAGGCACCCCTCCTGCTTTATAATTTTTTTCCAAAGTATTTTATTCTTTTTGATGCTATTATAAGTGGGATTTTTTTCTTAATTCTTCTTTAAAAATTTTTTTTTTTTTAAGATTTTATTTATTTATTCATGAGAGACACAGGGAGAAAGAGAGGCAGAGACACAGGCAGAGGGAGAAGCATGCTCCATGCAGGGAGCACAATGTGGGACTCGATCCCGGGACTCCAGGATCATGCCCTGAGCTGAAGGCAGACGCTTAACCACTGAGCCACCCAGGCATCCCTTAATTCTTCTTTCCAGTAGTTTGTTGTTAGCATCTAGAAACACAACTGACTTTTGTACATAGATCTTTGTATCCTGCAAATTTATTGGATTCATTTATTATTTCTCTTATGTGTTTTCTTATTATTAGTTTGCCTCTTTGTTTTAGCTTAGAGAAGTCCCTTTAAGGCCGGTTTAGTGGTGATGAACTCCTTCAGCTTATGCTTGTCCAGAAAACTCTTCCTCTATCCTTCATTTTGGAAGGATAGCTTTGTCAGGTAGAGTATTCTTGGTTGGCAGATTTTTTACTTCTGTTCTTTTTTAGCACTTCAGATATACCACACTACTCCCTTCTGGCCTGTGAAGTTTCTGCTGAAGAATCTGCTGATAGCGCTATGGGAGTTCCCTCATGTGTAAGAAGTTGTTTTTCTCTTGGTGCTTTTAAAAGTCTTTCCTTAACTTCTCTTTAATTATAATGTGTTTTGATGTGGGTGTCTTTGGGTTCCTCCTATTTGGAACTCTCCAAACTTCCTAAATCTGGATGTCTGTTTCTCTCCCTAGGTTAGGGAAGTCTCTCCTCCTTTTCGGACCCCTGTAATCTACTTGATAGTGGCTCATCAGTCTTTTTCAATTTCTTTTTGCTTATCTGAGTGGTTGAATTCCACTGCTCTGTCTTCACTTCATGGGTGCTTTCTTCCACTTACTCTAGTTTGTTGCTGAACCCCTCTGTTGAATTTTTCAGTTTGGTTATTATAGTCCCCAGCTGTATGATTTCTGTTTGGTACTTTTTAGTTTTTCAGTCTTTGTCAAAATGTTCACGTGATTCATGCTCTCTTGACGTTGGTGAGCATCTTTATGACCTATTTTGAACTCTCTATTGAGTACATTGATTATCTGTACTTCATTAAAATCAGTTTCTGATCATTTTGTTTGGAAGACAATCCTTTTTTTCTGCATTTTCCTTAACTCTCTGTGTTGGTTTCTGTGCATTAGGAAAAAAGCCTACCTCTCCCAATTTTGACACTGGTCTCATATAAGAGATGAGCCTCATCAATCAGCCCAGCCTGAGCTCCTGTTTGCCTCCCAAACATCTATGACTGTCCAGGCCACTGTCTTCATTCTTAGTGGCTCCCAGTAGTTGAGGGTGTACTGAGGCTCATTACTTTCCCAAATGTAAAGACCGTTTTCAGCACTTAGATGCAAGCTGATTGGAAATCAGACCTCTGGCAGCAGCTGGGGAAGTATGCATTCAAACTCCTTCTAGGGAAAAAGTAGGACACGGGTGTTTTTGCCTGCTTCCTCTGTGCTGAACATGGGGGAGCACAGAGGGGTGCTCCCATGTCTGTTTCTTTGTTTGCTAGTCCTGTGGGAATCATGAACTCAAGTCCCATTGGCCACAAGAGCTAGGTGATTTGGTGAACCTGTGAAAACTAGTTTGCATTCTTTCAAAGTTGGTACACCAACAAACAGCTGTACCCTTGAGGAATAGGGTTAAGAATGGAGCTGACATGGACTTTTACTCCTTAACTTTATATCTGTCTGTATTGTCCCCAGCTTTTTTTTTTTTTTTTTTTAATGAGGAGCCTTATTGCTTTTATCTTGAGAAATGGGAAAGGAAAGCAAGAAGGGAGGACACAGAAAGATCCCCAGGAAGACTATGCTTTGGATATACCTTTTTTATACCAAGTAATAATAGATACTTCAAATTCCTTCAAGAAAGCAATTCAACAGTAAAGGCTAAAAATATCAGAAAACTGGTATTTTAAAATTGAAAACATTACCTCCTCCTTAGACAAATGCCTGAATTTTGTCTGGTATCGACTCAGTTCTACATTCAAACGATGGACAGTCATCTTTAACCCGTCATTTTCATCCACCAGTTCTTGAGCTTGTTTTCTCAGATAAAGTAGTTCAGGTGCAGTAACTACTGAAAAAAATAAATAAATTTAATATTAAAAGAACTTATACCACATTGATCAAGATTTTATGTAAATTGCCAATTATCTAATCTTTCTTCCTGTTTGGGCTCACAGAGGCAGTGGAGGACAGACATATAGATATCAATGTATAAAAGTTACTAAGTTCTTTTAACATAGTCAACAGTGTTCTGGAAGTTTGTGCATTGTACAATTAAAGTAAAATGAAATTTTGATGGGAATGAAAAAGTCATTGTTTCAGATGATATACAATATGTGCCTTGAAAATCATATAAAATAAGTGTAAAGTTTATTAGAACTAATAACCTTCTCATAGAGTAGAAATGTCCTATTAGAAAATAGACTCCACAAAGCAGTAGCACAAATAATATAAAGTCACAGAAATAAATGTGCCTAAGACCAGAAATGCACAGTCTGTATGAAGAAAACTACAATATTTTTTTTAAGGCCATAATATTAAACTAATGTAAATAGAATAATGTATAGAGGAAACATTACTGAATATTTACATAATCTCAGAGTTAAGAAGGACTTGACCAAAGGCATAGTCATAAAAGAAAAATACCCTATATTTAGCAAAATTATTAACAAACTGAGAAACCATTACATATATGAGAAAGGTCCAAAATCCCCAACATTTAAAGAGCTCCTACAAATCAATAAGAAAAAAAAAAAAAAATCAAAGTATCTCAATGTAAAGTGGGAAAATTTATGAAAGAGAAAAAAAATGACCCACAAAGATAGGAAAAAATGTTCAAGCTCTTCAATAGTAAAATAAATACACATAAATTTAAAATGACATTTTCCTGGGATGCCTACATGGCTCAATCAGTTAAGCATTTGACTTCAGGTCAGGTGATGATCCTAGGCTCCTGGGATCAAGCTCCACATTGGGTTCCTTGCTCAGCAGGCAGGGAGCCTACTTCTCCCTGTCTCTCTGACTGATGCTCTCCCCACCCCCCATCAAAAAAAATAAATAAAATCTTAAAAACAAAACAGATAAAACAAAATAGGATTTCCTCCGTGACCTTTTTGCCTGTCAAATTAGTAAGGAAAATATAATCCTCATCACTGGTAAGTATGTGGAGAAAGAGGTATCTTTAAAAATATTTATTTATTTATTTGTTTGTTTATTTATTTATTTATTTGAGAGAGATAGAGAGAGAGCATGCATAAATGTATGAGTTGGGGTAGGGAGACGGAGCAGAGGAAGGGAGAGAATCTCGAGCAGACTCCACATGGAGCGCAGAGCCCGACTTGAGGCTTGATCTCAAAGATGCACTTTTATGTGCTGCTCACGGGGATAAAAGCCCATATGAAATATATGTAAGATACTATGCTAAGCATAAAGAACCAAAAGAAGTTTTGGAATTTCTTGAGCATAATAATGACATAGCAGATAAAATCAAATTTTAACAAGGATATTAATGAAAGAGCCTTAATTATTATAATACAGTATCAACATTAACATCAACAAATATTACAGCATAAAACACTAGCTTTCAAAAAATAAAAGGAAAAAAAAAGAAAATCAGTGAATCTTTATTTGTTCCTTTAATAAACGAACTGTGTAGTTGTTCCCACCTTCCTGAGATGATGTCTTCTCAGCCTCTTTCAACTTTTGATGTTCTTTTTCCGTTCTTTTCAGTTTTAATTGTAGTTCCTTCATTGCTCGTTTTATTATGTTAAGTTCAAGAGTAAGGGTTTGATTTGCATTGATTAGCTGCATATTTTCTTCTTTTAATTCTTCAAACTTTTCTTTGGTTATTTCTATATATCTTTGCCGTGTTCTACCAGCTATATCTGGAAAGGTAGAGGGGAAAAGTTTTTAAGTACTGACTGATATTACAGTATTATTACTGATATTACAGTATTATTAAAATTATAATTTTACACCAAAATTATAAGAGACTATCTCAAGAACCACATGAATCACTTCTTCATGTCAGGCCTTGTGCTATGTAGTCCTTCAGTCCTGCAATGAGAACGGCCTGTAGGAGGAAAGAGTGGGTGGTCTGCTGAGGCTACAGTAAGCCACAGGGAAGCGGGGAGCAGAGGGAGAGGCAGGAGCTGAGGCAGATCTTAATACTGAAAGTGGAGGATCTGTCCTGCAGGCCACCAGGAGCTAGAAAAGGCTTTTAGGCAAAGGTGTGAAAAGAAAGGGCTCTACTTCTCAGATGAGCCCCTGAGGCCAGCAGTGAAGAAAGTGAATGTAGGCAGGGAGGCAGGGAGGCCAGTCCAGAGGCCCCTAGTCAGGGCAGAGAGGAAGAGACAGATGAGAGAAGGCCTCAGAGGCTAACCCCTGACAGGCCCAGTAGCTGACTGGGTGCAGGCAGTGAGGGGGGACAAATCAAGGAGGCCTACCAACACCTGTGGTTTGGAAGACACTTAGCTCGACAAGGAACACCAATGAAGCAGAGAGGGCAAGCTCAGTTTAGGACACAGGTCATGCTTTGAAGGAGGCCTCAGCTGGAGAGACTGAGGAGCCCCCAGCATGTGGACATCAGGGAGTGGAGAAGCCAGAGGTCACAAAGGGTTTTAAGAAAGAGTTTTAGCAAGAGAGACTGGAGAACAGAGGGTGATGTTCCATGGAGAGTTATGTTCACAGGGGTCAAAGGAGGTAAGGACCACAATGGGCTGCCTGGCCTTGGCATGCCTCTGAGTGAAGGTGGAGGTGGAGGCGGAACTTCTGGGGGCAGACCAGGGTGGGAGGGCTGGTGGCTCCAGATAGTGGGCTGGCCCACACCCCCAGGCAACTGGCAAGGGCTAGCGCAAGGACTGGGGACTCCACATAGCCTCCTTGCCCCCCGATACATCATACCCAACCCTTAGGACAAGAAAGGGTTGTCTAAGAAATTAGTAACTCCACAGCTATCCTGAAAACAAGAGGGGAACTCAGAGGCATCCCAGAAAGAAAACATTTGAGAGTGAAGATGGAAGCTACAGCCTAAAATATGCCCAAAGAGGTCAGCTAGAAAAGGTGAGAGTGGTTCCTGGCATGTGCCTGGCCCTGGCAAGTGGTGGGGACACGAAGTGGTCCCCATTTGCATCCACCGGCCTCCCAGTGTCTGAGCACATCCTGTGAGGACATCCATCCACCATTCAATGTTTCAACATTTAGACCCTCCCTCTTAGGGCAGAGGTGCCCCTCTTCCCAATTTCAGTAATGAGACAGAAGCAGCAGCTTTACAGGGGGGAAAAATGTTCTTTTAGACAAGACTATTCTCGGCATTCTCTAAAATAAGCTTTTCATCATAATTAAATTCAAAAGGCAAATACCTGGGGAGGGTGGGGGCTTTTGACATAATGGTGCTTTTTCATCCTAGGGAAGAAAAAACATGAGTAATGAATTAAGAGTTTTAGCATCTGGGGCACCTGGGTGGCTCAGTTGGTTAAGCATCTGCCTTCGGCTCAGGTCATGATCCCAGGGTCCTAGGATCGAGTCCCGCATCGGGCTCCCTGCTCAGTGGAGAGTCTGCTTCTGCCTCTGCCAGAGCAGCTGGGTCATCGTATATCAAGTATTTAAATACTCTTTTTTTCTCTTCACTTTGGTTCTTGTACTTCTTAGTCTTCTTTAGCTTTAGAGACTCTAATATCCATTGTTTCTTTTAACTGAATCTTGAACGTTAAGGGTCTTGCGCTCTGGCGACTTCGCTGAGGCACTAACGGAAGTCCTGTTCAGGCTGTCTTCCTGACTCTTTGCCCGTGAGTTCAGCCACTTGTGTTTTCACATGCAGGTCCCACAAGGGGCAGGATGTCAGTTCATGTTTGAAAGCACAAGACAGGACTGCAGGTACTGAGCAGAGATGGGCGAAGCAAACTCTAACTGTTTTTTTTTTTTTTATTATTCCTTGGGATAGGCAAAATGATCCCAAACGCCACAGAGAAGCACGTTTCTAAAATGTCGAGAAAAGTATATGATCTTCCTTTCCAACCCCAAAGTTAGAGGAAAGGGAAGGCTTTGAACTTTTGTTCACTTTTCCATTACACACCAGCCTGATATTAAGTTTCTAATTTCCGCTGAAGAATTAGATAAGACTATAAATTAACTCTACTGAGAAATCTCTAATTTTTAAGTTCCTATGATATTACAGGATTAAAACTTATGTTAAAGCTATTTCCATGTTTACAAAAAAAAAAAAAAAAAGGAAAAACCTATTTCCATGTCTCTAAATTTGTTGTTGTCTATTCATTCTGCAAATTGTGTATTTGATTTCTAACCACTGGGAGGCCGGTGGATGCAAATGGGGCCCACTATGTCATATTCATTTTTGAACTATGGAAAACATGAGTTTCTCTCTCCATGTTTCAAAAGTATTTTGTTATTTTATTTTATTTTTTTAGCGAGAGCGTGTGCACATGC